>NW_022196903.1:60811770-60853034 GCF_008632895.1 Mastomys coucha | reverse complement strand
CCCCCCCCCCCCCGCCATCTGGTTAACTCTAGTGCTACCTGCCCTTGCTAAATCTGACTGGAGCCTGTTTTCCTGTGATCCTGATTGTGTCAGAACTCCTGAGAGTCAAGATGTCTCTGTGATCCTGTGATTCTGGGATCCTTTTATCCTGGGCTTGTTAGATCACCTGGGAGTGTGGCTTCCTCTGGGAGTTGTGGGACTGGCTGCAGAGCTTGCGCCCAAGGTCTGCCCTGGACCCCAGCCCAGACAGACTGGAAGGAACCTGAGTCACTGGGCTGGTGGAGTTCCTGTGTACCTGGTCCTGCTGGTCGCAGTTACTCCAGGTGTTGGGACAGATGTTGTGTCCTCCTCACCTCTGATCCTGAGAGTGTCATAGCACCTGGGAGTGGAGCTTCCTCTGGGTGTTGTCTTCTGTCACATTGTTAATTATGGATTTCCCTTTCCTCAGCCTCTTTCTACTTTATTATGATCTGATATCCTATTGGAAGACTTTTTTTAAAAGACTTTTAATTTTTTTCTGTTTTTACTATTTATTAATTGAGTGTGTACTTTCATGCCACATTGTATATGTGCAGGCTAGTGACCCTCTTGTGGATGTTCTCTCATTTTACTATGTGGATTCCAGGGATTGAATTCTTGTAATGAGACTTGGTGAAGAATGCTTTTGTCCCATTCGGTCCATCTTGTCTGCCTAAATGTCACTATTGAACCATAGGATGAATTTGAAGTAAGAGAATAACCAAGGTGGCAGTCATAATTAGAGCTGAGGTACACTTTATGATAAATTATTAAAAAGGAGTCACTGAGAGTTATTTGTCAACCCGAAGAGACATTTGTCAATTTCTTCTTTATCTGAGTGTGTGATATAACCAGTCCTATTAATACAATCACCAGAGTTGGTTAAGGAGTAGGCATGGAAGAACAGTCCATAACAGGAGCCTAGAGGCTTTTGTCTAAACTGTGGAGAAGGAAAGTTTTGTATTCCTACTAGTGGAGAAATGCAGCATGATATCCCCAAAGTCTCAAACTGGCCATGTAGCAAAGGACAATCTTGAATATCTGATCCTCCCACCACTACTTTCTGAGTGTAGTAATTATATATGTGTACATTACTATGTATGGTATTATATACAATAGTTACTGTTATTTCAAACAGTGTTGTATTTCAAACCCAGATATTCATAATTTGTCCATATAGAGGAATGCAGTCTAATGACTGGCATACAACCCAGCCCCACAGGCCATTTCTACTGACAATACAGTTGCATTACTTCACCACTGTGCTCTATGTAAGAAAAATTACTTTTTCTAAGTGTGTTTGAAGGAGATGATGTTTTTGTAATTTTAGCATCAGTGTTATTAATTTCTAGATGACACCCTGAGGTATGGAGGCTACTGGAAATGTTTTGCAAGTAGGAAGGACACCTTGGGGAATCTGAAATATCTTTCTACTTCTCTTAAAGGAAATGTTATCATTGATAGTTTTGTTGTGTTCATAAGGACTGGGATCAGTTAATCCACACAGACAGATATATCCTGGAGAGAGTAGCCCACACATGGGAAACCCAGAGCTCAGCTGTTTCTACTCTACAGTTCTCCTGAAATTAGAGAAGTTTACTTTTCCATTTGATGGTGCCACTTTGTAACATCCTCAAGGTTAGAACTCCCTTCTTTAGATGACATGATAATTATGGATCTAGAGGGAGATGACTTGATGACATTCCTTTCTTATAACTACTTCTTAGGGCCTCATTCTATAAGGATGTTTATCAAAGGCCCAGCTGGTGAGTGTTTCTTTTTCTTTTCATTAATAGTGAGAGCTGTAAGTAGGTTGAAGAATAGGATCAGGGTTCTGTAGTCAATGTTCAGAGAATTCTCTGCTTAGAATTTTACTTTTGAGCCATTCTGTAGCATGAGCAAACACAACAGATTCTTGTAGACATAGAAATATCAGTGTAATGATTTATAAATAACATACATTTTACTTAAATGGTTTCAGGATATTTTATACATGACAGTAAAAGTGGACGCCTGAGGAAAGTATGAATGTGTAGCAGAACGGTGGGTAGAGACAGGGAAGACTCTATTGGATCTATTCTGGGTATTTTAAAAGTATCTGGAAATCTCATCTTAGTTATTTATTAAATTTTTGAAAAGTTATTCTTACAAAAATATGAGCTTGGAGATTTCAGTAATAGTTTGAGCATCTTAATTAATTAAATTTTGTTTTAATATTTCAATTTTCTAAATCAAATGTTGTATCATTGATTTTGATGTAATAGAGTTTTCCATTAGCTGTGAGAAGAATATTTGCAATTCTCAAATGGTATAAAATTACTTAAATGCAAACTAACCAATGCTTCCTCTAATAGTTACAAACTACAATAGCATGATAAAATACGCATTCACAAAAATACCAATTAAAGTCAAGTTTAGCTGCTGATTATCACAGATAATAATTTTTATTTTACTAGAATATCATTTACTAATATATAATGTATAAATATATAATATATATGAGAATAAAATAATAAATGAAGGCAGGTGTGGTGTCACACACGTATGATCCCAGAACTCTTTACGAGGAACAACAATATGAACTAACCAGTACTCCCAGAGCTCCCAGGGACTAAACCACCAAAGTGTACACATGGTGGGACTCATGGTTCCAGCTGCGTATGTAGCATAGGATGGCCTTGTCAGTTCCAGCTGCATATGTAGCATAAGATGGCCTTGTCGGTTCTAGCTGCATATGTAGCATAGGATAGCCTTGTCGGTCATCAGTGGGAGGAGAGGCCCTTGGTCCTGTGAAGGCTCTATGCCCCAGTGTAGGGGAATGCCAGGGCCAGGAAGCAGGAGAGGGTGGGTTGGTGAGCAGGGGGAGTGGGGAGGAAATAGGTTTTATTTTCCAGAGGGGAAACCAGGAAAGGGGATAACATTTGAAATGTAAATAAAGACAATATCTAATAAAAAAAAAGCCAAGGCCATAGTATCATTACTTTGATTAGAAAGTGAGAACTTATCTCTCACACCGAGAAAAGCACAACAAAATCAAAGTAGAAAACATATAATGTAGAGTTATGACATCACTGTCAATACATGGAACAAAAATAATGCCAATAGTTTTCATTATGTCACTGGCCAAAGAGTATCAACATCACAAAAAACAATCGGTAACTAAGTTTATATTAATAAGCATTACAGTATTTTCAGTTTGTTTTAATAATTTTCATTAAAAAGTCTGCAGTACTACAGTAGGCAGGGACCAAGACCTGACAAAGTCAACCAGAAAATAGCCGACACACTCTCTATTTTCCTTAATGATCATTTTATTTAACAAAAATATTTTATATAACTCAGTTTTTCACTCAAGTGATGTATAGTATTCATGTTAGCTGCGCTGGCATACGCTATGCTATTCCTCTATTCTTAGGCCCAGTAGTCCAACTGACACACACACACACACACACACACACACACACAGACACGCACACGTTCACACACACACACACACACACACACACACACACACACACACACACACATGCACACTACCCAGCGAACATTTTCATATCTCTCCCAAACTCACATTTTGTAACTTGTGATGAAGCTCTAGGTATGATTGCTTCCCCACTTTTGCTGCTGCTGGTCATCTCAGGGGAATTGGTTTATAACTGTGAGACTATAATATTCTAGTCAGCTTCTCGTGCTTTCAGTTACACCTGCACTAAACTCAATTTCCAAAGAATAATTTGTGCATTTAAGTTATTTAAGAGGGCCAGGTAATAGCTATGAATGAATACCTAATTTATAAGTGACCAGGACTTATTCATGCTGTTATATACTTTATAAAGATTCCAGGGAACTAGCTTGGGTGGCTAAGGTCTTCATCTGCTGAGAGTTCTGAAGACTTATTCTTGCTGCTGACAGTGGACAGTACATCAGCCAACACCATCTATCTTGCTACCTGAAAGTCACATGCTCACTTCAGGTTCTCCCTGAGCAGTCATACAGCTTTTTAGTCATTACTCAGTAAATATGGTAGATCTTAAAATGGCAATGAAACTTTTGATGTAGTACATTTGTATGTTCCTTCTATTATTAAATATCCACATAGCAGAAGGCAAAGTGCACCAAAAATTGAACAAACAAGACTGTTCTAAACTCAAATACTGATATAATGGAGGGGTGAGATGTTTTTTCTTGGAAGAATGTAGAGCTATGGAGAGAATAGCTCTTGTTCCCTTTTGTTTCAGGTCTCTTCAGACAGATGCTTTCAGGCTGCTTAATCTTTTGGTCTGGGTCAATTTAATAGATATGGTTTCTCCGCTACTACCAATGTTTATGGGCACACTTTGGCTTTTATTACTTACAACTAAATTTTACAACCTACACTAATGGGAAAGCCAGGAACAGTGACAACTATACATCCAGTGTCTGCTCTGAATCTGCTCCAGTGTTTTCACATTGGCCTGAGCAGCCCTGACCTGCACACTACTACAGACTGCAAAGTTAGTGAGTGTCCGATGTGTCACAGTGGGTCCAATTCTTCTTGGCACTGTATTACTTTGTAGACACTATCTGTGATGCTTTCTTTTATTCTCTGACTTTATAGTTAACATTATATTAGTATAATCTTGTGATTCTTCAGTTAGGAAACTTTCTGTGTTATCAAATAAAAATATCTGCTAAATCCTTAAAATTTAAATTAAACAACTTAGATTGGTGTGAACACCAGTAGCTTCAGCACTCAGGAGGCAGAAGTAAAAGGAACATAATTTTGAGAACATCCTGAGCTACAACACAAGGTCCGAGCTCAAGGACTTGTCTGTCTCACTTAACAGTATTCCAAAAATGTGCAGAATACTTAGATTGACCCTAGCATTACATTTTTTTTCAAATGAAACAAATGTCTTTTCTTGGTTCATGCATATGTTAACCACTCAGTTTGTAGTCATGGTAGCTGTGGTCTTTTTCTGGTTCAGTGATCCCCAGAGAAAGATGCCACTTGATGAATTAGAAGATGCATCATTTTCTTTAAGTAATAAACATTTATAAAGCAATGGATGTGAAGAAGGAAGGTTGAAGTGCATAACTTTGGGATAAGAAAAAATCATTTTAGATTACTTTCTTTTATCTTATTAAATTATCACCTTTATTTGTCTTATAATACATGTCACATATTTATAAATTTTATATGAATAATTAATAACAAATGATTATATATATGTGGTTTGACCATTTGCAACTTTAAAGTTTGAATTGGTCTACAGTTCTTACAGTTTGGAGACCAACACTTGAATTAAAACACACATACGGGTGGTTTTCCTGCATGTATGTCTGTGCACCATTTGCATGCCTAGGTCAGAAGGCAATGGATACCCTGGAACTAGAGTTATAGATAGTTATGAGCCACCAGGTCATTGCTAGGAAAATCAAACCCAGCCTCTCTGCAAGAGCAAAAAGTACTTTTAAAAGTGAGATATCTCTTCAGCTCCTGTTCTGGAGCTTTTAAAAAACTGAACATCACGTGCAGCTATTGTAGGTTTATGTCAGTGAAAGAATAAGATATTTGGCTATGGCAATTGGAATGAATCGATTCCTTTACTAGGTTAAGCACAATCAGGTAAATACAAAATATATGACATATGGCTTTATACTCTTGGTGAGGTTTTAGAGTGATCTCATCACTAAGTTCTATGATATTTACATACACACATGCATCCATAATATTATATATGTGGAATATATTAGTGAACTTGATGCATAATTATATGAAGTCTTCCTTACACAAGAATCTGAGTAAGTGTAGTAGTTTTCTATTTTCTATCACAAACTGATTTTAATGTACTGAATTAATTTGATAAAATAATGACACTGGTAAAAAAAAATAATGACACTGGTAACCAGACCAAATAACTAACATAGGCACCAAAGGTAAGACTATTGATATGTACTGTAAAAAGTGTGTGGGTGCTAATAATGCAAAATAATACTAGGAACATTGTTCTCATGAGAAGGAATGTCTTTTAAAACAATAACTGTAAAACAGAATTACTATCTGGTCAGTTTTGGTGAGTTCATGTTTGTCAGAATGTGTTGAAAATTGTGTTTGTCTTAGCATCACATGTTCTCTCTTGTTGGAGGCTCCCAGCTCCATGTATTCAGATGAGACTATGTATCCTGTAGAAACTATGGAAATCAGAAAAATAAAATAGGACCAATGCCAGGATAGGGATGGGGAGGTAGTAAACAATAGAGAGGGGATAAGCAATAGAAGGGTGCAAGTCATCTGATAAAGGAAAGGGGCAAAGGGGGTACCTTAGGGAGGGCAAGAGAGAAGATGGTGGGAAGAGGGTAAAGGGGAATTGTAGGATACAGGGATCTGAGAAGAGAAATGTAAAAGGGGCCTCCTCAGAGAAGGAGGGAGACATAAGTACAGGAGAAAGTGGGAGCAAGGTAATGGAGCATAGCAGAACACAATTGCTCTTGTGGTGGAGTGGGAAAATGTATGGGGGATCCTTACAAAAGAGGGAGGGAGACAAATGCAGAAAGCAATAGATAGGTAAAATAACAACAGGGATGGCTGAAAATCCATAAAGAATTATACTGTTAGCTATCTACCTCCCCTTCCCCTGCTTAGGAAAAGAAATCTAATGCATGTGTTGAGCTGGCAGTTAGTACCTTAGACCTGAAGTAGAGTCTCACAACAGGTTTAAATGGGATGAGAACTAAACTGGGAGACATATAGGTCCATTTATAACCATAACTAATAGTTAAACATTTAATAGGTGTGGAGTTACACTAATGGTCTTCAACTGAATCTTTGTCTTTAATTCCAGATTTGAGAGATGTAAGATCTCTTGGAAAAAGAAACATAAAAATTGATGATTCAAGAAAGATATTTTGCTGACTATAACAGTGGGATTATTATGAATTATCATTGTGATTCCTTTAGAAGTAATAATCATGACATGGATAGTTGCAAAATGGGGCATAGCAAAAATATGGAATATTTTTGTGAATATTTGTGATTTTTTTCCTACCTCAACATAATTTGTGTTCATTTGTACAAATGTGATATATGTTTTGTGCTCATCAGTATATGTTTAGGTGTTAAATACAAAATAAGGTGATTTAAATCAACAGAACTGTATTTCTAAGAAATGAGGCTCAGATGTAATACAGACACACAAAGTGTGCATTTTATATAGATGTGACTGAGATTGCATGTATTTTCTATACCATTCTATACAGAGAGGAGATACATAAAAGAGAGATATATAGAAATGTAGGAAATTATGTCCAGTATGGAACATCAAATGTTAGAGACATGGTAATCAAGAATAAGTAGCTAATCAATGCCTCAGTGTAGAGGAGTGCTGGGGCTAGGAGGTGGGAGTGGGTGTATGGGTCGAGGAGCACCCTCACAGAAGCAGGGAGAGGGAGAATGGGATATGGGGTTAGTGGAGGGGAAACCAGAAAAGGTGATAACATTTGAAATGTAAATAAATAAAATATTCAACTAAAAAAAGAATAAGTAAACTAATAAGCAATAATGTATAGATATACCAATCAGTGAATAATGTTTGATGTATCTAATTTTTTTCAGATATATGAAATATGCTTCCTCTATGACCGTAAGATAAATATACGTTCTGATTATGTTTTCATTAAATAATGTCTTTTATTTCCAAGCTGGACTTGGAACCTTAGCCAATATATTTCTTCTTTTTTTCTACACTGCCATAATCCTATGTCACAGATCTAAGTTCATGGACTTGATCTCCTTTCAATTGACCTTCATTCACATAATGATGGTTATCACTGGATGGGATATTTTTACTACAGACATGTTTGATTTACTGAACATAGAGAATGACTTCATATGTAAGGCAACTTCTTACATACACAGGGCGATGAGAGGCCTCTCTATCTGCATCACCTGCCTCCTGAGTGTGTTCCAGGCTGTGACGATCAGTCCCAATGCCTCTCTGCTGGCAAAATTTAAACGTAAACTAAAAAAATACATGATCTATTCTTTCTTCTATTTTTGGCCTTTCAATTTGTCATTCAGCAGTAGCCAGATCTTCTATGTTGGTGCTTATACCAATGGGAGTGAGACCAACCAGATGAAGGTCACTAAATACTGCTCACTCTTTCCCATGAACAACATTGTCAGGGTATTGACTTCAACAATGACAACCTCAAGAGATGTATTTCTTGTAGGAGTCATGCTGACTACAAGCACACACATGGTGATTATCTTGTTCAGGCATCAGAGACAATGCAAGCATCTTCATAGCATCAGGCACCTGAGAGCATCCCCTGAGAAAAGGGCCACCCAGACCATCTTGCTGCTGGTGTTTTTCTATGTGGTCATGTACTGGGTGGACTTTATCATGTCATCCAGAGCAGTCTTTTTATGGATGTTTGACCCAGTCATCCTAACTGTTCAGAAGTTTGTGATAAATGCCTATCCCACAATTAGTCCTTTGATACAAATCAGTTCTGATAATCGAATAATCGTGCTAAAAAAATATGCAAAAAATATGCCTCCACATTTTTAAAAAAGTATAATTTTTCTCTTATTTAAAAAACAATTTACTTATTTTATTTACATGTATTAGTTTTTGGCCTGGCATGTATGCATGTGTGCATTCCTGGTATTCACAGAGGTCAGAAGAATTCATGGAATCTGGAAGTACAGATGGTTGTAAGGTACCATGCTGGTGCAGCACCAATAATCTTTTCCCTACAAAACAGATCTTCCTTCCTTTCTTTCTTTCTCTTTCTTTCTTTCTCTCTCTCTTTCTTTCTTTCTTTCTTTCTTTCTTTCTTCCTTCCTTTCTTTCTTCCTTTCTTTCTTTCTATCTTCCTTCCTTCCTTCCTTCCTGCCTTCCTTCCTCCTTCCTTCCTTTCTTTCTTTCTTTCTTTCTTTCTTTCTTTCTTTCTTTCTTTCTTTCTTTCTTTCTTTTTTTAAAGGATTTATTTCAGTTTACAATTACAATTACATTACCATGTCACACTCTATCACGGAGGAAAGTCAGGACTGGCACTGAAGCAGAGGCCAGTGGAAGGACAATTGTTACTGGCTTTCTCCCCATGGCTTGCTTAGCCTGCTTTTTTATTCCCCAACCCTTTATCTCCCCACTCCCTGCACCCCACTATCCCTTATCCTTTGCTTTGCTTGCTCTGGTCCAGCTTGTTCTGGCCATATTTATTTCATATATGTGGGTACACTGTCACTGACACAGTCAAAGACAGCATTCAGATGCCCATTGCAGATGGATGTGAGCCACTATGTGGTTGCTGGGAATTGAACTCAGGAGCTCTGAAAACACAGTCAGTGTTCTTATCGATAAACTGAGCCATCTCTCCAGCCCCAGATTTTTCTTAAACTGTTTAATAGTTCCAGTAGCAAAGCAAGATTTTTCATATGATTTAAATTGAATTTGTAGTATTATACTTATTCACTGTTTTGAGTTTTCTGCTGCCAAGAAGTATATGGTTCTTAAGTTCATTGTACATCATAAATTCATATTTCCACAGGATTTCTCTTAGTGTCTGCTTTTTACTTTATTTCATAAATGTTCCCTTGATGCTGATGTTACTCAAAAGATTTCTCTTGCTGATAGTGACTTTTTAAAGCTTTTTCTAATAAAATATATTTTAATTTACTCTAAATAATCAAGAATATTTTAAATATTTGATTGTAGCTTTAACTCTGGTTCCTTACTATAATTTCTCTGGACCCATAAAAGTAATGAGTTTAAAGTTTCCAGTTTTTCCTACTCACTGAGTATTAAGTACTTAATGAGTCTTATATGAAATTTTCATGTGCCTGAATATTCACACTTTATTTCTTTCACCCTTACTGAAATATTGATCAATAAAAATTGTGTACATACACATACCTGATGTTCGGCATGTTATTTGTATATGGGTGAATGCATGCCTATGTGTGCATAGATGAAGGATGTATGTGCACATGGAGTCCATATATGTGTCCACATTGAACATAGAGGCCAGGAGACAACTTTGGCTTGCTGGGAGCCTTCGCAGCCTGGATTGGGTTAAAGTGGGACAGAGCATCAGACACAGATTTAAAGGCTGATGGTCTCTGGCCTTCTAGCTTTCTATCTATACTGAATGCTTGCTGATAACTTACCAAAAATCCTGAAAATATTCTTGCTTATTCTAAAGTTTAAAATTGCTGGCTTTTATCCATTGAACTGAGTACAGGGTCCCCAATGAAGGAGCTAGAGAAAGGACCAAAGGAGGTGAAGGGTTTGCAGCCCCTTAGGGCGAACAACAATATGAACTAACTAGTACCCTCAGAGCTCCCAGGGACTCAACCACCAACCAAGGAGTACACATGGTGGGACTGATTGCACTGGCAGCATGTGTAGAGTAGAGGATTGTGTACTGGCTGGTTTTGTGTTTCAACTTGACACAGGCTGGAGTTATCACAGAGAAGGAAGTTTCAGTTGGGGAAGTGCCTCCATGAGATCCAGCTGTGGGGCATTTTCTCAATTGCCCCTTGTGGGTGGTGCCATCCCTGGGCTGGAGGTCTTGGGTTCTATAAGAGATCAGGCTGAGCAAGTCAGGAGAAGCAAGCCAGTAAGAAACATCCCTCCATGGCCTCTGCATCAGCTCCTGCTTCCTGACCTGCTTGAGTTCCAGTCCTGACTTCCTTGGTGATATACAGCAATATGGATGTAAGCTGAATAAACCCTTTCCTCCCCAACTTGCTTCTTGGTCATGATGTTTGTGCAGGAATAGAAACCCTGACTAAGACAGATTGCAATGTCGATCATCGATGGGAGAAGAGGCCCTTGGCTCTGTGAAGGTTCTGTGCCTCAGTGGGGAATACCAGGGCCAATAAGTGGGAGAGGGTGGAGTGACAAGCAGGGGAAGGGCGGAGGCAACAGAGGTGGTTTGTTCTTGTTGTTTTTTGTTTTTTGGAGGGGAAACTGGGAAAGGAGAAATCATATGACATGTAAATAAAGAAAATATCTAATAAAAAATAAAGAAAAAGAAAAAAATTGCTGGCTTCTTTTCTCTGTGCTTTCTTTAGCTCCTTATATCTTTCCTGTTCTTTATTGAACTCTTTATGCTTAAAGAAACACTAGGGAAACTTAACTCTACCTTACTGTTATGTGCTTCCTTAAGCACTGAAAACTTAACTTTATTAACTCTTTATTACTTTGCTTTAATAAGCCCTAATATCTGGCAATTAACACATGCTGTTTAGCAGCAGGAAACTAAGCAAAAGGATTTATTGCTAGTGCTCCTTTCTCTGGTCAGTATCCCAGAAGCCTCTCTGGCTATGCTCATTATCTCTTTGTGACCAAGAGAAAAAGGAAAGGAAAGGAATTAAGATGCTTTATATTAGTCAAATATGCACAAACATATGCGTATTCATACACCCACACTCTGGGCAGGGTCAACTGTAACAATCACCTGCACAGCTATATACATATACACACACACATATATATGAACATACATATAGACAAACTAACATATACATTTGGATGGATGGATGGATGGATGGATGGATGGATGGATGGATGGATGGGGCAGAGCACCTCAAGCCAAATCATCCCACCAACAACGTTATTTCTTTTCTCTGGTCTTTTAAAACCTTCTTTGACCAATAGTTTTTTTAATTTATTTAATCTTTCATTTATTTATTTATACTCCAGATTTTATTCCACATCCCATACCTTCTCCTTGTATCCCTGTCTCCAAGACGATGCCAACATTTCCCACACCCCCACACTTCACCAGACCTCTAAACTTTATAGGGCTTGAAGGTTAGGTGCATCTTCTCTGACTGAACCCAGACCCAGGCAGTCCTGTGCTGTGTATTGGTGTTGGGAGCCTCATATCAGCTGGCGTATGCTGCCTGGTTGGTGGTCCAATGTCTGAGAGATCTTGGGGGTCCAGGTTAATTGAGGCTGTTTGTCCTCCTATAATGTCACCTTCTACCTCAGCTTCTTCCAGCTTTTCTAATTCAACCCCAGGGTTCAGCAGCTTCTGTCCATTAGTTGGGTGCAAATATCTGCATCTGACTCTTTCAGCTGCTCCTTGGGTCTTTCAGAGGGCAGTCACGATAGGTCCCTTTTTGTGAGTTCTCCATAGTCTCAGTAATAGTGTCAGGCCTTGGGCCCTCCCCTTGAACAGGATCCCACTTTGGGCCTGTCGCTGGGCATTCTTTTCCTCAAGTGCCTCTCCATTTCCATCCCTGTAGTTCTTTCAGACAGGAACAATTATGGTAAGAGTTTTGACTGTGGGATGAAACCCCATCACTCACTTGCTGCCCTGTCTTTCTGTTTGAGGTGGGCCCTATGCCTATACTGCAGGGCATTTCATCTATGGCTCCTCCCTTTGAGTCCTGAAAGTCTCTGGTGTCCCAGGTTTCTGGCATATTCTGGAGGGTACCCCAACCTCCTACCTCCCCCAGGTCACCTGCTTCCATTCTTTCTGCTGGCCCTCAGGAGTCAGTCCTTTTTCCCACCCAATACCACATCATGTTCACCTCTTCTCCCACCTTGTCCACATTCCCTCTATGGTCCCTCATTCCCTCCTCCCTTGTGATTGTTTTCTTCTGTCTCCTCTGAGGTGTCCTCATTTGAGCCCTTCTGCTTTTTGAATTTTGTGAGTTCTGTGGACTGTATCCTAGGTATTCTGTATTTTTTTTGACTAATATCCACTTATTAGTGAGCATATACCATGCATATACCTTTGGGTCTGAATTACCTCAGTCAGGATGATATTTTTCTAGTTCTATTCATTTGCCTGTAAAACTCAGGATGTCCTCATTCTCAATAGCTTAGTAGTATTCCACTGTGTAAATGATCCACCTTTTCTCTGTCCATTCTTCTGTTGTGGACATATGGGATGTTTCCAGCCTCTGGCTATCACAAGCAAGGCTGCTATGAACACAGTGGAACACATTACCCTGTGGCATGGTGGGGCATCTTTTGGGTATATTCCCAAGAGTAGTACTGCTGTGTCTTCAGGTAGATCTATTTCCAATTTTCTGAGGAACTTCCAAATTGATTTCCAGAGTGGCTGTACCAGTTTGCAATCCTCCAGCAATGAAGGAATGATCTTCTTTCTCCACATCCTCACCAACATGTGTTGCCATCTGAGGTTTTGATCTCAGCCATTTTGATTGGAGTAAGGTGAAATCTCAGGGTTGTTTTGACTTGCATTTCTCTGATTGCTATGGACTTTGAACATTTCTTTAGGTGCTTCTCAGCCATTCGAGATTCCTCTGCTGTGAACTCTCAGTTTAGCTCTATACCCCATTTTTTGATTGAGTTGTTTGGTTTTTTTTTACAGTTAGCTTCTTGAGTTCTTTATATATTTTGGATATTAGCCCTCTATCAAATGTGGGTTGGTTGATAAAGATTTTTTTCCCAATCTATAGGTTGTTGCTTTGTCTTATTGACTATGTCCTTTGCCTCACAGAAGCTTTGTTCTTTAGAAAATTACCTCAGAGATAAAATGATACATAAGGTTGGGGTTACAGAAGGATGTTAATATTAACTTTAAATCAGTGTTTTATTATAATATTGTCATTATATGTTAAAAGCAAGTTTTTTTTTCATGGCCTTGCCTTATTATAGTGCACACCTGCAACTTTATCCTTGGACCAAAATGGTTTTCTTTGGACACAAATTTTTACCATGTCTATTTCTTTTTTTAGTGTAATTATGAAAACTCATTTTTTTTATTATGCAGCCTTTACTTCTATTATGAGGAATGGGCACATTCTATTATTGATTCTAACTTCATTAAATCTTTATAGCAAGGCAACTATGACCATCTCTTCAACTTTCTTCTTAAAGTATTTGAATATCAGGAGTTCTATAGTATCTTTATCGATTTGTCTATACAGTATCACCACAAGACAGTATACTTTTGTAGGTCTGCAGAAATCTGCTCAAAAGGGTGGGTCAATACCTAGTGATTATTATATATGCAATAATATCATAAAGCATATTAATAGCAGGAATCTTTCCTGTGAAGTAATTTCCTCAGCCTTGCCTTCAGGAGCAAATCTGCCCCAACCTTCAGGACTTAAACAACATGGTTCTTGAGGGGAGGGAACAACATTGACCAATTTGGGATCAGTAGACACAAAGGAAGGAGACAAGAAAAAAAAATTCTGATGAAGTTTCAATTTACTCTAGAGAAACAAATGGCTTATAAAGCTTCAGACCACAAATGTATTTTCCCAGGTGCATGAGCCAAACTGGTATTATTGCTTGGTTAATGTAAATAGATTGTCCTCATTGTAAAAAATCTAGAAAGGAATGTCCTCATTACAATGAGGACATGGTGTTCAGAAAGCCCCCTATCGTAAAATGTCCTGAGTCAATTTTGGGATGGAAGCAGGATAGTGAAAGAAACAAAGTGTTAATTAATAGATGATGGCCCAGGGACAAGATAGAGACTGAGATGCGAGGGGCTTTTGGACCCCAACAGGTCCCACTTTTTTGTATACAGAAACAAGATATACTTAGGGTTGCAATGTCTAAATCATCTTGGCCCTAGAGACTCCAAGGGGACTATCCCTGTGTTAGGTCAGAGAGGTTGCAAGGACAGTCATGCCTGGAATGGTCTGACCCATCATAGGGGGGGACCCCATCAACTTAGCGGGATTCCCTGTCTTACTGGAAAGTTGAAGGGCCAAGCATGATCTGGGTTATTTTAAGGGCTGTTTGTAAGAATGTCATCAAAATCATCTCCTAGATCTGACATTGCCAGCTGGTGGTAATGAATCTGCAAGGGCTGGGCCTTAATTGCATCTATCTGTTCCTTAATAAAGGCCATAACGAAAATGTCCCAGTGATAGTAAAATTAGTAAACCAAGCACTGGGCCAAGGAAGGGGAGAAAATAGGGCAAAATTCCATTCTAGGTGCTCCACATGGGCTGTTGAAGAATTCCTGACTTCTCTAATTCTTGTTGGTGTTTTCAGATTCAGTCTTGCACAATCCTGGACTTGTTTGCATAAAAACAGCACTTTTCCTGTCACCATTGTTAGGGTACTCAGCAAGCTCACAGGTCAGCATGTCACACCCATCACTCAGGCAGCTAGCAAGCTCCTGCATCATTCTGTGGAAAAAACACAAATATGCCATCTTCCCAAATTAAATACCTGATCAGGATTCTGCCATATGCCAATAAGTGGATCCTTCCATCTCACCTAGACATGAGTATGCCTAGTTGTAGGATGCTATAGACACTCAGCAGAGTTCCTTGGCATTCAAATTTTAGAATTTTAAAAATAAAAAGAGTGATTTAAATAACGCGCACAGAGATATAATTCTCCCTTTTTTCTTTTTTAAAAGCCAAATTGTTCAGAGTGCGATGCCATATTACCTCAGTAATATGGGTAAAATCAAATTGTTGACAAACCATCTCAAACACTTGACTGTTATAGCCAATTCCATTATCTGTTTTAATCTGATTAGGAACACTAAGCATAGAAAAATAATGTAGGCAATGATTACATTTTTTTTGTTGCTTTTCCTGTTAAGGCAATTGCAACTAGAAAGCCTGAAAAGGTATCAATAGTCACATGTGCATATTTTATTTTTCTAAAATCAGAAATATGAGCATACATTTGCAATAATTGATTAAGTATAAGTCCTTGAGAATTAACACCATTATGTGGTACGGGTAGAAATGGAGGACACTGAGAACAAGTCTTTAAAATTTGACATGCATATTCTCTAAAAATAACAAATTATCATCTCAAGCCCTTACTATTTTGATGATGTAAAGAATGAGAGTATATGGCCAATTGTTCTTGTATAAAGCCTATAATCTGCCTGGTATACAAATCTGCTGTGGCATTGCCTTAAGGGGTCTTGTCTAGGCAGTCTAGTATGAGCTCTTAAATGTCCAAAGACAGTCTTTTCTCTTAAGTTGAGTTGTATATGCATAAACAATTGCAAAATTTGAGAATTAGCAGTATCTAAAAAAGGAACATTTTAAGCAATTGTAAACCCTGAGCTATATATATTGGCTATCAGTATATAAATTAAAAGTTTGATTTTTAGTACTTTAAAAACAATGACTATAGCACATGTTCACTTATTTGTGCTGAGTAGAGGGAATGAGAATAAACATGTGATCCAATCACATACACTTTTCTCCCATAGAAGGGCTGTTTATAAATATAGTAGATGTATTCTTTATGGGGTTCATACATAAATTTACAGGAAATATGAAAGCATGCATAGAAGCAAATTTTAACAACTTGTTTTTGGATAATGATTATCAATCTTGCCTAAAAAGTTTACTATGCAATAGGCCCAATATCAATTAATATTCTGCAATGACCAATTTAATTGCTGTCTGAAAGAAGGAATAGATGTATTCTCAGGTTTTTAAGACATACTTTTAAAAATAATTCCATGATTTTATCCTATAATTGTTTATTAGCACCACAACAACATCTTCACAATAGGATGTTAAAACTTGGAGATAAAGAAAAATGAGTCCACATTAATATTCTCTTTTGCCAAAGAATTGTTGTGGGCACATTGAGTAACAATAGCTGACATTTGATTACAATTGATAACAATTGATTAAAGAAGTGTCTTCTACTTTCTGTAAAGCTCTTTGTCTCTCACCAGTTAATTTGCATCCCCCTTGAGAACATCCAACAAAGGTTTAAGTCTTCCTGTGGTGAGCTTAAGGTGAGGTCTTAGCCAATTAACATTTCCTGGAAGCTTTTGAAAATAATTTGAAGTAAGCAAATCATCTTTTCTTTCTTGAATTTTTATACCACACTCTTTCTAGAATATAACTGAGGCCTCAATTATTTAAAAAGGATATTGTATTTGAAACTTTTCTAGAGCAACAACTACTCCAAAATTTTTAAAGCTCATGGTGTGAGAGCAAAGGTAGTAAAATTCCCCTTCAGAGGAATTAGCTAATAATATAATACTTCCCAAATAATAAACAATATGCATTGAAAGGCCTGAAGTCCTAGCTTCTTGTATTGAAGCAGAGACAAAAAAAAATTTTTTTTTTTTTTTTTACATAATGTAAGGCTATTAGCCACTCCTAGAGGCAAAACTTTCCAATGATTACAAACCCCTTTACAATTACCAGGATGCAGAGGAAAAAACAACCTTCTAAATACACAATAATTCTATATGGAGTAGGCAGGCCAGATTGTAATGGCTCTACAAGTTCCATAGCCTCATTGACCTTTTATAAATCTTAAGTTTAAGCTTACTTTGAACAATACCTGGATAGATCTGTGATAACGCTGTTTTGGTTTAAAAACAATCCCCGAGGCAAGGAAAGGCAAGGCCACAAAAACTTCCCTAGGCAGGGTTGGCAAAAGAAAAGAAATGCCTCACAAGCCTTGCTGAGGCTGCTCTGAGCTTTGCATTAGCTCAAATGTAAATATTTCTTAATCTGAGTATACTGCCTGCGGTCCTGGCCCAAAGATTACTGTCTCCTGCAGTGAGGACAAATTCCAGGGGAGCAATTCTATTGTCTCTCTATGACTCTAACTTTTGGACAGTCTTTCCTAAGATGACTTATACTTAAAACATTCCTTATCACCTTGGTGCTGTGAAAGCATTGCTTGTACTGTAGTCCCCTGCAAGGCAGCAAACACAGCTAAACCTTGATTGTATGAAGTTCTAATTTTTGCACAAAGACTAATATATTCAGATAAGTCTGGATTTGCTTTGTATGGCCGGATGTGCGCAGAAAGCTGCATTAGCGTTCTCATAAGACAATTGTATAACAAAAGGAACCCCGGCTTGAGGGTCTCTGAAAATTCTACTAGCTGTTTTTAGTAGTAGAAATTAATTCATCAGGAGCCTGTTTGATACAAAATAAATTCTCACTGAGATCTCCTTTACAACCTTGGGGGATTAAATTTTTCTTCTACCACTCTATCTAATAAAGCTTGTTTTTAAAATGGGCAACAGGCCCATACTGGCCACAGCTGTTTTTAACTTTTATTATTCTAGTAACCATCTTAATTACAAATATGGGTGAGTTAAAAAAATCCTGAGCTTTCGGCCAATCTGCAAACTGCAAACTGCAGCTAATGGAACACTGGCAATTTTAACCATACTTTAAAAGTTTCTTTTGTAATATTAAGGCATAACCATAACTTTTGGAAAGCAAAACCCAATTTTAAACAATCCATTCTCTTCAAAATCTATACCAAAAGCATTACATTCATGTTACAAAGTTTTTAAGTGTCTCCCTACTTTTGAACTGCAGTTAGCAAGCCTGGGTCATTCTGAGATGGCAGTTCAGAGGATGCCAGAACTTTGCAAAGCAAAACTCAACCTCCAATAATCCAGTCTCTCCAAAAACACCAAGTGAATCATCCCCATGGTACAAAGTTTGGCTGCCAATTCCTGTGCAGGATGGTGCAGCTTTTAATACCTCGTTGTAAAGGACATATACCCTCAGAGGGCATTTTTGAAAGGGTTCGAGTCCTTTCATCATTTTGTCATATTCATGGCTAGCCTTTTGCCCATAAGTCTGTCTTTATCTATATCAACTATAGTCTTCATGTGAATACTAGGTATTTCCTTTAGTGATGCTCTCTCTATAATAGGTTCCATATGCTGAGGTGCTGTTAATGGAATGCCAATTTTAATTTCCTCCTATTTAGTCTTATTCTTAACTATGAGATTAGCATCCTGCCAAGCTCTTTCCACCGAGTCAGAGGTCTTCTCATCCTCCAATTTTGTCTTTTTCATACCCTTGATGAGTTTTTTTAGTTTGCTCATGGTGTTAACTGATAGGCTATGTGTTACAGTGCCTTTATTGTTTTCTTTTCAAAGTACCAGGTGATATTGCTTTTTGATGAGTTTTTCAATAATTCATTAAATAAATTATCAGCCAGTCTCACTAGTCTTTTTGCCAGCCACTCTCTCATTAGGCTTGGAGACTTCTACACTTACCCTTGGCTCTTTGGCCTTTTAGGGTGTGATTTTCAGCCACCCTGGCTTCTTTACTGCACTCTGCCTGCCCTTCCTCATTCCCTTTCCGGTCAAAGTTGGCTTTGAGGTGTTGTCACAAGGAAAGACAGTGCCTGCTGAGTAAGGTTAGAGCTCTCCCTCTTGGCCTTTCAGTGTACCCTGTGCTTCTGTCCATTCTTTCTCATCTCCTTTCAGATCAGAGGTGACTTCAAAGTGTCAATTTCGACTTCAAGGCCAGAGGTTCTTAGACTAGGAGCATGTGCAAATATTTATTGCCTGGTAAATAGCTCATAATTTAAGGTGCAGCTGCTATATGTTGTTAAGCAGCTACTAAATGGCAGCTCTGAATTCTACAGCCAGAAAATGGCCTGCAACTTAAACACTGCTGCTAGATGGTGCTAAGTGGCTGCTAAACTCCAGCTGGAGTCCGTCTGTCAGCTACACCAACTGTCATAATTCGGGTTGCAGAGCATGGAGAAAACAAATTCCTCAAAACCCAGTGGAAAGTTTTAAGTATTTTTTTTTATTCATAAATGGCAAAAAGCAAATAAATGATAAAACAGGCCCACATTCATCCGTTCACACAAATACTCTTTCA
Source organism: Mastomys coucha (assembly GCF_008632895.1). Lineage (NCBI taxonomy): Eukaryota > Metazoa > Chordata > Mammalia > Rodentia > Muridae > Mastomys > Mastomys coucha. The sequence continues at coordinate 60,833,443 of NW_022196903.1, read as the reverse complement.
CTAACCTTCTCAGTCTGGCAGGTGTATCCCTAGCTCCCTGGCGGAGGCATGCAGGTAAGGTGTGACTTGATATTCCTTGCTCTGGATCCTCTGAAACTGAGCTGGGCATGCAGGCTTTTGCTGTCTAAGCAGTAGGTGTCCACGTCTGAGTGGAGTCCACACAGATTACACGAAGTATCTCCACCAGGATCTCGGGAGATGAGCAATTTTGCCATGCAGATCACAGTTTTTAAGCTAAATTCAGCCAATTACAACTAGGGCATTCCACACATTATTTCATGCAGTTCTTTATCACTTGCATGCACACATGCCCTCTCTATGGCCTGGTTATCTAATTATCTAGGGTTGCAGGTGGATCCATAGTGTTTCCCTGTCAAGGGCTCAGGGCAGTGGGTGTGTATTCTTTCATATTTGTCCATTCTCTAAGGCTTGGTTTTCATTACTATCTGTAGCCACCGGAAGCTCAGCTGTGGTGGGCCCCAGGTTGGCATTTTCCACAGCTTCTGGAAAAATGCCCTCTGAGGCTATATGTTCCTCATACTCATTAAAGAGACATTGTTTTAAATATTATCCCTTATAAATCTAGTTTCTAGGATAAGAATTACATAAAATATTATCCTAGTTTAGAAGTATCTTTAGAGGCCTGGTTTCCTGGGCTGGCTCATGCCATGTGTTTTTGTTTAAAATGACTCCAACCCTGAGTTGCCAGTTTAAAGCTACCTTTCTGTTATCAATGTTATACCTTTTAACCATACTCAAGAGCTTATAAGCCAATACTCTATAACCAAGACATGCAAAGCATATTTATACCTTTAGACCAGTCAGAAACAAAATGAAGCAACTACACAAATCTTATAAATTTAGACCAAACAAAGAATTTTTACCTTTCTAGCTATAATTTCAAGAGAAAAAGCACTTTGTCATTTGCTGAACCCAATAGTTACAATTGCAGAGATTTTTCTAGGAAAACAACTATCAGCATACTTGCCTTAGAACTAAGAAGTTGCTGACCCCTCTTAAAAGCAGCTTTTTAGCAGGGACTCTCCTCTTGTTCTTGACTCCTGGCTAAGGGTGTGTGACAACTTAAATCAGCCTGTACTATACAAACTGAGATTGAATCAAGAGATGGATAGCCAGCAGATAAAGTTTTAACCATTTTTTTCTTTTCAACATGAAACATAGGACAACAGTCATTCAGACAACGAAACAAAAACAGACACAAATTGACACATGGACAGATTGGTGCACCAAGGACAGGCAACACAGAAAGGGTAGACAACTTGATCTAACCAGAACTAAGGTTGTCTCCTGTAGGGGGCAGAGAAGAAGCAGGACATCTCCTGATTTCCTTCTGTCCCTAGGAGAGCTCCGAAATCCATTTTCCTTCTCTCTTGATCTTTCTCTTTCATGTCATTTGTATATCTAGCATCTCTTTTTTTTCTTTTCTTTTCTTTTCTCTTCTCTTCTCTTCTTTTCTCTTCCTTTCCTTTCCTTTCCTTTCCTTTCCTTTCCTTTCTTTTTCTTTTCTTTTCTGCCCTATTCCTCTCACTTGATGCTGTTCTTGACTGTGGACAAATCTTTAACAAAATAAAAAAATGCAAGTAACTCATGTATTTTAACCTTTATCCCTCATGCCTTTAAAGCCTTTTTCAAACCTTCCACAAATAATTCATGGCTACTCAATGCCTGTCCCATGATTACCGCAGTCTTACCAGGATCCCTAGTCAAGGCAGCAGACTCCTGAGCAAGATATCTTCCACACAAAAGTCATTGGCTGACTAAAAACACTGCGGTGATCTTCACTGGTCCCCTTGTACTCGAGTTCCACTGCTGAGTGCCAGCTGCCCCTACCTAACAATGGGGTTCTTGAGTGGAGAGAACAACAATGACAAATTTGGGATCAGGAGACACAAAGGAAGGAGACAAGACAAAATATTCTGATCAAGTTTCAATTTACTTTAGAGAAAAAACACGGCTTATATAGCTACAGACCACAAAGTATTTGCCCAGGTGCATGGGTCAAACTGGTATTATTGCTTCATAAAGGTAAATGAAATGTCCCCATTGTAAAAATGTCCAGAAAGGAATGTCCTTATTGTAATGTGTTCAGAAAGCCTCTTATTGTAAAATGTCCCGAATCAATTGTGGGACAGAAGCAGGATAGTGGGAGATACAAAAGAATGTTAGTTAATAGGTGATGCCCAGGGACAAGATGGAGACTGAGATGCCAGGGGCTTTTGGGCCCCAACACAAATCCATCATACCTTTATAATCCATGGCAGAACCATCTCAGGAAGATCCCTTGCTAGTTTTTAGCTTCTCCTATGTAGCTCCTGGCATTGGCTGTTGTTCTTCATATGTTCTTCACCTTGTATTTTGAGACTCTCTCTCACTGTAATTTGAGACTTGCTAACAGGCCAAGATAGTATTCTTTTGTCTCTGCCATTCCAACTCTAGAATTAAAAGTGTTCACCATTGTGCATCATCTCTTTAAATGTTTTTTTTCCTCTTTTGGTGAAAATAGATATTTTTATACAATATATTCTGGTTAAGGTTTCCCCTCTGCCTGCTCCTACCAGTTCCTTCCCACATCTCCTCCAGCAAACAACACTAGGATAAAATAAAAAGCAATAAACTAGAATAGGAAAAAAAAGAAAAAGAACCAGAGAAAAAGCCTAAGAAATACAAACAGACATAGAAACTTACACATTTGCACACATAATGATCTCATAAAAACATAAAAGCAGAAGCTATAACATAGACACTAAGGACCTATAAAGATTCCTTTGAGATTGTTTTGAGTTAGCCATCTACTGTAGGGCAAGGATGGGACCTACCTGCAAGAAGGCTTCATTTCCCTAGTGAGATTCCCTTGGAGAAAACTAACTTTTTATGAACAAGTGATTTTTAAGTCCTGACAGTTTCTGGATTAGTAATGGGATAGGGGTGTTGTGTCCATGTCTCCTTTCAGCTTTAGGATCCCATCTGGTACAGACCTGTACAGGCCTTTTGTATGCTGCCATTGTCTCTGAATTTAGATGTGTATTCCTGTGCTATATTTAGAAGACCTTGTTTTCTTGGTTTCCTCCATACCTATGTCTCTTACTCTTTTTCTACCTCCTTTTCCACAGAGTTCCCTGAGCCCCGAAGGGAAAGATTTCAGGACTGAATGTTTCAAGATCTCTCACTCTCTGCCTATTTTCTGGCTGTGGTCTCTGTATTTGTTTTCAACCTCCTCAAGAGGAAGTGAAAGACCCCAAGATGGGACCCTCACTCAAGTCCCAGGAGATGTGCACCCAGTGAAACATGAGAGGCCGCCTTGATGCAAAGCACACGAGGTTTTTTTTATTTGGAGCGCTCCAGACTCCCAATCTCACGCAGGAGACAAGGAATCGACCATGAGGCTCAGGGTTTAGGGGCTTATATAGGAAAAAAGGTCTGAGGGAACAAAGGAATCAGTGTGGCTATACATGATTGGTAATTTTAAATATAGTTCGTGCAGGTTAGAGTTGAAAATTCCTAAAATGGGGAGTGAAAGGGGAGTGCTATTCAAGGTTTCTAGTTGACCTTTAGCTATATCTTAGAGGACCAGATGGCCCATTACTCAGTGTCCTTTTGGGCACGTCCTGGGTGCCTGAGCTCTGGACATGTCCTTGCATTTTTGCCTTATCTCCCATGGTTTATGTCTTCCTGACCTGTCAGTCCCTAGGATATCTAACAGCTTGCTCTTCTCTACTTTGGTTTGTATTCACAGGCCTGGCCCCCTGTGGTTTTCTGTAATACTCTCAGTAGCTAGCACCAGTCTCAAATTTAACTCTTTCAATCCCAGGCTTACACGGGCAAGCTCATGCTGAACTTTTATTTTCCTTTTCAGAAGCTTTTCCAGTGATGACTGAGCAAGACACAGCTCTATGAGAAATGAGTAATGCACAGTGTCAATAGGGGTCATTTCATTGACACATGTTTTTTAGCAGAACAATACTACTTGGCTTTTTCCTAGATCCATGTCTATCTGATCTCACATTCTTGACCCCCACAAGCAGTGTCAGGTATGGATGGCTTCCATCTCACTGAACGCAAGTTTTAAATCAAATCAGATATTGGTTGGTTACTGCTATAAGCTGTGTGCCACCACTGCACCAGCATATCTTGCAGGCAGGCCACCACTGTAGATTGAAGGGTTTGTAGATGGATTGATACTTACTTTTTTCCTTTGGTAGTGTGCATGATACCACCCGGTACCATGAACAATTAGACATTGGGTAAAGGATCCACATAGACAAGGAGCTTGAATTTTTCATTTTCAGTGATTTGTGTAGGTGTTTTCACAGCAAGAAGGCCATATTATCAGTTTGTGAAGAGCCTTGGCAATATCCTGGATTGTATGGAGGTTTCCGTGAAGTACCTTTGGCCAACAACTCAATTAAATATAACTCATTCTTGGTACTGGAAACTTTGTTTAGTGATGAGAGATATTCAGTTGGGGCTCTGTATCCCCTGTTATTTGGTGATTTCATTTAAATCACCTTCATGAGTATGCCAGTGTGTATGTAAGCGTCTACTGTGCTAAGTTTTCATATACTCCCCCAATGTTCCTTGGTTTCAGAGATCTTTCCCTGTATTCCCTTTCCTTGCCTTTTCAGTTTGTTTCTCCCATTACAACTCCGCTCCCCACCCCCAACTCCCAAGCCACATGCTTGAGAGTAGACTTCTGCCTATAGCCCAGACAGCTCTCATGAGCACAGCAGAAGTGAGATCACTCCCTACCCAAATCTGAATTGCACATACTCAACTCCATAGAGACAAAGGCCACATCATGATACAGAAGTTTAGGCCTCTGTTTCCCTGCCAGAGAACTGGCGACTCAGAAATCATGTGATCAGCCGTCTGCTAATCAAACTAATATGCTTGGAAGGCCTCTGGCCCAAATGTGGCACCTCCTCCCTTATGCTTTTTCCTCCACAACACCCACTTTGAGCTACATAATCTAGACTCCCTATTTCAATAGCAAGATATCCTCCCACACAATCTCCTGGGTTGTTTATACCCACTATAGTCACCATACCCTGAGGAGACTAACCCACAGTTCCTCTGTACCCTGAGAACGGCTGATGGGGTTGGGTTTACCCATACCCCTCCATCCATCACTATGTGTTCTATTTCTCCTTCTATACATAACCTCTACTTGTATATGGATTGTGGATTGCTTATCAATGAATTAACAACTAAAATGCACATAAAAGCAAATATCATTTTTGTATTTATGAGGCTTGAGTTATTCAGAATCTTTTTTTTTTTAGTATTGTCTGTTTACCTGCAAAGTTTATGGGTTCATTGTTATTTTTTTTTATTATTTTATTTTATTTTATTATTTTATTTTGGTTTCATTGTTTTTAATGGTGGAATAATATTCCATTGTGAAAATGTATCACAGTTTCTTTATTCAACCATCTATAGACACATATCTAGTTTTTTTTTTCCAATTTTTCAATATTATGAATAAAGCAGCAATGAACATGGATGGTTCAAAGCAAATGTGTCTGGAATGAAGTGTATAAGCCCAAGAGTGGTAAGCTGGATCTATTCTTAGCTTCCTGAGGAACTGCCACACTGACTTCCACAGCAGCTGTACAAGCTTCCAACAGCAATGTGTGAGTGATTGCCTTATTCTGTAACCTCTCCATCATGAGCTGTCATGTATTTGATCTTAGCCATGATGACTTGTATTAATTTGAAATCTCAAAGTAGTTTTGGTTTGTAGTTCCCTGATGACTAGAGATGTTGAAAAGCTCTTTAAGTGATTTTTAAGCAGTTGAGTTTCCTCTTTGAATGTTTTCCATTTAGATATGAGTCCCATTTTAATCTGGGTTTTATGTTTTCTAGTGTCTTGGTTTTTTTAAATATATATTTTGTTTATTAGCCCTCTATCAGATATGTAGTGGGCAATAGTCTTTTCTTTTTATGTAGCCTTCTTCTTTGTCTAAATGATGATGTCTTTTGCTTTAGAGAAGATTTTCAGTTTTATGAGGATCCATTTATTAATTGTTCTTAGTTTGTTTACTATCAGCGTTCTGTTCAGAATATCTTTTCCTGTGCCAAATATATTCAAGGCTATTCCACCACTTTGTCTTCTATCAGGTTAAGTGTTTCTGGCCTTATATTTGATCCATTTGGAGTTGAGTTTTTGCAGAGTGATAAATATGGATGTATTTGCATTCTATATGCCCCATTAATTAATGTCTTTTTTCCAGTGTGTATTTCTGACTTCTTAAAAAACCAGGTATCCATAGGTAAGTGGACTTCTGCCTGGGCCTTTATTTCGATTGCATTGATCAACATGTCTGATTTGTGCCAGTACTCTGATGTTTCTTTCTAGTATAACTCTTTAGTACAAACTGAGTTTGGGGATAGTGATGCCTCCAGCAGTTCTTTTACCATTCATGAGTTGCTTTAGCTCTCCTGTTCTTGTTGTTGTTGTTGTTGATGATTATGTTTTGTTTTTCTGGATTTTGTTTTGTGAGAAGTATCTTTTCAATTTCTGTGAAAATTGTGTCAGAATTTTTATGGGGACTGCATTGACTCTGTAGATTGGTAGGATGCCCATTTTTACTATATGAATTCTACTGATCTATGAGTCTGGGAGATCTTTCTATCTTCTGATATCCTTTTTAATTTCCTTCTTCAGTGTCTTAAAATTTTTATCATAGAAGACTTTCATTTGGTTGGTTAGAGTTATGCCAGGATTTTATATATTATTTGAGGCTATTGTAAAAGGTGTTATTTGTTGCAGTCAATTTCTAGCCGCAAAAAACCTGTGCAAGGAAAACACAAGTCAATTAATATGAATATAAGCAGTGCAACTAGACTGGGCAGACATACAACTACACTACTATATCTCCCATCTGCGAAATCCCTTGCAACTTGCTGTTTCTCTAGGCTACATGTTTCTGCTCCATTTTTCTTCCACCTCCTATTCTCCTGTCTTCCTTTCTCTCCTTCTCCTTGTCTCCTTTCCTCCTTTCTCTCCCTCTCTCTTTAAAACTTTTAGCTCTACCTTTCCCTTCCACTGCTCAATCACTGGTTCTAACCTTTATTTTACAAGTTAAAATGGGGAGAAGGTTTACATAAAATCACCTGAGTAACTGATTCACTCTTGGTACTTGGCTGCCACCCTTGGGGAAGCAGAATTAGCATCAAAATACAAACAGCACCAGGGCAATTCACAATAGTTTTTTTCTATTTCTTCCTCAGTCATTTTTCATTTGCAAATAGGAAACCTACTTATATTTGTGTGTTAATTTTATATAAATCTACATTGCTGAAAATATTTATCAGCTGTAGGAAATTCCTGATGAAATTTTTAGACTCCCTTATTATCTATATTATTCTAGGTTCTCTAGAGCAGAATTTATAAAATGAATACTTCTATCTATCTATCTATCTATCTATCTATCTATCTATCTATCTATCTATCTGTAAAGGAGTTTCATCAGGATGACTTACAGACTGTGGCCCAGCTATTCCAACAATGGCTGTCTACTAATAGAGGCCATTAGATCCCAGTAGTGGTTCAGTCTACTCTGATGGATGTCTCAATTGGTTTTTCAATATATGCTGGATTCCTGGAGAAGTAGGTTCTTTCTAGCAATGGCAAGCAGAAAAGGAGAGTACAAACTTTCTTCTTCCATGCCTTTAAATAGGCTTCCAATAAAATGTGTGATCTAGATTAGTTTATCATCCAAACCCAAGAGATATGGATTAAAGGTGTATCTATCTATCTCAAAGATCCAGATTAGAAGGGGTCTTCCAATTTCAGATGTCTTAATTAAGAAAATGTCTTAATTAAAAAAATCACACAGATGTGCCCAGTCATTCGGTTTCAGTTAATAGCAAATGTAGTTAAGTTGACAAGCAAGAAAAAGCCATCACACTATCATAGCACCTACAAATAAAGATACTTCTTTTCAATTTGCATCTCTTTGAAGTGAAGTGGAAATTTCTGGTTGGGTCTTGTGATGGCTTCCTGAAGCAGACTCATATGATGTTTTGCTGAAGCAGAAGAGTAAGAGGGCACATGATGTTTGGAGAAAGTATAAGTAGGACACAACAGTGAATGCATGCTTGCAACACTTCCTTGGTCTCTGTCTAGTGTCTTCACTGGTCTTCACTTCATTGAGAGGCACAGGAGAGATCTTCTCCTGGTATTCTGTCTGGTCCTGGTTGATCCTGCTGACTCATGCTGATTCAACAGAGGCCTGGCTGTTTCTGCTGAAACATACAGCCTCTGCTGATTTGAGCTTGGTGACACTATGAAACTGGACTGATGGTATCCTGACAACAAAGATTGGAATTGCTCCAAAGACCTACTTTTGAAGAGGTCTACATTCCTATTGTTCTATTACCCATCTTTTCTCCCCTACCTTTGGATGGTGGGATTGAAAGGGGGTTTGAAGCATTTGAGAACCTTTATTAAAGTAGGTTTAAAAGAAATCTATGCTGCATACAAGAAACACACCATAATACCAAAGACAGACATTACTTCCGAGTAAAATGCTAGAAAAAAGTCTTTCAAGCAAATAGTCCCAAGAAACAAGCTGGAGTTGCCATCCTAATATCCAATAAAACTTTCATCTAAAAGTTATTGGAGCGAGAATAGAAAGGACACTTCATATTCATCAAAGGAAAAATTCACCAAGAGAAAAATCTCAATTCTGAACTCCTATACCCCAAATGCAAAGGCACCCACATTCATAAAAGAAACTTTACTAAAGCTCAAACCACACTTTGAACCCCACATAATAAGAGTGGGAATTGTGTTAGAATCACAGCTTGCATCTGGACAGACCACACCAAGCCAAGACAGTTCCATATGGGGTTATTGTGGAGAAAGAGGGCAAAGGTAGTGATGAAGATGAAGAGGAAAGAGACAGAGTGGAGTTTGCCTTTTATTTGGGTTGTGATCTAGCCACTCGATGATAAAGGTGGGAGGTGAGCCTCATGGATTTTGGGAATGTATGGTGCATTGTCATGGCAACAGATGCTCAGGTCCCAATGGCCTGTGTGTCACTGGGTTCAGAGACGATCTGCTGTACCAGTTCCTGATATGAACATACTTCCTTTTTTTTTTTCTTATCATAAAGAGAAGGGGAAAAGTGGGGAGGGTGAAGCTGATTCTAAAAGGAAGTAGGGGCATCATGTCTCTTAAACTGCTTCCTGCTGTCTAGGGTTTTCATCAATTTTGGAGTGTAGCTGACTCTCTCCATTGGGGTCCACCTTGTAAATGTTCACATCAGGTTCCTTTGTGGGGAGTGGCTCCTCTGTGGACAGTGGCTGGTAATCCTGTAACAGGAATTGATTAATAGTTTGGTTAGAAATTTTTTTTTTATTTACCATTGAAGGAATGTAGAAACAAGATTAATGAGTCAGGGAGCAAATTATAACACAAGGAAGATGTGTTACGAAAGGGAGTATCCACTTTTATATAAAGAGCTTTTGAAAAACCCAGAACTGGAGGCCTAACATTCCCTGAAATTCTGTACGTCTGATTGTAGCTCCCAGATTTTATTTCTCACTACCCCAGATTGGTTGACGTAGAAACAACATTCTTCTTGGAGGAACAGGCAAAGACTACGTTCTTTAGCTGTGAGGACATCTAGCCCCTGTTGGCTCTGAAGAACCACAGCTGACAAAGAATCGATCTGTTTCTGGATAGTAAGCATAGTTTCAGACATTTTTTGAGAACTGCTGTAAAACTTGGAAGTGAACTCATTATATTGGGTCGTGGAAGCTGTTCTTCCTGTAATTCCAGTACCAGCACCTGTGACTATTCCTGCAGCAACCAGGAGTGTGGCACAACCTGAACTGCCCTCTTATGTTGGGCAGCTATCATATCTACAACTGAGATTGGCAGGGGCTCATTTCCCTGAATTACTCCTAGTGCAGGGAAAAGGAGTAACAATGTGCAAACTCCTGACCAGCTGGTGAGTAGGTGATGATATTCCTGAGTGCCACAAAGAATTGACATGTTTTGGACTGCAGGGCATTGTGGCAGAGATGATATATCAAGGGTTGTAGTTCTATTGTAGTCTAGGGGACTTAGTGTTCCTCCAGAACATGTCCTGGAGGTCTTAAAACAGTTTGCCATGCCAGAGAGAAGGCTAGAGGTAAGGTATGGAGTCATGGCAACATCAGAATCAGGGCAGCTGACAAAAGGTGAGGTAAGGTTACTTGGCAGTATCACCGGAGAGGCTGTAAGTGACAATTGTGAGTTAGTTCCAGGGGGTACTCATAGCTAGCAATCTTTAAATTGGCCAGGCCTGGTGACATTAAGGAGTTGGTGTGCCAAGGTCAAGGTCTGAAGCAAAACATGAAATGACAAGTTAGTGCCATTTATGATAGGTGATGTCAAAGAGGTAATGATCTCAGAGGAATGTTTGATTACTTCTCCTACTTTTCCAATATTTAGAGGTTGGGGAATTGAGACATATTTTCTCTGCATGTGGATAGTACTTACTGGGGACCCAGGTTGATTTTTAGGACAGAACTTACGAACAACTCCTGTCTTTCATGTGGGATCCTATGGGTCTCGTATGTAGAAAAAGAGTGTTGTGAAGTGTTAATATACTTAACAATAAAAGAATTTCTGTGGGAATCATCATCCCTAACCCCAAGCTACACTACAATGCAATAGTGATAAAAACTGCATGGTATTGCTACAGAGACAGGTACACTGATCAATGGAATAGAATTGAAGATCCCTAAATAAAACCACACACTTACAGACATTTGATCTTTGACAAAGAAGCCAAAAATATACAATGGAAAAAAGAAAGTATCTTCAATATATGGTGCTGGACTTACTGGAAGTCTGTATGAAGAAAAATGAAAATCCATATTTGTCAACTTGCACAAAGATTAAGTCCAAGTGGATCAAGGTCCTCAATATGAAACCAGATACACTGAATCTAGTAGAAGAGAATGTGACAAAGAGTCTCAAATTCATTGGCACAGGGGGAAATTTCTTAATCAGAACTCCAATAGCTCAGGCTCTAAGATCAAGAATTGATAAATAGGACCTCATGAAACTGGAAAGCTTCTGTGAGGCAAAGGAGACTGCCAATAAGACAAATCGGCAACCTACAGATTGGGAAAAAGTCTTCACTATCCCAACATCCAATATGAGTGGAGCTGGCCCGCAGCTCCATGGGTCTGGGTTCTCTCAGAATGGAGGGTTGAAACAGGGACCTGGAAAATAAGTGGGATCGAGAGACAAAGGAAACACGGAGGCCAAGTAGCTTATCAAGGCTTCCATTTACTTAGGGACATTTTGAGCTTTTATAGGCACAGGTAAGAACCGAAACCAAATCTCCAGGTTCAAGACATAACATAACATAAACACTTCAGCAGACTTCAGAAACCAAAGTCTCTGGCAACCTAAAGTTTTTAGGCAGGTAGGCTTTTTTTTTTTTTTTTTTTTGAAGCTCAGTGTTACTTCCAGGCTGCTTCAAAGGTGAACTGTCAGTGTAGCGGGCCATTGTTTAGCCCTGCAGGTAGCCGCCTCAGGCTGTCAGTACATGGCACAGCTGAGGCAGGGGGGAGGGAGCCAACATCTTTCCTTGTCTATTAGACAAAAAACAGGACTAAGGCATAATCAAACAACGCAGTCCTGCATGGGAATTTTTATGGTGTTTTGATGAATATCATCTGTGGAAAATAATATCTACTGGCAGATATCTTTACCCATCATCAAGGCCACATGCATCTAGTTTGAATCATACAAACCGGGCTTATTACGTGTTTTTTTTTTTTTTTTTTTTTTTTTTTTTTTTTTTTAAACACAGCCACTCGGTTAGTGCCTCTGTCTTAGGTGGATTTCTGCCAGAACCCTAGCTCATGGACCACAGGTTTTTAAAATGCACCCTCCTTCCATGCAGCTAATGCCAAGACATGCCTTTATTTGTTTGCAAAGTTCATGAGTTGCCACAGTCTCTTTGAAGAACGCCTTCTTTGTAGTTCTGGAAAGGTTGCTCGCCATGGTGCTGAAGCTAAGTGTAGGCCGCTGTTTGAGTTGCAAATTATCAGCTTTGACTCTGGCGATGGTTACCTAGAGAACAGGTCTCAATTCAAAAGCAAATTAGTAAGTCAGGCTAGCAACTTTGGGGTTGCACTAGCTCTTAGAATGTTAACACTGTGGAGGTGGCCAAAACCTCCTTGCTCTGGGAGTGAGCCGGTGGATTTGAATCATTTGTTTAGTTTCAGGAGAAAGCAGTTTTCCAGATCAAAGCAGGCAGAAGCAAAATTCTGAGCTGACAGAAAGTCTATCAGCTTAAAAACAAAAGAAAACGAAAGAAAAAAGACTTTTCAGCAGTGCATTTAAGCACATTTGCTAAGAAGGCTGTGGATCTGAGTCCACTTGATGCCTTTCAGGAAGCCAGCGTGCTTCATCCTCTTTCTGAGAAAAAACACACACAGACCCTCTGCCCCAGACCAAGACAGGGTCTGGTCCATGCCAGGCATTGGTGAGTGGGTCCTTCCATCTAACCATGGCATACGAACTTGAAGTGTTAGGATGCCAATGTCGGTCTATAGCAGACTGACCTTTGATGTCAGTCTGCAAGAAATTCAAAACAAAAAGTACAAAGGCAAGGTGTGCCTTTGGAGATTTAGGAGGAAACAGATTCCACCCTAGTTTTCAAAATCCAGTTTTTAAGCATCCGATGTGCACGTTCAACAATCCCTTGCTCCAAAGGGTTATAGGGAATTCCAGTTTTATGGTTAATGCCAAAGTCTTTGCAAAAAGACATAAAGTTTTTGCCAGTGTAACCTGGTCCATTGTCAGTCTTAATCACTTTGGGTAATCCCATAACATTAAAAGGCTTGTAAACAATGACCAATTACATTTCTAGAGGCTTCTCCTGTATGCAGGGAAGCAAATATAAATCCTGAACAAGTGTCAATACAGACATGTATATATTTAAGCTTTCCAAATTCTGCATAATGAGTTACATCCATCTGCCAAATATGATTGGATTTAGTTTTCACCTGTGATTATAAAAACCCTAGCTTATTTCAAATAAAGTGGAGCCTTGATTGTGATGCAACTTGGCTTCGTGTTTTCTCTTTGCATTTCAAACCCTCTATTTCAGGTCCTTTATTCCGTCCTGGCTGAGAGAACCCAGTTTGTGAAATTGTGGGCAGTTTCAGAAAATTAATAAATGCAAGGGTAAAGACTAATCTATGTAACAAATTGATTTTCAATAGCTTTTTCTACTTGTTGTAAGGCTGACATTCCTTCTTTAGTTAAAAATCTAGGAGAATTTGGATCAGAATTACCTCTGAGAATATCAAATAAGGGTTTCAATTCTCCTTCAATAAGTTTTAAGTAGGGACAAAGCCAATTGATATAACCTAATAATTTTTGAAAATCATTTAAGGTTCTTAATTTGTCTCTACGCATAACTATCTTTTGGGGAATAACAGCTTGATCTGTGAGTGTGAAACCTAAATAATTATATGGATCCTGAGTTTTCACCTTTTCTGGAGCTATCTGCAGTCCCTTTTCATTTAAGGCAACTTGTAAGTCTCTATAACATAAAAGCACATCTTGAGGAACTTTTCCTGCTAATAGGACATCATCTGTCTGAGTTCCAGAGCAAAAAATCACCTACTTTGCACAATGTTCTCCAGTTCTGTGGCATTAGATTAAATTCTATAACATTGTCCAAAAGTGCCTGCATAAACAACGCATTTGGGCCATACTGAGTCACTGCTTCCTTTAAATCTTTATTAACTTTGAAATCCAAGGTCTGATAGTATCTGTATAATTTGTCATTTTGATCCTGCCATTCCACTATGGGAAAAGCTAGCAGTCCTGGAGTGTCCTGCCTGTTTTTGAAAGCCTGACAGAATGCTCTCTCTAAAGGCAAATGGCTGTCCTTCCTTCTGCCTGATAGTGCCTTTAGCTCATTCAACTCATTATTCAATTTCTGTAGCTTAATTTCAAACTCCAATTTACTTAATTGCGATTCTCTCTGAGTCTTCTCTCTTATCAGGGAAGAAGCAGATGTTATGTATGAATGCGTCTCTCTCCACGAGACTTAGTGAATCTGCTTTCTGAGGAAGTATTTTGGCCCTCCTCAGTTCCCATATCTGAGTCCCTAGAACTGTCTGTGTCCAAGCTATCTGAGCTCAGCAGACTCCATTCACTTTCTGTTTCTTCCTTCCCCTTTTCATTCTCCTCTGTAATTTCCATGACAAGGCCCAAAGGCAGAGAGTAAATTTGTCCGCTTTACTATTTCTAAGGGCTCTACTGATTTTTTTTCCCCAGGTCTCCTTGTTTATTACTTTTATTCCTAGAAGCCATGGGCAATGAGTTTCTTCTATCTCTTCTGAAAGATTTCTTAGTGCCTCTCTTTCTACCCTTACTCCCTTTGTCTTGAGCAGCTTGTCTGCATTCTGTATAGCTACTTTAGACACATTCAACCCCATATTCACTGTCAATTCCTAGGTGAATCATGCACCGGGTTAGTACTAATTCAGCCTAGCCCCGTACCCTTCTCACATGGTGACTTCTAAAAATATGGCTAGTGCTAGTGTCAAGATAACCTACTGTGTAGAATGGCTTGCGTCTTTTCTTTCCTTTTTTAGGCAGAGCTCTGCGATAGTGTGTCCTCTATTTTTCCTCTGTGTCTGAGCCCCAAAGCCAGGGTGCCATATGAGTGGAGCCAGCCCACAGCTCCACGGGTCTGGGTTCTCTCAGAACAGAGGGTTGAAACAGGGACCTGGAAAATAAGTGAGATCGAGAGACAAAGGAAACACGGAGGCCAAGTAGCTTATCAAGGCTTCCATTTACTTAGGGACATTTTGAGCTTTTATAGGCACAGGTAAGAACCGAAACCAAATCTCCAGGTACAAGACATAACATAACATAAACACTTCAGCAGACTTCAGAAACCAAAGTCTCTGGCAACCCAAAGTTTCTAGGCAGGTAGGTGTTTTCGCAGCTCAGTGTTACTTCCAGGCTGCTTCAAAGGTGAACTGTCAGTGTAGCGGGCCATTGTTTAGCACCTCAGGTGGCCTCCTCAGGCTGTCAGTCAGCAGCAGAGCTGAGGTGGGGTGAGGGAGCCAACACCAATGGAGGGCTAATACCCAAAATATATAAAGAACTCAAGCAACCAAAACCAACAACAGGAAACCAAACAACACAGTTAAAAAATGGGGTACAAAACCAGAGAATTCACAACAGAGGAATCTTGAATGGCTGAGAAGCACTTAAAGAAATGTTCAGCCGGGCAGTGGTGGCGCACGACTTTAATCCCAGCACTTGGGAGGCAGAGGCAGGTGGATTTCTGAGTTCGAGGCCAGCCTGGTCTACAAAGTGAGTTCCAGGACAGCCAGGGCTACTCAGAGAAACCCTGTCTCGAAAAACAAAACAAAAAAAAAAAGAAAAAAGAAAAGAAAAGAAATGTTCAAAGTCCTTACTGATTGGGGAAATGCAAATCAAAGTGAACCTGAGCTTCCACGTTACACCAATTAGAGTGGCAAAAATCAAAAACTTATGTGACTACACATGTTCGAGAGGACTCAACATCTGTCCCAACACCGGGAGTAACTGGGATCAGTGGGACCAGGCACACAGGAACTCCACCAGCCCAGTAGTTCTGGTTCCTTCCAGTCTCTCTGGGCTGGTGTCCTGAGCAGACCTTGGGCGCAAGCTCTGTAGCCAATTCCTCAACACCCAGAGGAACCTCCACTCCCAGGCGCTCTGACACACCCAGGATCAGAGGTAAGGAGGACCCAACAGCTATTCTAACATTTGGAGTAACTGGGACCAGCAGGACCAGGCACACAAAAACTTCTACCAGTGGCTCTGGTACCTTCTGGTCTCTCTGGGGAGGAGGGGAGATGCTGGGTAGAGTCAGTTGGAAACTGGCAGATACCAGATGGTATCTCTGGGTGTCCTCTGATTTGGAATCATTCCAGTATGGTGGTAGTGGGGTCCCCATTGTTGATAGGTGCTGAAGTCTCTGCAGCTATAGGCTGCCTGGGGCCAGGGGGCTGCTGCTGACGCTGCTGGAAGTAGGGACAGTTTTGTGGATGCTGGGGCTCAGGCTGGGAGCCATCAGTGGGGCCTTGGCTGGGCTTGGTCTCTCTATCCCCACCTTCTGTGGTAGGCTTTTGGGGTGGCCTGGAGTGGAAAGGCCTTTTGTACCTGGGCCGGAATCTGGGTGGGGCTACCCGTTCATCTCCCTGCTATTGGTCATCCTCCAATGGGGCTGTCTCCTTAGGTTCTACCCCATTGGAGACATAAGTGAAATTGGTCTGAAATTATCTTTGTTTGGTTTTTGTGGGGTTTTGGTAGCAGTGTAACTGTGGCATCATAGTACAAGTTGGGTAGTGTTCCTTCTATTTCTATTTTGTGGAATAGTTTGAAGAGTATTGGTGCTAGGTCTTCTTTGAAGGTCTGAGAACTCTGTGCTAAATTCATCTGGTCCTGGGGTTTTTTTTTGGGTGGGAGACTTTTAATTACTGCTTCTATTTCTTTAAGGGTTATGAGACTGTTTAGATGGTTTATCTGATCCTGATTTAACTTTGGTACTTGGTATTTTTCTAGAAAATTGTCCATTTCATCAGATTTCCCAGTTTTGTTGAGTGTAGGCTTTTCTAATAGGATCTGATGATTTTTTAATTTCCTCAGTTTCTGTTGTTATATCTCCCATTTCATTTCTGATTTTGTTAATTTGGCTACTGTCTATGTGTCCTCTGGTTAGTCTGGCTAAAGTTTTATCTATCTTGTTGATTTTATCTAAGAATCAGCTCCTGGTTGGGTTGATTCTTTATATAGTTCTTTTTGTTTCTATTTGGTTAATTTCAGCCATGAGTTTGATTATTTTTTTTGCTCTCTACTCCTTTTGGGTGTATTTGCTTCTTTTTGTTCTAGAGGTGTGCTGTCAAGCTGCTACTGTGTGCTCTCTCTCCATTTTCTTTTTTGGAGGCACTCAGAGCTATAAATTTTTCTCTTAGTACTGCTTTCATTGTGTCCCATAAATTTAGGTATGTTGTGCCTTCATTTTCATTAAATTCTAAAAAGTCTTTAATTTTTTCTTTATTTCTTCCTTGACCAAGTTATCATTGAGTAGGGCATTGTTCAGCTTCTATACGTATGTGCTCTTTCTGTTGTCTTTGTTGTTACTGAAGACTAGCCTTAGTCCATGGTGATCTTATAGGATGCATGGGATTATTTGAAATTTCTGATATCTGTTGAGGCCTGTGTTCTGACCAATTATATGGTCAATTTTGGAGAAAATCCCATGAGGTGTCAATAAAAAAGTATATTCTTTTGTTTTAGGTTAAAATGTTTTATAGCTTTCTGTTAAATCCATTTGGTCCTTAACTTGTTAGTCTCACTGTGTCTCTGTTAAGTTTCCATTTCATGATCTGTCTATTGATGAGAGTGGGTTGTTCAATTTTCCCACTATTATTGTGTGAGGTGTAATGTGTGGTTTGAGCTTTAGTAAAGATTCTTTTATGAATGTGGGTACCCTTGCGTTTGGAACATAGATGTTCAGAACTGAGAGTTCTTCTTGGTAGATTTTACCTTTGATGAGTGAATTGTCCTGTCTTATCTTTTTTGATAACTTTTGGTTGAAAGTCAATTTTATTCAATATAAGAATGGCTACTCCAGGTTGTTTCTTAGGACCGTTTGCTTGGAAAAAAATTTCCAGTGTTTTACTCTGAGGTAGTGTCTGTCTTTGTTACTGAGGTGGGTTTTCTTTATGCCGAAGAAAAATGCTGGGTCTTTTTACATATCCAGTCTGTTAGTCTATGTCTTTTTATTGGGGAGTTGAGTCCATTGATGTTAAGAGATATTAAGGAAATGTGACTGTTGCTTCTTGTTATTTTTGTTGCTAGAGGTGGAATTATTGTTTGTGTGGCTGTCTTCTTTTGGGTTTGTTGAAAGAAGATTACTTTCTTGCTTTTTCCAGGGTATGGTTTCCCTCTTTTTGCTGGAGTTTTCAATATGTTATCCTCTGTAGGGCTGGATTTGTGCAAAGATAGTATGTAAATTTGTTCTTGTAATGGAATACCTTGGTTTCTCCATCTATGGTAATTGAGAATTTTTCTGGGTATAGTAGCCTGAGCTGGCATTTGTGTTCTCTTAGGGTCTGTATGGCATCTGCCCAGGATCTTCTAGCTTTTGTAGTCTCTGGTGATAAGTCTGGTGTAATTCTGATAGGCCTGCCTTTATATGTTACTTGACCTTTTTCCCTTACTGCTTTTAATATTCTTCCTTTGTTTTGTACATTTGGTGTTTTGATTATTATGTGACAGGAGGAATTTCTTTTCTGGTCCAGTCTATTTGGAGTTGTGTAAGCTTCTTGTATGTTCATGAACATCTCTTTCCTTAGGTTAGGGAAGTTTTCTTCTATAATTTTGTTGAAGATATTTACTGGCCCTTTAAGTTGGAAATCTTTACTCTCTGATATACCTATTATCCTTAGGTTTGGTCTTCTCATTGTGTCATAGATTTCCTGGATGTTTTGGGTTAGGAGCTTTTTGCTTTTTGCATTTTCTTTGACTGTTGTGTCAATGTTTTCTATGGTATCTTCTGCACCTGAAATTCTCTCTTGTACTTCTTGTATTCTGTTGGTGATGCTTGCATCTATGACTCCTGATTTGTTTCCTAGGTTTTCTATCTTTAGAGTTGTCTCCCTTTGTGATTTCTTTACTGTTTCTACTTCCATTTTTTGATCCTGGATGGTTTTGTTCAATTCTTTCACCTGTTTGGTTGTGTTTTCCTGTAATTCTTTAAGGGATTTTTGTGTTTCCTCTTTAAGGGTTTCTAGCTGTTTACCTGTGTTCTCCTGTATTTCTTTAAGGGAGTTATTTATGTCCTTCTTAAAATCCTCTATCATCATCATGAGATGTGATTTGAAATCAGAGTCTCACTTTTCTGGTGTGTTGGGGTATCCAGGGCTCACTGTAATGGGAGAACTGGGTTCTGGTGAAGCCAAGTAGCCTTGGTTTCTGTTCTTCTTGTCACCCAACTCAATTTCTCCTAGCTATGAAGCTTCTAACAGATCACACTACAACCCTTAATCCAGCTAATAAATTTCATTCTTTCTACTGCAGACTTGTCTCTTTGCCTTCCAAAATCCAACTATCTCCTCAGCTACTTCTTTTCACTAGATGTCCCCAGAGCATCCTTTCTTGACTCCTCCAGATTCCTCCCCTCCTCCTGTGCCAGCTGCAGGTTGCTCTAATAACCCTGGTACCTACTTTTGGCTCTCCCTTCACTTGCTCTAATTCCACAGCCAAAGCCCTCACAAGTCCTCTCCATCTGGGACACCTAATCCAGCATCAGTCCTTTCTTTAAGGGAAGTTGCTGGAGTAGATAGTCTAATCAGAGTACATGTCCCTTTCTCACTAAGTGAACTTTCTCAAATAGAAAACAGATGGGAATCCTATAGCTCCAGCTCCTCTGCCTTTATTAAAGAATTTCAGTACATTTCTCCATTCTATACTTGACTTCTCACAATGTATTTATGATCCTCACTAACAATTTTCTTCCTGATGAATACAAGCAAGTTTAGGAGCAGAGGAGACTCATCAAACAGTTACAACATATCCAATCAGATCTGAGACAATACCTGACCCAAGATCCTCAATGGAATTATAATTTCCCAGGTGATATTTTAGCCAGAGATAGATTCATAATGTGCCTCCTGGCTGGCCTCAGTAGTGTAGCACTAAAACCATCAAATTTTGGAAAACTCCAAGAGGTTATCCAGAACAACAAAGAAAATCCATCCCACTTTTTTGAGCATCTTACTAGGCCCTATAATAATACACCAATAGATACCCTGAAAACCCAGAAGGTAAGCAACTTCTGATGACCTACTTTTTCCCCCAAAGCTACTCTGAAATAAAAAACAAACTTAGATGTTTGGAGAAGGGACTCCTAAGTCCACAGGCAAAAGTTGTGGTGCTGGTCTTCAAAGTTTACCATGAGAGAGAAGAAAAGGCCCACAGACAAAATAACATATGCTGGCAAAGGTGGTGCGACCATCCCCAGACACTACCATAAACTCCTGTTCTTCTAAGGCTCAGAGACTACCAGGCTTCTGCTACAAATGTAGTCAACAAGGTCACTGGGCAAGGGATTGCCCTAACCCCTGCAAGCCCAAGGGACCATGCCTTAGGTGACATCAGGAGGGCTATTGGTCTGTCAATTGCCCTCATGTTGCAAAGGATGGAGGGACATCACTCCCAGGTAACCCTGCAGCTGATCTCCTAGGCTTGACTAGGGATGACTGAAGAGGCCTGAGCTCCCTTGAACTGACTACTTCCATAACCAGCAGGGAGCCCCCGGTAGTCATCATGGTATGCAGGCAGCCCATCTCTTTCCTCATGGACATTGGGGGTACTTACTCAGTCTTGTTGGAACTTTGGGGACTCACTTCTCATTCTTGTTCCCCTGTTGTTGTGGTAGAAGGACAACCTTACCTTCATCATCAGATCCCACCACATAGTTGCATTTTTAGGGTTGCTCATCTCACCCATTTATTCTTGGTAGTGCCAAAATGTCCTGTCCCATTATTAGAAAGGGATCTTCTGCTAAGTTGGGAGCATCTATTTCCTTTACTCCCCATATTCACCTAAACCCAAGCTTGAAAGCAACCCCTCTACTCCTTTTTCTAGCTAGTCAATCTACTAATCCTAACATGCTTTTTCTTTATCAGCTTCTTAGGTAGACACCCGAGTCTGGGACTTCTAGAACTCCTCTGATGCTAAACATCATTCTCCAGATTCTATCAGGACCTTGCTATCTTAAGGTCTAAAAAATGGTGAGCCCACCCACTTTGTCCATAATCCCTGAAATTGAGACTCCACTCCAGCAGCTGCACTCGATCCCTCTAGATTAGGATGCTTCTCATCCTCCCCACTGCTCTTTGTTTCCATCTAGGGTAAACCTTACTTCTGGAGATTCAAGGTTCAAGAAACCCCCACTGTTAATAAAGACTCTTTCCAAATAGGGTCAGGAAACTGCTCCATAGCCAGATGCCTGGTAACCTATCCAAATTGCTGTCATTCCTATATCTACCATTGCATCTAAACATTAAGATCGCTTTATTTGCTTCCTCTTTGACTGGATGAAAGATGGTTGTAAAAAATGGCCAGATGAATATTGCTAGGACCACAGACCTATCACTTCTTCTATCAATAACACAAGTCCCTCTTCTTCTATATAAAAGATCCATGGAATCCCAGGTGGGAGACAGGAGTGGTTGGTAAGCTCTACTGTAAAAACAAAGGCAGGTTCTCAATGAGTACTAATCACATCCAGAGAAAATATGTCTCAATTGCCCAACCTCTAGATATCAGAAAAATAGGAGAAGTAATCAAACACTCCCCCAAGGTCCTTACTTCCTTGACATGCCCCCTTATAAATGACACTAACTTGCCATTTTGACTTTTGCTTCAGATCTTGACCTCAGCGTGCCAACTCCTTAATGTCACCAGACCTGGTCTTTGGGGGAAATGTGGGTATTGAAATCACATTCTCTTAATGGATTGAATTTAATCTGTGACTTTTAATTTAGTAGTAGTCTCTTTCTTTCTTTCTTTCTTTCTTTCTTTCTTTCTTTCTTTTTCTCTCTCTCTCTTTCTTTC
>NW_022196903.1:60795302-60811760 GCF_008632895.1 Mastomys coucha | reverse complement strand
GCCTCTGAATTTGGTGCATATAGTTTAGGATAGTAATGTCTTCTTGGTTAACTGTTCCTTTAATTAGAATGAAATGTCTCTCTTTATCTCTTCATATTAGTTTTAATTTGAAATCTATTTTGTCAAATGTTTGGATTGTGATACCTGCTGCTACCTGCTGCTACCATTTAATTGGAATACTTTTGTCCATCCTTTAACTCTAAGGTGGTGCCTGTCTTTAAGGTGCATTTCTTCTTTGGAGCAGATAGAGGGAGATTATTTCTTGATCTATTTGGTCAGTCTGCATCTTTTGAGCAGAGAATTAAGGACATTTGTGATTGAACTATTACTGAAATGAAGATCATTTTGTTGATTTTGGTATTGTTTTTGTTCTTAATAGTACTTTGTGTTTTAATAATTATGGTATATATTCTTTCTACAGTCTCTCTGACATGCTCTTTTCTCCATTCAGCCCAAACAATGCTTCCATATCTTCTTTAGATTTGGCTTATTAAACATGAAAAATTTTAGAGGCTGTTTATGTTATGGGAAAATGCTCCTTCTTCTTCAGTCATTTCACTAGTTGTGTTGGATATATTACCTTAGGTTGGCTGTCATAGTCTTTTAGGACTTGTAATGTATTTCTGTGGTTCTTCTGATTTTGAATGTTCTCATTGAGAAATCAGCTGTTCTTTTTACAGGCTTTTGTTTATTTGTGATTTGCAGTTTTTCTTTTTCAGCATTCAATACACTTTCATTGTTCTGTATACTATGTATACATAGTTCTTATCTATGAGATACCATGGAGATTTTCTTTTCCAGTTTTGTTCATTTGGTATTCTGTGTACTTTTTGTATTTGCATGGATATGTCTTTGCATAATTTAAGACAGTTTTTCTCTATCATCTTTTTGAAGATCTGGTCTATGCCATTGACTAGAGCTTCTTCTCTGTAGCTGTGCCTATAATTTCAAGGTTTAGACTTTACATGGTGTCTCACCCTTCCTGTGTGTTCTTTTCCTGTGTTTTATTTTTTATTCATATTCCTTATTTACTTGGTTTCTATCTTCTATTTTTATCTTTGGGATTGGATATTCCATCTTCTGCTTGATTCTTTCCACTTATAATGCTTTCCTTTGACTGTTCTAGCTGAGTTATGGGGTTTTTCAGTGTTTTCTTCATTTCAGCTTGAGTGCTCTTCATTAATTCTGTATCCTGGTAAAATTCCATTCTCACCTCTTGGACTGTTTTCATAATTTCCATCAGCCTTATGTTTGTGTTTTCTTGGACATTGCCTAAGTATTTATTCTCAGTGTGCTCTTTCTTCTTGATTTCATTGAGCTCTTTATTGTGTCTCCTGTACACATCTGGAATTCATTATGGAAGTTTATGGTTGCTTTTCTAAATTCTGTTTCCTTGGTTTATCTAGGTGGTTCTTATTGGTAAACATTTCTACAAGTTGTGGGAGGAAGACACTGGCTTCGTATTTCATATTGTTGGTATTTCTGAGAGGAGATCTGGGCATGTAGACTTTGTTATTTTTGAGTTTGTTATTGAAGGAGCAGGTTGGTGAGACATCTGTGTGCCTAGTGAGTTATTTCTAGAGGTTGGACATGTTTTGAAAGGATAGAGGAGACAGATGTGCTTCCTATTCTAAGATATAAATCTGAACTTAGGCATCTTATTCACTTTTTTATTGGTGTGAAGAGACATCATGACCAAGCAACACATAAAGGGAAACATTTAACTGGTGGTGCCTTGTCTATATATGCAGAGTGTAGTCCATTATCATCATGGCAGGGAACATTGTTGGGTAGCAGTCAGGCATAGCATTAGAGCACTAGCTGAGAGCTCTCATCTGATTCATAAGTTACAGGCCAAGAGAGACACTGAGATTGTTGTATACTTTTGAAACCTCAAAGCCTATGTGACATACCTCCTCTAACAAGACCGCATCTACTATAAGTATGCCAAAAGTCCTAATCTTTCCAAAACACTAAATGGAAACCAAGAATTCAGATGTATAGGCCTATAGGGACTTTCTCATTGAAACCTCCACATTCAATTTCCTAGCCCCACAGGCTTGTAGCCATATCATAATGCAAGCTGTATTTAGTCTAGTTTCAAAAATTCCCATAGTCTACTGTTTCAAAGTTCAAAGTCCATGTCTTCTGAAATGCAAGGCAATCTCTTAATTATAAAACAATTTTCTACTTCAAGTAAAAGGAAAAGCAGAAAGAAAATCACATACTAATAGGAAACAATGGCACAGAATATGCATTACCAAGAGGGAGGAAAGAGGGCATAGTGAGAATATACTGAAAGCCAATTGTGCAAAGTTCAAATCCTGCATCCCTGTGTCTAATGTTACAACATTTATTGTATGAGTCTTCCTATTCATATTTGTTAATTATAAAGTACTTATTTACCTTGGGCTGACTCCATACCTGTCTGCAGAAATCAGTATCCAATGGATCTTGGGGTCTCCAATATAATCCAGACTTTACTCCCATAGGTTCACACAGTGGTATCTTGGGGGCTCCATGTAGGGACTCCACTATCCCATGCATAGACTCTGAGGCTTTTATTAACTATAGGGAAAGATTACACATTTCCTTTCCTGTGTTGTTTTTGAATCTGAATTCAGAATCAGGTGTCCATAGCTGTCAATTTCTTTAGTTTTTGTGACAGAACCTGACCTCCTTACCATGACTTTGTCTAAAACTTTTTGTTGATATTTAGGCATAGGAAATCCCTCTGGCCTTTTCCTTTCACTCGTTTGATTATTAGGGTAGGGTCTTGACACTCTGTTCATTCACTTAATATGAGGGTATACAGTAAATATCTCATCTCTTTGAACATTGACTAGCTCCAGCATTATATTTCCTGATGCTCCTTCTCCCTCAAATTGTACATTTTACATTTTTCATTGACAGGTTTACTCATTTTCATTGTAGACCTTCATAAGTATCATCACTTATAGCCACTTGACTTAGTCAATACTAATATGCCTTGAAATATCCTTTGCCAAAGACATTAATCCAATAGTTTTCACTTTATCCTAAGGCAGATTCTTGGGACAAAGGCAGAAACCAACCATATTCTTTGCCAAAATATCCCAAGAACATTCTCTAGGCCACTTTCCAGTGTTTACCACCTCTGAAATACAGTAAGCTGGGGCCTTCTTTGTTCAATTTGCTCTCAGCACTGTTGGATTCCATGGTACTAATAGGTGGGCTCATTAAGTTCCACTTAAAATATTCAACTGCCTTTTTAGGCCAACCTCTGAAAGTCTTTCATATTTCTCCAATGGTTGGTCTTAGTGGAGAGGCTGGATATGATGTGACAGAGTTCTATGGCTTGACAGATAGGTAAGGAACAGATACAGGTTCTACCTTAGGGCTCCTTTGCAGTAAAGACAGGAGAGGTCAAACTAAGCTGGTCCACTGGTTATGGACCTAGACTAAATCTGGTAGTTTGTAGAAAAGGTGTGGATAAGGAGGTCAGGGGTACTCACTAAGCTAGACCCTGGTGGAAGACATGGGAACTCTGGAAATGTAGTGGGGTATTTGGAGTAGCACAGAGGATCCTCTGGGTAGATATAGATAGTTGAGTCCTATAAGAATCCTTGAGGTGGGTTGTGTTATAGGCAGAGGTATGATAATTTTTAGTGTAGTGGAATGTATGTTTTAAAAGTATGCCTTTATGATTTTCTTAATTTCTACCTTGTTGGCTCTCCAAATTCTCCTGACTCTCCCCGACCAACTCCCTGTCCAAGTCAAGTCTTTTAATAAGAGAAAATTTTAAGTGCAGTACTCATGAAATTGCCTGAAAAGATAAACATTTAAATAAAAAATTGTAAATTTCTGTTACAATGTTAATTATGTATTTCCCTTTCCTCAGCCTCTCTCCACTTTATTCTGAGCTAATACTCTATTGGAAGACCTATAGGTTTACAAAATAAAAGTTTTTGTTTTTGTTTATTTTTACTATTTGTTTATTGAGTGTGCACTTTTATGCCACACTGCATATGTACATGTTAGTGACCCACTTGTGGATGTTCTCTCCTTTTATCGTGTGGGTCCTTGGGATTGAATACCTGTGATGAGACTTGGCAAAGGATGCTTTTTGTCTCTTTGGTCTATCTTGTTTGACTAAATGTTACCACTGAAACAAAGGCTGCTTTTGAATTAAGAGAATAACCAAGGTGGCAGTTATAATTAGAGCTGAAGTATACTTTATGATACATTATAAAAGGAAGTCATTGACAGTTACGTGACAACAAGAGACATTTGTCAGTTCCTTCTTTATATGAGTATGTGATATAAAGTGTCCTGTTAGTACAATCATTAGAGTTGGTTAAGGAGTAGGTATCTTAGTCAGGGTTTCTATTCCTGCACAACATCATGACCAAGAAGCAAGTTGGTGAGGAAAGGGTTTATTTGGCTTACTTTCACATAGCTGTTCATCACCAAAGGAAGTCAGGACTGGAACTCAAGCAGGTCAGGAAGCAGGAGCTGATGCAGAGGCCATGGAGGGATGTTCTTTACTGGCTTGCTTCTCCTGGCTTGCTCAGCATGCTCTCTTATAGAGCCCAAGACCTCCAGCCCAGGGATGGCACCACCCACAAGGGGCCCTAACCCCCTTGATCACTAATTGAGAAAAGTCCCACAGCTGGACCTCATGGAGGCACTTCCCCAACTGAAGCTCCCTTCTGTGATAACTCCAGCCTGAGTCAAGGTGACACACAAAAGTAGCTTGTACAGTAGGCATGGAAGAACAGTCCATAACAGGAGCCTAAAGGCTTTCTTCTAAACTGTGGAGGAAGGAAGTTTTGTATTCCTCCTGGTGGAGAAATGCTGCTTGACCTCCCTGCAAAGTCTCAAACTGGCCATGTAGCAAAGGACAGTCTTGAATTTCTGATTCTCCCACCACTACTTTCTGAGTGTAGTAATTATATATGTGTACATTGCTATGGGTAGTAATAGATATAATAATTATTATGTGATGTTGAGTTTCAAACCCAGGTATCCATATTTTGTGCATATAGAGGCATGTACTGTACTGATTGAGCTACATCCCAGCCCCACAGCCCATTCCTATTGACAATACAGTTGCATTACCTCACAATTGTGCTCTCTTTGAGAAAGATTGTCTTTCCTAAGTGTGTTTGGATGAGGTCACACTTTTGTAATTTTAGCATCAGCATTATTAATTTCTAGATGACACCCTGAAGTATGGAGGGTACCAGGAATACTTTGCAAACAGGAAGGATCCCTTGGGGAATCTGAAATATCTTTCTACTTCTGTTAAGGGAAATGTTATTATTGATAGTTTTGTTGTGTTCACAAGGACTGGGATCAGTTAATCCTCACAGACAGATATAGCCTGCAGAGAATAGCTTACACATGAGAAACCCAGAGCTCAACTGTTCCTACTCTACTGTTCTTCTGGAATTAGGGAAGTTTGCTTTTCCATTTGATGGTGCAACATTGTAACAACTTCAAGGTCATAATTCCTTTCTTTAGAGGACATGATAATTATCAATCTAGAGGGAGATGAGCTGATGACATTTCTTCCTTAGGGCCTCATTCTATAAGGATGTTTATCAAAGGCCCAGCTGGTGAGTGTTTCTTTTTCTTTTCATTAATAGTAAGAGCTATAAGTAGGTGGTAGAATAGGAACAGGATTCTGTAATAAATGTTTAGAGAATTCTCTGTTTAGAATTTTACTTTTGAGCCATTCTGTAGCATAAACAAACACAACAGATTCTTGTAGACATAGAAATATAAAAAAAGAAAAGAAATATAAGTAGTGTTTTATAAATAACATAGATTTCACTTAATAATGTTTCATGACAGTAAAAGGGGACTGTTGGGGAAAGTATGGGTGTCTAGCAGAAGGTGGATAGAGACAGGAAAGGCTAATAGGGTGAAGACAAGCAGTGGGTATTATATATTGAATGAGAATATCATGTAAACTATCACTTTTTTTTTACAGTGGATATACACTGATATATATGTAAAATTAAATCCAAATGAAAAAAATTTAACCAGTATATCTGACTGTGGATTATCTTGAGTATGTACACTAATAATTTTACAAAGAGGATAAATAATTTTCACACTAGCTAGTAGCTACTGTGATAGTTTTCCATCCCTGTCACAAAACATTTGAAATACCTTAGAGGGTGAAAATATTTTCAGTAATACACTTATAGTATTGACTTATTTGAATTGTATTTTTGTAGTTACTCAACTTAACTGGCTATATGCATTTATATGGAACTTAAGCTAAGAATATATAACAAATATTTAAAAATTAAGTGTTTATAAGTACTTTTCTAGTTTGTTAAGTTTGCATACACTTAGAAATTCTTAGGAAAGTTTCAACTCATGGCTTAGTAAACATAAGATGTCTCAATACTGTACAATAGGTTTTTAATTACATACATTTGTTTATTACATTATAATGATTTCTAATAACTTAGATCTATTCTGGGTATTTCAAAAGTATCTGGAAATATCACCTTATTTATTAAATCATCACAATGCTCTTCTTACAAAAATGTAAGCGTGGACATTTCAATAAGAGTCTGAGAGTCTTAATTAAAATAAATTTAGTTTTAATATTTTAAGTTTTCTTAATCAATCCTTGTAAAATTGAGATTGATGTAACAGAATAAGTTTTTCATTAGAAAAATATGTGCAATTCTTTAATAGTATAAAATTATTTAAAGTCAAAATCACCAATGCTTCCTCTAATAGTTATAAACTACAATAGCTTGATAAAATATACATTCACAAAAATACCAAGTAAATTTAAGTTTAGCTGCTGAGTATCATAAGTCCATTTTTATTTTGCTAAAATATTATTTACTAATATATAATATATGGTGTATATGATATTAAAATAGTAAATGAAGGAAGGTGTGGTGTCACACACCTATGATCCCAGCACTTTCAAAACTAATGCATGAGTCATTAATTTGATTAGAGAGTGAGAACATACCTTCATACACAGAAAAATACAACAGAATCATATAATGTAGAGTTATGAAATCATTGTCAATAAATGCAATAAAATAATGTCAATAACTGGCATAAAGTCACTTGCCAAAGAGTATCAACACCATGAAAAAAACTTTATAAATACAAGTTTATGTTTTTAAGCATTACAAAATTTTCAGTTTCTTTTGAACAATTAACATTAAAAGTTTGCATTAGTACACTTAGGCAAGGCCCAAGATATGATGAAATTAATCGTACAACAGAGGACACAGTCTGTATTTTCCATAACAATAATTTAACAAAAATGTTTTATGAAACTCAGTTTTTCACTCAAGTGATGTAGTTATTCATGTTAGCAGCACTGGCATACATGATGCTATTCCTCTATTCTTATGCCCAGTAGTCCAATAATTTCATACAAACACACACACTCACACACACACACACACACACTATCCAGTGAACATTTTCATATCTTTCCCAAACTCATACTATGTAACGTGTGATGAACCTCTGGGTATGATTTCTTCCCCACAATCTCTCCAGGAATAGTTCTGCTGCTGCTGGGTCATCTCAAGGGAACTGGCTAGTAACTGTGAGAATGTAATATTCTAGTTAGTTTCTAGTGCTTTCATTTACACCTGCACTAAACTTAATTTCCGAAGAATAATTCATGCATTTAAGTTATTTAAGAGGATCAGGTAATAGCTATGAATGAATACCTAATTAATAAATGACCAGGATTTATTTATGCTGTCTATATATTTTATAAAGATTCCAGGGAACTAGCTTGGGTGGCTAAAGTCTTCATCTCCTAAGAGTTCTGAAGAGTTATTCTTTTTTTATTAGATATTTCCTTTATTTACATGCAATATGATTTCTCCTTTCCCAATTTCCCCTCAAAAAAAAAGACCAAAAAACCCCCCAAAAAACAAAAACAAAAAAACAACAAGAACAAACTCCTGTTGCCTCCCACTCCCCCAGCATACCACCCCACCCTCTCCTACTTGTTGGCCCTGGCATTCCCCTATACTGGGGCAGAGAACCTTCACAAGGCCAAGGGCCTCTCCTCCCATTGATGATTGACTTTGCAATCCTTGAAGAATTATTCTTGTTGCTCACAATGGACAGTACATCAGCCAACACCATCTATCTTGTTATCTGAAAGTCACATACTCACTTCCGGTTCTCTCTGAGCAGTCATACAGCTTTTTGGTTATTACTCACCAAATAGGGTAAATCTCAAAATGGTAATGAAACCTTTGATGTAGTACATTTGTATGTTCCTTGTATTATTAAATATCCATAAAACAGAAGACAAAATTCACCAAAAATTGATCAAACAAAACTGTTTAAAATCAAACACTGATAATGAAGGGTGAAATGCTTTTTCTTGGAAGAATGTACAGCTATGGAGAGAGCAGTTCTTGTTCTCTTTTGTTTCAGGTCTCTTCAGACAGATGCTTTCAGGCTGCTTAATCTTTTGGTCTGGGTCAACTTAATATGGTTTTATATTCCTGGGGAGGTTTTACAGTGAACTCATCAGTAACTTCTGCATTATTTCTAAACATCCATCCATCCATTAATTTGTATATGTGGAATATAATAGTGAACTTGAACGTATAATTGAGCACTCTTTTTTTTTTACAGAAGAACCTGAGTAAGTATAATAGTTTTCTATTTCTCTATCATAAGCTGATTATAAATTACTGAATTAATTTTGTAAAATAATGACATTGGTAACTAAGCCAAATAACTAACGTAGGCACCAATGGTAAGACTGTTGAGATAAACTGTGTGGGTGCTCATGATATATGATAACATTGGGAACATTTTTCTTTCACTCATGGCAAGGAATGTCTTTTAAAACAATAACTCAAAACAAGATCACTATCTGGTCATCTTTGGTGAGTTCATGTTTGTCATAATGTGTTGAAAATGGTGTTTGTCTTAGCATCACATGTTCTCTCTTGTAGGAGGCTCCTAGCTCCATGTCTTCAGATGAGTTTATGTAGACTGTAGAAACTATGGAAATCAGGAAAATAAAATGGGACCATTGCCAGAATAGGTGTGGGGTGGTAGTTAACAATGGAGAGGGAACAAGCAATAGAAGGGTGCAAGTCATCATATCAGGGAAATGGGAAAAGAGGAGCACCTTAGGGAGGGAGAAAGAGGAAAATGTGGGAAGAAGATAAAGGAGAAATTAAAGTACAGGGAACTGAGAAGGGAAATGCAAAGGGGGCCTCCTTAGGGAAGGAGAGAGATGTAAGTATAAGAGAAAGTGTGAGCCAGGTAATGGGGAGTAGCTGGATAATTGCTCTGGTGGAGGAATGGGAAAATGTGTGTGGGATCCTTACAAAAGAGGGAGGGAGATAAATGCAAAGGCAATAGGTGGGTAAAATAGCAAGAGGGATGGCTGAAAGGTCATAAGGAATTATACTGTTAACGATCTACCTTCTTCCCGCTTTCAAAAGAAAACAAATCTAGTATTTGTGTTGAGCTGGCAGTTAGTTCTTTAGACCTGCAGTAGAGTCTCACAAAAGATTTAAATGGGATGAGACCTAAACTGGGAGACATGTAGGTCCATTTATAACCATAATTAATGGTTAAACAATTAATAGGTGTGGAGATATACCAATGGTCTCCAACTGAATATTTGTCTTTAATAATAGCTCTGAGGGATGTAAGATTTCTTGGAAAGAGAAATATAAAAATAGATGAATTGAGAAAAATATTTTGCTGACTAAAGAGTGGGATTATAATGAATTATTATTGTGATTCCATTAGAAGCATTAATCATGACATGGATAGTTACAAAATGGGGCATAGCAAAATTATGGAATATGATGTGACTTTTGAATTTCTTTTGTGACTTTTTTCCCCAGCTCAGCATAATTTTTGTTCATTTGTACAAATGTAATTAGTGTTCTGTGCTCCTCACTATTGTTTTAGATGTTAACTATGAAATGAAGTGATTTAAATCAATAGGACTGGATTTTTATGATATGAGGCTCAGGCATAATACAGGCACACAAGGTGTGCATTCTATATAGTTGTGGCTGGGAATGCATGTATTTTTTGTAACATTCTATGTAGAGAGGAGATACATATAGATATATATATATAGAAATATAGGAAATGATGTCCAGTATGGAACATCACAATTTAGAGACAAGATAATCAAGAATATGTAGCTTAAAAAGAATAGTAATAAAGACTTGCCAACCAAATATTTTTTCATCTATATGAATTATGCTTCCTCTATGTCCTTAAGATGAAAACATGTTCCAATTATGTTTTCATTAAATAATATCCTTTATTTCCAAGCTGGATTTGGAACTCTAGCCAATATATTTCTTCTTTTTTTCTACACTATCATAATCCTATGTCACAGATCTAAGCCCATGGATCTGATCTCCTGTCAACTGGCCTTCATTTACACAATGATGTTCTTCTCTGGAGAGGATATTTGGCTTACAGAATTATTTGAGTCACGGAACATTGAGAATGACTTCAAATGTAAGGCAACGTTTTACATAAATAGGGTGGTGAGAGGTCTCTTTATCTACATCACCTGACTCTTGAGTGTGTTGCAGGCTGTGACGATCAGTCCCAATATCTCTTTGTTGGCAAAATTTAAACATAAACTAAAAAAATACATGATCTATTCTTTCTTCTATTTTTGGTCTTTCAATTTGTCATTCAGCAGTAACTGGATCTTGGTGCTTATACCAACGTGAGTGAGACCAACCAGACGAAGGTCACTAAATAGTGCTCACTCTTCCCCATGAACTACATCATCAGGGGATTGATTTTAACAATGGCAGTCTACAGAGACATATTTCTTGTAGGAGCTATGCTGACCACAAGTGCAAACATGGTGAATATCTTGTTCAGGCATCAGAGGCAATGCAAGCATCTTCATAGCATCAGCCACCTGAGAGCATCCCCTGAGAAAAGGGCCACCCAGACCATCTTGCTGCTGGTAGTTTTCTTTGTGGTCATGTACTAGGTGGACTTCATCATCTCATCAGTCCTGTTGTGGATGTATGACCCAGTCATCCTGACTGTTCAGAAGTTTGTGATGAATGCCTATCACACAATTATTCCTTTGTTACAGATCAGTTCTGGTAACCGAATGATCATCAAACTGAAAAACATGCAGAAGAGAGGTGAGGAGGACCCAACATCTGTCCCAACACAGGGAGTAACTGGGACCAGTGGGACCAGGAACACAGAAACTCCGCCAGCCCAGTGGCTCGGGTTCCGTCAGGTCTCTCTGGGCTGTGTCCTGAGCCGACCTTGGGCACAAGCTCCACAGCCAGTCCCACAACACCCAGAGGAAGATCCACTCCCAGGTGCTCTGACATGCCCAGGACAAAGGTCAACAACCAAAAGGGCCCAAGTGAAGATTCCTCAGAGGAGGCAGAAGAAACACTTAAAAGGGAGAAGGGAATGAGGGACCATGGAAGGAATGTGGACAAGGTAGGGGAAGAGGTGAACATGATGTATTGGGTGGGGAAAAGGACTGACTCCTGAGGGCCCGCAGAAAGAATGGAAGCAGGTGACCTGGGGAGGTAGGAGATTGGGGTACCCCCCAGAATGTACCAGAAACCTGGGAGGTGAGAGACTCTTAGGACTCAAAGGGAGGGGCCATAAATGAAATGCCCTACAGTGGGGAAGGGGAACTTATAGGGCCCACCTCAAACAGAAAGACAGGGCATCAAGTGAGTGATGGGGTTTCATCTCACAGTCAAACCTCTCACCCATAATTGTTCCTATCTGAAAGAACTACAGGGATGGAAATGGAGAGGCACTTGAGGAAAAGAATGTCCAGTGACAGGCCCAAAGTAGGATCCAGCTCAAGGGGAAGGTCCAGACCTGACGCTATTACTGAGGCTGTGGAGCACTCACAAAAAGGGACCTATCATGACTGCCCTCTGAAAGACCCAAGGAGCAGCTGAAAGAGTCAGATGCAGATATTTGCACCCAACCAATGGATAGAAGCTGCTGACCCCTAGTGTTAATTAGGGAAAAGCTGGAAGAAGCTGAGGAAGAGGGTGACCCTGTAGGAGGACAAACAGCCTCAATTAACCTGGACCCCCAAGATCTCTCAAACATTAGAACACCAACCAGGCAGCATACACCAGCTGATATGAGGCCCCAAACACCAATATACAGCACAGGACTGCCTGGGTCTGGGATCTGTCAGAGAAGATGCACCTAACCCTCAAGCCCTAGGTAGTTTTGAGGTCTGGTGAGATGTGGGAGGTTGCATAGTAGGGACAGTATAAGATGTGGAATAAAATCTGAAGTGTAAATAAATAAATAAATAAATAAAAGATTAAATAAATTTAAAAGAAGTACTTTTTTCAAGCATGATATAAAAAGACAAGAGAAAAGAAGTAAAGTTGTTGCTGGGAAGGTTTGGCTTGGGGAGCTCAGCTTCATCCATCCATCCATCCATCCATCCATCCATCCATCCACCCATCCATCAATCCAAATGTATATGTCAGTTTGTCTATATGTATGTTCATAGGTATATATATTTATGTAAGCATGCATGAATAGTTGTGCAGGTGATTGTTACAGTTGACCTCTCCCAGAGTGTGGGTGTATGAATATGCATATGTCTGTGCATATTTGACTAATATAAAGCATCTTAGTTCCTTTCCTTTCCTTTCCTTTCCTTTCCTTTCCTTTCCTTTCCTTTCCTTTCCTTTCCTTTCCTTTCCTTTCCTTTCCTTCCTCTCTGGGTCACAAAGAGATAACCAGCTTAGCCAGAGAGGCCTCTGGCTGACTCACCAGAAAGGAGCGCTAGCAATAAATCCTTTTGCTTAGTTTCCTGCTGCTAAACAGCATGTGTTAATTGCCAGATATTACGGCTTATTAAAGCACAAGTAATAAAGAGTTAATAAAGTTAAGTTTTCAGTGCTTAAGGCAGCACATAACAGTAAGGTAGAGTTAAGTTTCCCTAGTGTTTCTTTAAGCATAAAGAGTTCAATAAAGAACAGGAAAGATATAAGGAGCTAAAGAAAGCACAGAGAAAAGAAGCCAGCAATTTTAAACTGCAGAATAAGCAAGAATAGTTTCAGGATTTTGGTAAGTTATCAGCAAGCATTCAATATAGATAGAGAGCTAGAAGGCCAGAGACCATCAGTCTTTAAACTAAGTCCGGAGATCATCAGTCTTTAAAGCTGTGTCTGATGCTCTGTCCCACTTCAACCCAATCCAGGCTGAGAAGGCTCCCAGATACCCAAAGTTGTCTCCTGGCCTCCATGTTCACATTCACACACACATCCTTCATCTATGCACACATGCACAAAAAACACATCATACACCATGTAGGTGTATGTACACAACTTTTATTGATCAATATTTCAGTAAGGGTGAAAGAAATGAAGTGTGAATATTCAGGCACATGAAAATTTCATATAAGACTCATGAAGTAGTTAATACTTGACGAGTAGTAAAAACTGGAAACTTTAAACTCATTACTTTTATGGGTCCAGAGAAATTATAGTTAGGAACCAGAGTTAAAACTACAATCAATTATTTAAAATATTCTTGATTATTTAGAGTAAGTTAAAATATATTTTTTAAAAAAGCTTTAAATGTCATTATCAGCAAGGGTAATCTTTTGAGTAACATCAGCATCAAGGGAACATTTATGAAATAAAGTAAAAAGCAGAGACTAAGAGAAATCCTATGGAAATATGAATTTATGATGTACAATGAACTTAAGAACCATATACTTCTTGGCAGCAGAAATGTCAAAAGAGTGAATAAGTATAATACTACAAATTCAATTTAAATCATATGAAAAACTTGCTTTGCTACTTGAACTAGTAAACAATTTAAGAAGAATCTGGGGCTAGAGAGATGGCTCCGTGGTTAAGAACGATGACTGCTCTTCCAGAGAACCTGACTTCAATTCCCAGCAACCACATGGTGGCTCACAACCATCTCTAATGGGCACCTGATGCCCTCTTCTAGTCTTTCTGAAGACAATGACAGTGTCGTCACATATATGAAATAAATATGGCCGGAGCCAGCAGGGCTACAGCAAGCAGCAAAGGGGGAGGGTAGGAGCGGGGGAGGGGGAATAAAAAAAGCAGGCTGAGCAAGCCATTGGGAGCAAGCCAGTAACCATCATCCCTCCACTGGCCTCTGCTTCAGTGCCAGCCCTAAATTTCCTCAGTGAGTGTGACATGGGAATTGTAAACTGAGATAAACCCTTAAAAAATCTGTTTTGTAGGGAAAAGATTATTGGTGCTGCACCAGCATGGCACCTTACAACCATTTGTACTTTCTGATCCAGGGGATCCCATGAATTCTTCTGACGTCTATGAATACCAGGAATGCACACATGCATACATGCCAGGCCAAAACTAATACATATGAATGAAATAAAGAATGTTTCAAGGGAAAATGTTAATAAGGGAAAAATTACACTTGTTAAAAAATCTGGTGGCATACTTTTTGCATATTTTTTAGCATAATGATTATTCGATAATCAGAACTGATTTGTATCAAAGGACTAATTGTGGGATAGGCATTTATCACAAACTTCTGAACAGTCAGGATGACTGGGTCATACATCCATAAAAAGACTGCTCTGGATGACATGATGAAGTCCACCCAATACATGACCACATAGAAAAACACCAGCAGCAAGATGGTCTGGGTGGCCCTTTTCTCAGGGGATGCTCTCAGGTGCCTGATGCTATGAAGATGCTTGCATTGTCTCTGATGCCTGAACAAGATAATCACCATGTATGTACTTGTGATCAGCATGACTCCTACAAGAAATACATCTCTTGAGGTTGTCATTGTTGAAATCAATACCCTAACGATGTAGTTCATGGGGAAGAGTGAGCAGTATTTAGTGATCTTCATCTGTTTGGTCTCACTCATGTTGGTATAAGAACCACAATAGAAGAGCCGGTCACTGCTGAATGACAAATTGAAAGACCAAAAATAGAAGAAAGAATAGATCATGTATTTTTTTAGTTTACGTTTAAATTTTGCCAGCAGAGAGGCATTGGGACTGATCGTCACAGCCTGGAACACACTCAGGAGGCAGGTGATGCAGATAGAGAGGCCTCTCATCGCCCTGTGTATGTAAGAAGTTGCCTTACATATGAAGTCATTCTCTATGTTCAATAAATCAAACACGTCTGTAGTAAAAATATCCCATCCAGTGATGACCATCATTATGTGAATGAAAGTCAATTGACAGGAAATCAAGTCCATGGGCTTAGATCTGTGACATAGGATTATGGCAGTGTAGAAAAAAAGAAGAAATATATTGGCTAGAATTCCAAGTCCAGCTTGGAAATAAAAGACATTATTTAATGAAAACATAATCAGAAAGTGTATTCACCTTAAGAACATAGAGGAAGCATATTTCATATATCTGAAAAAAAATTAGATACATCAAACTTGACTCTCTGGTTGGTATATCTATACCATTATTGTTTTTTAGCTACTTATTCTTTGTTTTAATTGAATATTTTATATATTTACATTTCAAATGTTATCACCTTTCCTGGATTCCCCCTTGGAAACTCCCTATTCTATCTTCCCTCTCCCTGCTTCAGTGAGGGTGCTTCTCGATCCACCTACCCACTCCTGCCTCCTGGCCCTGGCATTCCCATATATTGAGGCATGGATTAGCTACTTATTCTCAATTACCCTCTCTTTAACTTTTGATGTTCCATACTGGACATCATTTCCTACATTTCTATATATCTCTCTCTATATCTCCTCTCTGTATAGAATGGTATAGAAAATACATGCATTCCCAGTCACATTTATATAGAATGCATACTCTGTGTGCCTGCATGACACCTGAGCCTCATATCTTATAAATCCAGTCCTATTGATTTAAATCACCTAATTTTGTATTTAACACCCAAAAATATAGTGATGAGCACACAACATAAATCATATTTGTACAAATGAACACAAATTACACTGAACTGGGAAAAAAAATCACAAAAGAAAACAAAAGGTCACATCAGTCTCAGGTACCATCATTTTGCTTTGCACCATTTTGCAACTATCCATATCGTGATTACTAGGTCTAAAGGAATCACAATGATAATTCATAATAATCCCACTGTTTTATTCAGCAAAATATTTTTCTCAAATTCATCTGTTTTTATGTTTCTTTTTCCAAGAGATCTTACATCTTTCGGGTCTGGAATTAAAGACAACGATACTGCTGGAGACTAGTTACTAGTGTAACTCCACACCTATTAAATGTTTAACCATTAGTTATGGTTATAAATGCACCTAGATGTCTCCCAATTCAGTTCTCATCCCGTTTAAACCTGTTGTGAGACTCTACTTCAGGTCTAAAGAACTAACTGCCAGCTCAACACATGTATTAGATTTGTTTTCTTTTGCAGGGGAAGGGGAGGTAGATCATTAACAGTATGATGCCTTAAGGCTTTTCAGCCATCC
>NW_022196903.1:60790626-60795292 GCF_008632895.1 Mastomys coucha | reverse complement strand
CGGCCATCCCTGTTGTTATTTTACCTCTCTAATGCCTTCTGCGTTTGTCTCCCTCCCTCTTTTGAAAGGATCCCCCATCCATTTTCCCATTCCCCTACCAAAGCAATTACCCTGCTACTCCCCATTACCTGGCTCACACTTTTTCCTGTATTTACATCTCTCTCCTTCCCTAAGGAGGCCCCCTTTGCATTTCCCTTCTCAGTTCCCTGTATCCTACATTTCCCCTTTACCCTCTTCCCACATTTCCCTCTCTCCCTCCCTAAGGTGCTCCTCTTTTCCCATTTTCCTGATATGATGACTTGCACCCTTCTATTGCTTGTTCCCTCTCCATTGTTAACTACCACCCCACACCTATTCTGGCAATGGTCCCGTTTTATTTTCCTGATTTCCATAGTTTCTACCGTCTACATAATGTCATCTGAAGACATGGAGCTAGGAGCCTCCTACAAGAGAGAACATGTGATGCTAAGACAAACACAACTTTCAACACATTATGACAAACATGAACTCACCAAAGATGACCAGATAGTGATTCTGTTTTGGAGTTAATTTTTTAAAAGTAATTCCTTCCCATGAGTGAAAAACAATGTTCCCAGTGTTGTCGTACATCATCAGCACCCACACACTTTTTACAGTTTATCTCAACAGTCTTACCATTGGTGCCTACGTTAGTTATTTGGCTGGTTACCAGTGTCATTATTTTATCAAATTAGTTCAGTACATTAAAATCAGCTTGTGATAGAGAAATAAAAACTACTACAGTTACTCAGATTTACGTGTAAAAAAGAGTGCATACAATTATACATTCAAGTTCAGTATTATATTCCATATATCCAATATAGTGGATGCATAAATGTATAGAAATAATGCAGAAGGTAGTAATGAGATCACTCTAAAACTTCCTAAGGAATAAAAAGCCATATCTCATACATTTTGTATTTACATGATTTTTCCTTATTCTAGTAAAGGAATCGATTCATTCTGATTGCCAGAGCCAAACATCTTATTCTTCCACTGACATAAACTTACAATAGCTGCACAGTGATGCTCTGTTTTTTAAAAGCTACAGGACAGGAGCTGAAAGGATAGTTCACTGTTAAGAGTATGATTTGCTCTTGCAGAGGACTTGGGTTTGTTTTTCTATCAATATCTTGGTGATTCATAACTATCAATAATTTTAGTTCCAGGGTATCCATTGTCCTCTGATACAAGCATGCAAGTGGTGCACAGACATACATGCAGGAAAAGCACCAATATATAAATAAAATAAAATAAATAAAACCTCCAGGATAATATTTAATTCAAGTGTTGGTCTCCAGACTGTACGAACTGTAGGCCAATTCCAACATTAAAGTTACAAATGATCAAACCATATATATATAGTAATTCATTATTAATTCTACATCTACATCTTATAAATGTATTACATGTATTATAAGCCATATAAAAGAGATAACATAAGATAAAAGAGTAATCTAAACTCTTTTTTCTTATTCCAAAGTTATGTACTTCAACCTTTCTTCTTCATATCCATTGCTTTATAAATGTTTATCATATACAGAAAATGATGTATCATCTAATTCATCAAGTGGTATCTTTCTCTGGGGCTCAATGGACCAGAAAAAAGACCACAGTTGCCATGACTACAAACTGAGTTGTTAACATATGCATGCACCAAGAAAATTCATTTGTTTCATTTGAAAAAAAATATGTAATACTAGGGTCAATCTTAGTATTCTGCACACTCTAGGAACACACTCTTAACTGAGACATACAAGTCCTCAAGCTCTGAATATTGCTTGCTAGTTTGTTTGTTTTGTGCTGATGTAGACCTTCCTTTGTAGCCTAGGATGTTCTTAAATTTATATTCCTTTTACTTCTGTCTCCTGAGTGCTGAAGCTATTGGTGTTCTTAAC
This sequence comes from Mastomys coucha, assembly GCF_008632895.1. NCBI lineage: Eukaryota > Metazoa > Chordata > Mammalia > Rodentia > Muridae > Mastomys > Mastomys coucha. The sequence goes on along the minus strand of NW_022196903.1, from coordinate 60,793,376 downwards.
AACCTGAATTGTTTAATTTAAACTTTAATGATTTAGCAGGTATTTGTATTTGATGACATGGAAAGTTCCATGACTGAAGAATCATAAGATTTATACTAATATAATGCTAGCCAGGAATTCATGGAATAAAAGAAAACATCACAGATCATGTCTACAAAGTAATACAGTGCCAAGAAGAATTGGACCCACTGTGACACATCGGTCACTCACTAACCTTACAGTCTGTAGTAGTGTGTAGGTCAGGTCTGCTCAGGCCAATGTGAAAACACTGGAGCAGATTCAGAGCAGACACTGGATGTATGGTTATTAATGTTTCTGATTTTCCCATTAGTATAGGTTGTAAAATTCAGTTGTAAGTAATAAAACCCAAAGTGTACCCATAAACATTGGTAATAGTGGGGAAACTGTAACTATTAAACGGACCAAGAACCAAAAGATTAAGCAGCCTGAAAGCATGTGTTTGAAGAGACCTGAAACAAAAGAGAACAAGAGCTATTCTCTCCATAGCTGTACATTCTTCCAAGAAAAACCATTTCACCTCTTCATTATATTAGTATTTGATTTTAAAACAGTCTTGTTTGATCAATTTTTGGTGAACTTTGCCTTCTGCTTTGTGGAGATTTAATAATATGAGGAACATACGAATATAATACATCAAAGGTTTCATTATCATTTTAAGATTTACCATATTTAGTGACTGTCCACTGTCAGAAGGAAGAGTAAGTCTTCAGAACTCTCAGGAGATGAAGACCATAGCCACACAAGCTAGTTCCATGTAATCTTTATGAATTATATAAAGACAGCATGAATAAACCCTGATCACATATTAATCGAGTATTAATTCATAGCTATCACCTGATCCTCTTATATAACTTAATTCATCCTCTTAAATAAAGCATGAGTTATTGTTAGGAAATGGAGTTTGGCATAGATGTAACTGAAAACATTAGAAGCTGACTAGAATAATTTTTTCTTTGTAAGTCCTTTGTTAATCATAAGTCATACTTAGAACTCATACATCAAGATATTCGCCATCTTACCACTGGTAGGTTATTTTGTTTGGAAGAGGCATCAACAATTGAAAGAGAACTCCAGGTTATCATTTTGACACTTACATTTTTCCAGAGAATTTGAACGCAATCATCTGATTGTCTTTGTGATAATAGCCTAAGCTGGCCTCCAAGACGTGGACTTTCTTGTCTCAGTTGAATGTTGGGATCACATCTGGCATCTTGATAGGATTTCTCACTAATATCCTTAGCAAATGTTCCTGAACTGTTCCTAAATACTTGTACAAAGCACATTACAGAAGAAGTGACTGGAGCAATCTTCCATGTCTACCAATGCTGACTAGAATATTACATTCTCACAATTACAAGTCAGTTAGTTCCCTTGAGATGAAGAGGCAGCAGAAGTGTCACTGTGGAGAAGTAATCATACCCAGAGTGTAAGATGTATATACTTTTTGTCAAGATTTTGGGAAATATATAAAAATGTTCACTGAAAATGTATGTGTGTGTGTGTTCGTGTGTGAGTGTGTGTGTGTGTGTGTGTATTTGGGGGAAATTATTTGGCTAATAGGTCTAAGAATAGAGAAATAGCATACTGTATGCCAGTGCTGCTAACATGAATACCTGTACATCACTTGAGTGAAAAAAAATAAGTTATATAAAATATGTTTCTTAAATAAAATGACCATTAGGGAAAATAGAGTGTGTCCTTTGTTTTCCAGTTGACTTGATCATATCTATTGCCCATGTCTAGTGCACTAGTGTAGACTTTTGATATAAATTATTCAAAACAAACTGAAAATTCTGTAATACTTAAAAACATAAACTCATATTTATGTCAGTTGTTTTTTCTGGTGTTGATATCCTTTGGCCAGTGACTTAATGAAAGTTATTGGCATTATTTTGTTCTATTTATTGATAGTAATTTCATATCTCTACATTATATGTTTTCTACCTTGATTTTGTTGTATTCTGTGTGTAAGAGTTAGGTTCTCACTCTCTGATCAAACTAATGATGCTCCTGCCTTAGCTTTGAAAGTGCTGGGATCATAGGTGTCTGACGCCACATCTGCCTTCATTTACTCTTTTAATCTCATATATATTATATATTATTTACAGTGTATATCCACTGTAAAAAAAGTGATATGACACATGACATTTTCGTTCAATACATAATACCCATTGCTTTTCTTCACCTTATTAGCCTTTCCTGTATTTATCCATCCTTCTGCTACACACTCATACTTTCCCCAAGAGTCCCCTTCTACTGTCATGTATGAAATATCGTGAAACCATATTAGCTGAAATTTATGTTATTTATAAATCATTACACTGATATTTCTGTCTATAAGAATCTGTTGTTTACTTCTTATGCTACAGAATGGCTCAAAAGAAAAATTCTAAGCAGAGAATTCTCTAAACATTTATTACAGAATCCTTTTTCTATTCTACCACCTACTTACAGCTCTCACTATTAATGAAAAGAAAAAGAAATACTCACCAGCTGGGCCTTTGATTAAAAACCCTTACAGAATGAGGCCCTAAGAAGTAGTTATAAGAAGGGAATGCCATCAAGTCATCTCCCTCTAGATCCATAATTATTATATCATCTGGAGAAGGGACTTCTGATCTTGAGGTTGTTAAAAAGTTGCACCATCAAATGGAAAAGTGAACTTACCTAATTCCAGGAGAACAGTAGAGTAGTAACAGCTGAGCTCTGGTTTCCCATGTGTGAGCTAT
>NW_022196903.1:60777693-60789103 GCF_008632895.1 Mastomys coucha | reverse complement strand
CACCACTCCATTCCCAGAGTTCCCACATCATTCACCAGGGTCTAGCTTGGTGAGTACCCCTGGCCTCCTTATCCACACCTTTTCTTCAAACTACCAAATTTAATCTGGATCCCATAACCAGTGTACCAGGTTAGTTTGGTTTTCTCTTTCTTTACCGCAAAGGAGCTCTAAGCTTGGACCCATATCTGTTCCTTACCTACCTGCCAAACCACACGACTCTGTCAAATCATATCCAGCCTTTCCACTAAGACCAACTATTGGAGAAGTATGTAAGACTTTGAAAGTTTGGTCTAAAAGGGCAGTTGAATACTGTAAGTGTAACTTAATGGGCCACCCTATTAGGACCATGGAATCCAACAATGCTAAGAGCAACTTGAAAAATGAAGGCTCTAGCTTAAGATATATCAGAGGAGAAAAATACTGGAATGTAGCCTAGAGGCTATTGTGATATTTTGGCAGAGAATATGGTTAGTGTCTACCTTTGTACCAAGAATGTGTCCTAAGCTAAATTGAAGATATTGGATTAATGTCTTTGGCAAAGGAGATTTCAAGACATCCTAGTATTGACTGAGTCAGGTGGTTGTAAGTGATCACACTTATGAAGATCTACAATGAAAATGAGTAATCTGGGTAATGAAAGACATAAAGTGTACAGTTTGTGGAGAAAAGAAACATCAGGAATTGTAAAGTTGGAGTCAAGTCAATGTTTGAAGAAATAAGACATTTAATGAAATCCTGATGGTAAATGGAACAAAGAGAGTGACAAGACCCCATCCAAATAATGCTTCAAACCAGCACCAGGGAAAGTCCAGAGAGATTTCCTACACATAAACATCAACAGAAAGATTTATCCAGTCATGGCAAGGAGGACAGGTTATACCAAAGAAAAGCAAAAGAAATTGACAGCTATGGACACTTTATTCTGGATTTATAGTCAATAACAACATGGGAAAGGAAATGTATAATCTTGCTCTATAGTTAAGGAATGTCACTGAGGCTGGGCATGGGATAGGAGAGTCCCTACATGGAGCCCCCAAGATATCATTGTGTGAACCTGTGGGAGGAAAGTCTGCATTATATTGGAGACCCCAAGATTTTAGAGATGCGAAATCCATTGGATACCTGCCAAAAGGAGCTACCAACAGGTGTGGAGTCAGTCCAAGATAAATAAGTACTTTACAGTTAACAAAGCTGAATGGGAAGAACCATAAAATAAGTGCTATGACATTAGACACAGGGATGCAGGATTTGAACTGTGCACATTTTGATTTCAGTATTTTCTCACTATGCCCCATTTCCTCCCCCTTGGAATGGTAATACATGTTCTGTGCCATTGTTTGACATAAGTATGTGATTTTCGTTTTGCTTTTCCTTTTACTTGAACTATAAAAGATTTTTTAATATAATTAAGAGATTACCTTGCATTTCAGAAGGCATATACTATAAAATAGTAGACTATGGAAATTTTTTGAAGCTGGACTAAATGCAATTTGCATTATGACATGGCTACAAGCCTATGAGGCTAGGAAGTGGAATGTGGTGGTTTGAATGAGAATATCTTCTGTGGGGAGCCGTGAATCTTGAGAGGCATTCGCCATGGCAAGATGGCGCCTACTTCCGCTGTTAACTCCTAGTGGACAACTGTTTGCGCATGTGCATAGAGAACTATTGGCGCATGTGTGTAGAGTGAAAAGACGCCATGTCACGGCCCATCCCGGGGCATTATGTAGGGTAATGAGCGAACAGCCAATCATGAGCCGACACGTCACGCTGTGGGCAGATATGCGCACTGTGGTGTATATAAGCAGTGTGGATTTTGGGCTCGACCCTTTTTTTACTATGGATGGAGACAAATAAACAGTTGCTGCAGAAGGAACCTAGTGTCCGCGTGTCTTCTTCCCGGCGAGAGGACCACGCGGGCTACAATCTTCCATAGTTCTATATGACTAAATGCTTGGTCTCCAGTTAGTGCTTGGGAAAGATTAGGTTGTATGACCTAGTTGTAGTAGATGTGGTCTTGTTGGAGGAGGTATATCATTGGGGTAGGCTTTCAAGTTTCAGAAGTACACACCAACCTCAGTGTCTCTCTCTATGCCTGTAACTTATAAATCAGATGTAAGCTTTCAGCTATTGTTCTAATGCCATGCCTGACACCTTGCCAACAATGCTTCCTGCTATGATGATAATGGACTACACTCAGCAAATGTAGACAGGATACCATTTAAATGCTTCTTTTTATGTGTTGCCTTGGTCTTGATGTCGCTTTACACCAATAGAAAGGAGACTAAGATGCCTAAGTTCACACTTATATCTTGGAACAGGAAGCACATCTGTTTTCACTATCCACCTGACTTCATTCCTCTCAAGCCATCTCTAATCTCTAGACATAACTCACTATACATACAGTTCTTCTCTTCTCCCCAACCTGCTCCTTCAATAATAAACTCAAAACTAAGTCCACATGCCCAGATCTCCTCTCAGAAACACCAACAATACCTAAGATCAAACCAGTACCTTCTCTGCAAAACATGTACAAAGGTTTCTAATATAAACTACCTAGATTAAACCAGGAAACAGAATTTAGAAGAATAATCATAGACCTCTACAATGAATTCAAGGTGTGTACAAGTGACACAAAGAAACAGCTCAATGAAATCAGGAACAAAGAGCACATTGAGAATAAATGCCTGAGTTGTACCCAAGAAAACACAAATTTAAGACTGATAGAAATGATGAAAACAGTCCAGAGAACAGAATTCAATCAGCACACAGAATCAGTGAAGAGGACTCAAGCTAAAATGAAGGAGGCATTGAAGAACCCAGTAACTCAATTAGAACATTCAAAGGACAGCATTATAAACAGAAAAGGTCAAGCAAAAGACAGGATATCAAATCCTAAAAAATAATAGATGATATCAACCAAATAAATAAAGACTATGAATGAAAAATAAAACACAGGAAAAGAACACACAAGAATTATAGGATACCATGAAAAGTGTAACTCTTGAAAATATAGGCACAGCTAACAGAAAGACTCTCTGGTCAATGGCATAGACCAGATCTTCATTATAGAAGAAAACTGCCTTAAATTATGCAAAGACACAGGCCTCACAAGTGGTAGGGCAGCCAGGATAGGATCCTTTTTAACTCCATCTACACCTAAGAGTGACAGCAGATCCACAGCCCTCTCTGCCCCTTCCCTGCATGTGGAAAGCTTGGCTCCAGGGAGTGCTCTAACCAAGGGACTCAGGAGAGATCACCATTTTCTCTCCTGTGACTTTCAAAGGTGGGACTAGCTGGGAGGCACAGGCCTCCCAAGTGGCAGGGTAGCCAGGACAGGATCTTTTCTACCTCCATCTACAAATAGGAGGGACAGCAGATCCACAACCCTTTCTGAACCTTTCCTGCAAGTGGAGAGCCTGTCTCCAGGGTGTGCTCTGACCCCAGGACTCATGAGGGACTATTGATCCACAGCCATGGATTTTACCAGCACATGGGTTTTACCAGAGGAGAACTGATCTTGCAGAAGTCCTGACACAGGCTTACAGACACACAGAAGGAACAAGCTCAGCCAGAGACAGCAAGAATATCTAACATCAGAGATCAACAGATGGCGAAAGGCAGATGCAAGAATCTTACCAACAGAAACCAAGACTACTTGGCTTCATCAAAACGTAGTACTCCCACCACAGCCAGTCCTGGATATCCCAAAACACTGGAAAAGCAAGATTTGGATCTAAAATCATATCTCACAATGGTTATAGAGGAATTCAAGAAGAACATGAATAACTTACTTAAAAAAAATACAGGAGAACACAAGTAAAGAGGTACAAGCCCTTAAAGAGGAAACAAAAATATCACTTAAAGTATTACAGGAGATCACGAGTAAACAAGTAGAAGCCCTTAAAAAGGAAACACAAAAATCCCTTAAAGAATTACAGGAAAGCACAACCAAACAGGTGAAGGAATTGAAGAAAACCATCCAAGACCTAAAAATGGAAGAAGAAACAGTTAAGAAATCACAAAGAGAGACAACTCTGGAGATAGAAATCCTAGGAAAGAAGTCAGGAAACATAGATGCAAGCATCAGCAACAGAATACAAGAAATAGAAGAGAGAATCTAAGGTGCAGAAGATACCATAAACATTGACACAACAGTCAAAAACACAAAATGAAAAAGTTCCTAACACAAAACATCCAGAAAATCCAGGACACGATGTGAAAACCAAACCTAAGGATAATAGGTATAGAAGAAAGTGAAGACCTCCAACTTAAAGGTCCAATATCTTCAACGAAATTATAGAAGAAAACTTCTCTAACCTAAAGAAAGAGATGCCCATGAACATACAAGAAGCCTATGGAATGTCAAATAGACTGGACAAGAAAAGAAATTCTTCCTGCCACATAATAGTCAATACACCAAATGCACAAAAGAAAGAAAGAATATTAAAAGCAGTGAGGGAAAAAGGTCAAGTAACATATAAAGGCAGGCCTATCAGAATTACACCAGACTTCTTGCCAGAGACTACGAAAGCCAGAAGATCCTGGGTTGACGTCATACAGACCCCAAGAGAACACAAATGCCAGCCCATGCTACTATACCCAGCAAAACTCTCAATTACCATAGATAGAGAAACCAAAGTATTCCATAACAAAACCAAATTTACACAATATATTTCCACAAATCCAGCCCTTCAAAGGATAATAAATGGAAAACTCCAACACAAGGAGGGGAACTACTTCCTGAAAAAGTAAAAAAGTAATCTTCCAACAAACTAAAAGAAGATAGACACATGAACAGAACTCCAACTCTAACATTAAAATTCCAACTTAATTCCTCACAGACGTAGAAAGAGCAATGTGCAAATTCATCTGGAATTACAAAAAACCTAGGATAGAAAAAACTATTCTCAACAGTAAAGGAACCTCTGGTGGAATCACCATCCCAGACCTTAAGCTGTACTACAGAGCAATTGTGGTAAAAACTGCATGGTATTGGAACAATGACAGGCAGGTAGATCAACAAAAGAGAATTGAAGACACAGAAATGAACCCACACACCTATGGTCACTGGATCTTTGATAAGGGGCTAAAACCATCCAATGGAAAAAAGACAGCATTTTCAACAAATGGTGCGGGCTCAACTGGCAGTTAGCATGTAGAAGAATGCAAATCAATCCATTCCTATCTCCTTGTGCAAAGTTCAAGTCGGAGTGGATCAGGGACCTCCACATAAAACCAGATACACTGAAACTAATAGAAAAGAAAGTGGGGAAGAGCCTCGAGCACATAGGCACAGGGAAAATTTCCTGAACAGAACACCAATAGCTTATGCTTTAAGATCAAGAATTGACAAACGGGACCTCATAAAGTTGCAAAGCTTCTGTAAGGCAAAGGACACTGTCAATAGGACAAAATGGCAACCAACAACTTGGGAAAAGATCTTTTCCAATCCTATATCTGATAGAGGGCTCATATCCAATGTATACAAAGAACTCAAGGAGTTAGACTCCAGAGAACCAAATAACACTATTAAAAAATGGGGTACAGAGCTAAACAAAGAATTCGCAACTGCGGAATACTGAATGGCTGAGAAGCACCTAAAGAAATGTTCAACATCCTTAGTTATCAGGGAAATGCAAATCAAAACAACCCTGAGGTTCCACCTCACACCAGTCAGAATGGCTAGGATAAAAAAACTCAGGGGACAGCAGATGCTGGAGAGGTTGTGGAGAAAGAGGAACACTCCTTCATTGCTGATGGGATTGGAAGCTGGTACAACCACTCTGGCAATCAATTTGATGGTTCCTCCAGAAATTGGATATAGTACTACCAGGGGACCCAGCTATACCATTCCTGTGCATATACCCAGAAGATGCTCCAACTTGTAATAAGGACACATGCTCCACTATGTTTATAGCAGCCTAATTTATAATTCCAGAAACTGAAAACAACCCTGATGTCCCTCAGCAGAGGAATAAATACAGAAAATATGGTACATCTACAAAGTAGAGTACTACTCAGCTATTAAAAACAATGTATTTATGAAATTCATAGGAAAATGGATGGATCTGGAGAATATCATCCTGGATGAGGTAACACGATCACAAAAGAACACTCATGATATGCACTCTCTGATAAGTGGATGTTAGCCCAGAAGATCCGAATACAGGAAGTACAATCCACAAACCATAAGAAACTCAAGAAGAAGGAAGACCAAAATGTGGATGCTTCATTCCTTCTTAATAAGGGGAACAAAATACCCATTGAAGTAGTTGCAGAGACTAACTATGGAGCTGAGACTGAAGGAAGGATAATCCATAGACTGCTCCAGCTGGGAATCCTTCCCATATTCCATCATCAAATCCAGACACTATTGTGGATGCCAGCAAGTGCTGGCTGACAGGAGCTTGATATAGCTGTCTCCTGAGAGGCTCTGACAGTACCTGAGTAATGCAGAAGTAGAGGCTCACAGCCATCTTTGGACTGAGTACAGGGTCCCCAATGAAGGAGCTAGAGAAAGGACCCAAGGAGGTAAATGGTTTGAAATCCCTTACGACACAAACAATATAAACTAACTAGTACCCTCAGAGCTCCCAGGGACTAAACCACCAACCATAGAATATACATGGTGGGTGGTTTCATAATGGCTCCAGCAGCATATGTGTAGTAGAGGATGGCCAAGTCGGTCATCAATAGGAGGAGAGACCCTTAGCCCTATGAAGCCTCTATGACCCAGTGTAGGAGAATGCCAAGGCCAATAATCAGGACAGGACTGGGTGGCGAGCAGGGAGAGGGGGGAAGAACAGGGGTTTGTTTTGTTTTTCTTTTTCTTTTTCTTTTTTCTTTTTTTCAGAGGGGAAACTGGGAAGGAGATACCATATGACATGTAAATAAAGAATATCTAATAAAAATACAAAAAAATTAAAAATAAAAAAATTATGCAAAGATATCCCCATACAAATAGAAAAATTAGATATAACACCAAATGAACAAAACTGGAAAAGAAAATCTTCATGGTATCTCATAGTCAAGAACTATATATACATAGTATACAGAACCAAGACAATGTATTGAATGCCTCAAGAGAAAAACTTCAAAACGCAAATAGAAGAAAACCCATAAAAAGAACAGCAAGGTTCCTTTGGTCTGATTCAGTGCCCTGAACAGACGCTGGGCACTAACTCCACACCCAGTCCTACAACACCCATAGGAAGCTCCACTCTCAGGTGCTCTAACACTCCCAGAATCATAAGTGAGGAGGCTACAACATCTGCCCCAACACCAGGAGTTACTGGGACCAATGGGATCCAGGGAGGCAGGAACCTCCACCCTGCCAGTGGCTAAACCAGTGCCCTAAGCAGACTTTGGGCACTAGCTCTGTGCCCAGTCCCACAATACACAGAAGAAGCTCCATTTTTAGGTGATCTAACATGCACAGAATCATAAGATCTCAGAAGCTTGGACACATAAGGATTTCAGGATCCCAGAGACAGCTAGAATCCTAGGAGCTCTGACACACCCAAGATCTCAGGATCACAGAGACAGCTGGTCTCTGAGGAGTGCTGACACAACCATGATCACAGGAGGGAAGGGATCCAGTTAGAGACATCGAGGGCAGGCAGCACTAGAGATAACCAGATGTGAAGAGGCAAGGACAAGAACATAAGCAACAAAAACCAAAGTTACTTGGCATCATCAAAACACAGTTCTCCCACCATAGCAAGCCCTTGATACTGCATCACACTGGAAAAACAACATTCAGATTTAAAATCGCTTCTAATGATGCTGATAGAGGACTTTAAGATGGACATAAATAACTCCCTTAAAGAAATACAGGAGAACCAGGTAGTGGTGACACATGCCCTTTAATCCCAGCACTTGGGAGGCAGATGCAGGCAGATTTCTAACAAATTCCTCCTGTCACATAATAATCAAAACACAAAATGCACAAAACAAAGAAAGAATATTAAAAGCAGTAAGGGAAGAAGGTCAAATAACATATGAAGGCAGACCTATCAGAATTACACCAGACTTCTCACCAGACTATAAAAGCCAGAAGATCCTGGGCAGATGTCATACAGACCCTGAGAGAACACAAATGCCAGCCCAGGCTACTATACCCAGCAAAACTCTCAATTACTATACACGAAGAAAACAAGATATTCCATGACAAAAACAAATTTATACAATATCTTTCCACAAATCCAGCCCTTCAAAGGATAAGAAATGGAAAACTCCAACACAAGGAGGGAACACAGACCACATGAAGCTCAATAAGAAGGAAGACCAAAGTGTGGGTGCTTCAGTCCTTCATAGAAGGGGGAACAAAATACTCACAGAGCAAATACAGAGACAAACTGTGGAGCAGAGACTGAAGGAAAGGCTATCCAGAGACTGCTCCACTTTGGAATCTATCCCATACACAGTCACCAAACCCAGACACTACTGTGGATACCAAGAAGTGCATGTTGACAGGAGCCTGATATAGCCATCTTCTGAGAAGTTCTGCTAGAGCCTGACAAATACAAAGGCAGATGCTCACAGCCAACTATTGGATTGAACATGGGGTCCCCAATAGGGGAGTTAGAGAAAGGACTGAAGGAGCTGAAGGGGTTTGCAACCCCGTAGGAAGAACAACAATATCAACCAACCAGATCCCCCAGAGCTTACAGGAACCAAACCACCAACCAAGTAGTACAAATGGAGGGACCCATGGCTCCAGCTGCATATGTATGAGAGGGTGGCCTTGTCAAGCATCATTGGAAGGAGAGGCCCTTGTTCCTGTGAAGGCTTGATGCCCAAGTGTAGGGGAATGTGAGTGTAGGGAGGTAGGACTAGGTGGGTGGGTGGGGGAACACTCTCATAGAAGCAGGGGGAGGGAGGATGGGATAGGGAGTTTCCGGAGGAGAGGAGAAACAGGGAAAGGGGATAATATTTGATTTGTAAATAAAATATCCAATAAAAAATAAATAATAATTTAAAAAAGAACAACTAATTTCTCAATGGGAATGTTGAAAGCTAGAAGGCACAGAAATACATTCCAGGTCCTAAAAGACTATGTCAGCCAAAGGTAATATATCCAACAAAACTGGTGAGGTGACTAAAGAAGAAAGAACATTTTCCCATAATATAAACAGCTAAAATTTTTATGTTCAATAAGCCAAATCTAAAGTAGATACAGGAAGCATTGTTTTGGTCTGAAGAGAGAAATGAGCATATTGGAGAGACTGTGAAAAGAATACAAATCATAATTATGAAAACACAAAGTACTGCTGAAAACAAAAGTAAAAACAAAAACATAAACATGATCTTCAGAAATTACACACACATTTCAATAATAATTTAATCACAAATGGCCTCAATTCTCTATTTAAAAGATACAGACTGACCAAATAGATCAAGTAATAAACTCCATCTATCTGCTCCAAAGAAGAAATGCATCTTAAATACAGTTACCATCTTAGAGCAAAAGGATGAACAAAAGTATTCCAATCAAATGGATGCTGGTAGCAGCAGGTGTTACTATCCAAACATTTGACAAAATAGATTTCAAATTAAAACTACTAATAAAAGATAAAGATGGACATTTCATTCTAATTAAAGGAACAGTTAACCAAGAAGACATTACTATCCTAAATATATACTCACCAAACTCAGGGGCCCCCAATTTCATTTAAAAATGAATAAAGAAGTGAAGAAAGAGAGAGAGAGAGAGAGAGAGAGAGAGAGAGAGAGAGAGAGAGAGAGAGAGAGAGAGGAGGGAAGGAAGGAGGAGGGAAGAAAGGAAGGAAGGCAGGAAGGAAGGAAGGAAAAGAAAATACCTACTACTGAATCAAAAAGCACAGATTAAAATCAAACCATTAACAATATGTGATTTCAATACCAAAATTTCCCCCCAAAAATAGGTCATCTGGACAAAAATAAACAGAAAAATTTAAGAAGTAGTTGACATCATGCATCAAATGCATTTAACAGACACCTACCAAATATTCCATCCAAACACTAAAGAATACACATTTTACTCTCCAACATGGACTTCTCTACAATAGATTACATCCTGAAATTCAAAATAAATCATGACAAATTCAAAAGGTTTGAAATCACTCTTTTTATTCTATTTGACCACAACACAATAAAACAAAATTGACAGCTTACAAATCTCTAGTAAATATACATCTCATAGAGATTAAACAACACATTACAGAATGATGACTGGGTCAAAGAAGAAATCAATAAAATATAAAAATTTCCTAGAACTAAAAAAAAAAAATGAAAACCACACAACAGATCCTCTAGGATACATTGAAAGTGGTCCTGTGAGAGACATTGATAGCTCTAAGTACGTATTAAAAATTCAGAAACAGTACTGATAAATTACTTAATGATGCAACACAAAAATATGGGTGAAAACACACCAAACCAAATACAAAGCCACTTGACATTAAGCCGTAATAAAAATAAAAAGCAGAAATCAACAAAACAGAAACAAAGGGAAAAAAAATCAACAAATATAAGAACCAATTCTTTCAGAATAGAAACAAATTGAGAGATGCTTGGCCCAACTGGTCAAAGAAAGAAAGAGGGAACCAAATAAACAGACCCAGAGGTGAACATAAAAACATTACCAGAGACATCAGAGAAATTCATAACATTGTAAAAAGGTATTTTCAAAGCCTGTACTTCATTAAGCAGAAAATACTAAAGAAATATATGATTTTCTAGATTCACCCAAAACACCAAAATTAAGCCAAAAAGTCAACAACAAACCCATAAAAATGTTTGTTATGGACAAACTCATAAAAAATGAGAGATTGAAGTAGTAATGTAAAGCCTTTCAGCTAAAACAAAACAACAGCAACAGCAACAACAACAACAGCAAAAATCCAGAGTCAGATGAAGTCACAACAGAATTCTAAGAGACTTTCAAAGAAGATCTAGAGCCAGTTCTGCTAAAACTATTGGAAATAAAACCAGACAAAACAAAAGTGAAATGAACACATTCTCAAACTACTTCTACAATGCCAGTATTGCGCTAATACCAAAACCAGGTAATAACACAACAGAAAAGGAATAAGGCAATAATTTCGGTGAACTTAGACTCAAAAATGCTCAATAAAATACTTGCAAACAAATACAGACACACATAAAAAAAAGAGTACACATCAGGGATAAGTTGGCTTTATCATTCAAATGCAGGAATGATTCAATAATGTAGTTCAATAAGGTCATTCTACAAGTAAATAAATGTAATAAGCAAAAAAAAGGGGGGATTTAAAGACAAAAGTCAGGTGATCATCTCAATAAATGCAGAAAATGTCTTGGACAAAATCCAACATGCCTTCATGATAAAAGTAGTAGAGAATATAGGGCTAGAGGGGACATTCCTCAACATAATCCAAGGAATAAA
>NW_022196903.1:60772259-60777057 GCF_008632895.1 Mastomys coucha | reverse complement strand
AAACCTAAGCAAAAGTAGCAGTGCTGGAACAATCCCAATCCCAGGGGTTCTGTTTGTTTTTGGTTTTTGTTATACTTTTAGATTTATTTATTTATTACATATATATAGTGTTCTGCCTGCATGTAAGCCAGAAGAGGGCACTAGATTTCATTACAGACAATCATGAACCATGAAGTGGTCCTAAACTCAAGACCTCTAAAAGAACACCCAGTGCTCTTAACCTCTGAGCTGTCTTTCCAGCCCCATAATTTCAGTTCTTAAGATGTATTACAGAGCAATACTAATAAAACAATATGGTGCTGGCACAAAACAAAACAAAACAAAACAAAAAAACAGACATGAAGACCAGTTGAACAAAATTAAAGACACAAACTTCAGTACCAGTAATTTCAACAAAATTGAAAAAAAGTTGACAGAGTTGCCAAAACATACAACACTTGAACAAAAGAAAGTATCTTCAACAAATGATTCTGGCAAAACTGAATAGACACAAGCAAAAGAATGAAATTAGACAAAAACTAAGTCCAAATGGATCAAAGACCTAAACATAAGACACTGAAAATGCTAGAAGAAAACATAGCTAGTACCCTACATAATATAGGCGGAAGAAAGGACTTCCTGAATAGGACTCCATTTGCCCAACAAGAAAGGCAAGCAATTGATGAACGGGACTTCATGAAAATAAAAAGCATCTGTACAGCCAAGGAAAGAATCAACCAGGTGAAGATGCTCAGATAGAATATTCTTTAGAAAGATGTTAAATCCATTTGATGTATGAAGTTGATTAATTCTTATGTTTCTATGTTTATTTTTGTCCAAGATGGCATGTTTATTAGACAATTGGAGTGTTAAAATCTCCTAGTATGAATGGATTGATAGATATTAATCTGTGTCTTTAAATTTAACAGTGTCTGTGTGTGTGTGTGTGTGTGTGTGAGAGAGAGAGAGAGAGAGAGAGAGAGAGAGAGAGAGAGAGAGAGAGAGAGAGAGAGAGAGAGAGAGAGAGAGAGAGAGAGAGAGAGAGAGAGAGAGAGAGAGGTTGGGTGATTGGGTGCCTCAGGGTTTGCTGACTATATATGTTGAGGAGAGTAATGTCTCCTTGGTTAATTATTCTCTTCATTAGGCTGAAGGTGTCTTTTAACTCTTTTGATTAGTTTTAGTTTGAAGGCTCTTTTGCCAAATGTTAGAATAATGACAACTAATTTCCTCCTAGTGGATTTGATTGGAGTACCTTTGTCTAATCCATCCTTTAATCTAAGGTGGTTTCTATCTTTAAAACTAAGACGTGGTGTTTCTTTTTTTCAATTTTATTTTTATTTATTTATTTATTTATTTGTTTATTTATTTATTTTTGGTTTTTCGAGACAAGGTTTCTCTGTGTAGCCTGGCTGTCCTGGAACTCACTCTGCAGACCATGCTAGCCTTGAACGCAGAAATCTGCCTGTCTCTGCCTCCCAAGTGCTACCGCCTGGCAATTTTCTTTTGTTTTTAAATTAGATATTTTCTTTATTTACATTTGAAATGCTATCCCCTTTCCTGATCCCCCCCAAAGCTTCCTATCCCACCTCCCTCCTCCTGCTTTTATGAGAGTGTTCCCCCATCCAACCACCCACCCACCCACTCCCACCTCCCCACTGGGGCAATCTCCTACACTGGGTGATCAAAACTTCACAGGACCCAGGGCCTCTTCTCCCACTGATGCCCAGCAAGGCCATCCTCTGCTACATCTAAGATGTGTTTCTTGTTGGCAACAGATATATGGACTTTGATTCTTGATCCATTGAGCCAAACTATGGCTTTTGATTGGATGACTGAGGCCATTATTACTCATTTAAATTATTATTAAAATGTAAACGTTAATTGTGGTCATTATGTTGTTGGTTTTGTGTTGTGATTTGTGGTGTTTTGTAGTTTTTTAAAAACATTTATTTAATATACGTGAGTACTGTAGCTCTCTTCAGACAGAAGAGGTCCCATTACAGATGGTCGTGAGCTACCGTGTGGTTGCTGGAAGTTGAACTCAGTACCTCTGGAAGAGCAGTAAGTACTCTTAACCACTGAGCCATTTCTCCAGCCACCGGTATCTTGTGTTTTAACAATTATGTTTTAACATTACTTTACACAATCTCTTTGCTAGGTTTATTCCTCTATTCATCCAGAAATAATGCTTCTTGTATTTCCTTAGATTTTGGTTGCCGGATAAAATTGTTTTTAGGGTTTTATGTTGTTGAAAGTTTTCTGCTCACAACACCCAGAGGAAGCTCCACTCCTAGGCGCTCTGACACACCCAGAATCAGAGATGAGGAGGAACCAACATCTGTCCCAACACTGGGAGTAACTGGGACCTGCAGGACTAGGCACACAGGAACTCTGCCAGCCAAGTGACTCAGGTTACTTCCGGTCTGTTGGAGTTGGTGTCCAGAGCCGACCTTGGGCGCAAGCTCTATAGCCAGTCCCACAACACACAGAGGAAGCCCCATTCCCAGGTGACCTAACAAGCCCAGGATCACAGGATCACAGAATCATATGATCAAAGAGACAGCTTAACTCAGAGGAGTTCTGACACAACCAGGATCACAGGAAGGGCAGGCTCCAGTCAGATTTAGCAAGGGCAGGTAGTACTAGAGATAACCAGATGGTGGGGGGCAAGCATAAGAGAATAAACAACTCAAACCAAGGTCACTTGCCATCATCAGAACCCAATTCTCCCAACGTAGTAAGTCCTGGACATACCATTACACTAGAAAAGCAAGATTCAGATATAAAATCACTTCTCATTGTGATGATACAGGACTTTAAGAAAGACATAAATAGGACCCTCAAAGAAATACAAGAGAACACAGGTAAACAGCTAGAAGCCCTTCAAGAGGAAACACAAAAATCCCTTAAAGAACTATAGGAAAACACAATCAAACAGGTGAAGGAAATGAGCAAAACCATCCAGAATCTAAAAATGGAAATAGAAACAATAAAGAAAACAGAAAGAGAGACAGCCCTGGCCATAGAAAACTTAGGAAAGAAATCAGGAGTCATAGATGCAAACATCACCAACAGAATACAAGAGATAGAAGAGAGAATCTCAGGGGCAGAAAACACCTTAGAAAACATTGACACAACAGTCAAAGAAAATGCAAAAAGCAAAAAGCTTCTAATCCAAAACATCCAGGAAATCCAGGATGGAATGAGAAGACCAAACCTAAGGATAAAACATATAGAAGAGAGTGAAGATTCCCAATGTAATAAGCCAACAAATATCTTCAACAAAATTATAGAAGAAAACTTCCCTAATCTAAAAAAAAAAAAGAGATGCCCATGAACATACTAGAAGCCTACAGAACTCCAAATGGACTGGACCAGAAAAGAAATTCCTCCTGTCACATAACAATAAAAACACCAAATGCTAGTGCAACAAAGAAAGAATTTTAAAAGCAGTAAGGGAAAAAGGTCAAGTAACATATAAAGGCAGGCCTATCAGAATTACACCAGACTTCTCACCAGAGACTATGAAAGCTAGAAGATCCTGGGCAGATGTCATACAGACCCTAAGAGAACACAAATGCCAGCCCAGGCTACTATATCCAGCAAAACTCTCAATTACTGTAGATGGAGAAAACAAGATATTCCATGACAAAACAAAATTTACATAACATCTTTCCACAAATCCAGCCCTACAAAGGATAATAGATGGAAAACATCAACATAAGGAGCAAAACTACACCCTAGAAGAAGCAAGAAAGTAATCTTTCAACAAATCCACACAAATCTAATTCCACCTCTTAAAACAAAAACAACAGGAAGTGACAATTACCTTGTTCTTAATATATTGATATGAAAATTAATATTACCAACATATCCTAATCGATTGAAATCCAATAATACAAGGAATTAGAAATTCGTTGATTGTGATCCAATGGTCTCTCTAATTTGGTAATTGGAGAAATGGGTCCAACACTGTACAATCTATATACACTTTCATTTTCTTTGTTCATGACAGTGTCTGGCTGTGTACAACATAAGGGTTTTGAAATTTTGCTTCTTCCATCTCAGGCTCTCTATTCGTAATATTGTTTCCCCCCTTTTTTTATTAGATATTTTCTTTATTTACATGTCATATAAATTCTCCTTCAAATAAAATAACCCAAAAAACAACAAGAACAAACCCCTGTTGCCTCCCCCTCCCCATGCTTGCCACCCCACCGTCTCCCACTTATTGGCCCTGGCATTCCCCTGTTACACTGGGGCACAGAACCTTCACCAAGCCAAGGGCCTGTCTTCCCATTAATGACCGACTTTTCTATCCTCTACTATACACATGCTGCCAGAACAATCAGACCCCTCCATGTGCAGTCCTTGGTTGGTGGTTGAGTCCTTGGGAGCTCTGAGGGTACTAGTTAGTTCATATTGTTGTTCGTCTAAGGGGCTGCAAACCCTTCAGCTCCTTTGGTCCTTTCTCTAACACCTTCATTGGGGACCCTGTACTCAGTTCAATGGATGGCTGTGAGCTTCTACTTCTGTATTAGTCAGGTACTGTCAGAGCCTCTCAGGAGACAGCTATGTCAGGCTGGCTTGTCCTTCCTTCAGTCTCTGCTCCATAGTTAGTCTCTGTAACTTCTTCCGTGGGTATTGTTCCCCCTTTTAAGAAGGAATGGAATGTCCACATTTTGGTCGTCTTTCTTACTGAGTTTCTTGTCATTTGTGGGTTGTTCTTCGTGTATTCTGAACTTCTGGGTTAATAACCACTTATCAGAGAGTGCACACCATGTGTGTTCTTTTGTGATTGGGTTACCTCACTCAGGAT
>NW_022196903.1:60746423-60771047 GCF_008632895.1 Mastomys coucha | reverse complement strand
GAGCTTTGTACAAGGAGAAAGGAATGGATCGATTTGCATTCTTCTACATGTTAACCTCCAGTTGAGCCCGCACCAGTTGTTGAAAATGCTGTCTTTTTTCCACTGTATGGTTTTAGCTCCTTTGTCAAAGATCAAGTAGCCATAGGTGTATTGGTTCAATTCTGGGTATTCAGTTCTGTTCCATTGATCTACCTGTATGTCACTGTACCATTACCATGCAGTTTTTATCACAATTGCTCTGTAGTATAGCTTAAGGTCCAGGATGGTAATTCCACCAGAGGTTCCTTTATTGTTGAGAATAGTTTTCCCTATCCAAGGTTTTTTGTTATTCCAGATGAATTTACAAATTGCTCTAAGTCTTTGAGGAATTGAGTTGTGATTTTGATGGGGATTGCATTAAATCTGTAGATTGCCTTCAGTAAAATGGCCATTTTTACTATCTTAATCCTGCCAATCCACGTGTATGGGAGATCTTTCCATCTTCTGAGATCTTCTTCAATTTCCTTCTTCAGAGACTTGAAGTTCTTGTCAAACAGATCTTTTACTTGCTTAGAGTTTCACTGAGGTATGTTATATTACTTATAGCTATTGTGAAGGGTGTTGTTTCCCTAATTTCTTTCTCTGCCTCTTTATGCTTTGTGTTAGAGGAAAGCCTCTGATTTGCTTGAGTTAATTTTATATCCAGCTACTTTGCTGAAGTTGTTTATCAGGTTTAGGAGCTCTCTGGTGGAATTTTTGGGGTCACTTAAGTATATTATTATACCATCTGCAAATAGTGATAATTTGACTTCTTCCTTTCCAATTTGTATCCCTTTGATCTCCTTTTGTTGTCTAATTGCTCTGGCTAGGATTTCAAGTACAATATTGAATAGGTAGGGAGAGAGTGGGCAGCCTTGTCTAGTCCCTGATTTCAGTGGGATTGCTTCAAGTTTCTCTCCATTTAGTTCAATGTTGCCTACTGGTTTGCAGTATATTGATTTTAGTATGTTTAAGTATGAGCTTTGAATTCCTGATCTTTCCAAGACTTTTATCATGAAGTGATGTTGGATTTTGTCAAATGCTTTCTCAGCATCTAATGAGAACATCTAATATGTTTTTTTCCTTTGAGTTTGTTTATGTAGTGAATTATGCTGATGGATTTCTGAATATTGAACCATCCCTGCATCCCTGGGATGAAGCCTACTTGATCATGGTGGATGATCGTTTTGATGTGTTCTTTGATTCAGTTTGCAAGAATTTTGAGTATTTTTGCATCGATATTCATAAGGGAATTGGTCTGAAGTTTTCTTCCTCTAGCACCACTGTGAGATATGATTTTAGATCCAAATCTTGCTTTTCAGGTGTTTTGGGATATCCAGGACTTTCTGTGGTGGGAGTACTAAGTTCTGATGAAGCCAAGTAGTCTTGGTTTCTTTTGGTAAGATTCTTGCCTTTGCCCTTTGCCATCTGTTGATTTCTGTTGTTAGACGTTCTTACTGTCTCTCACTAGAGCTTCCTCCTCCTGTGGGTCTGTAAGCCTGTGTTAGTACTTCTGGGAGATCAGCTCTGCTCTGGTAAATCCCAGGTACAGATGGGTGAGTCCCTGGGTTAAAGCACTCCCTGAAGGCAGGCTCTCCACTTGAAGGGAAGGGACAGAGAGGGTTGCTGATCCACCACTATCACTAGGAGGCTGAGAGGATCTTGTCCCTGCCGCCCTGCAACTCCCCTGCAACTCATGAGGCCTGTGCCTCCTGGCTGGTCCTGCCTTAGAAAGTCACTGGAGAGAAAATGGTGGATCTCACCTGAGTCCCTGGGTTAAAGCACTCCCTGGAGGCAGGCTCTCCACTAACAGGGAAGAGGCAGTGAGGATTGCAGATCCACCGCTGTCACTTGGAGGCTGAGAGGATCCTGTCCCTGCCACCCTGCGATTCCCTGCGACTTGTGAGGCCCATGCCTCCCAGCTGGTCCCCTGTTGTGTATTTAATAATAACAGGAAAAGCATATGAATAGCAGGAATCTTTCCTCAAATGTAATTTTCTCAATCTTGCCTAAAGAAAGAAATCCATCATTGCTTTACAGCCCATGGTGAAATCATCTCAGGAAGATGACTTGCTGGTTTTTAGCTTCTCCTAGATGGCTCCTGGGATTGGCTTTTGTTTTTCATATGCTCTTCACCTTGTATTTTGAAACTGTCTCTCACTGTAATCTGGGACTTGCGAATAGACCAAGATAATATTCTTCTTTCTTTGTCATTCCAACTCTGGAATGAAAAGTGTTCACTTCCATGTCCCATCTCTTTAAAAGCTTTTTATCTCTTTTAGTGGAAGGAAATATTTTCATGCAATATATTCTTGTTTGAGTTTCCTCACTCCCTGCTCCTCCCCAGTTTTTCTCCATGTCTCCTCCAGCAATCAACACAAGATAAGACAAAAACAAATAAACCAGAATAAGACAAAAGAGAAGAAAAAGAACCAGAGAAAAAGCCAAAGAAATACAAACAGACATAGGAACACACACATTTGCACTCACAGGAGTCTCATAAAAACACAAATACAGAAGTCATAACATAGATGCAAAGGACTTATCAAGATTACATTGAGATAGTTTCGAGTTAGCTATCTACTGTGAGGCAAGGATGGGATCGACCTGTAAGAGTGCTTTGTTTCCCTAGTGAGATTCCCTTGGAGAAAACTAATTTTTCATTAGCAAGTGATTATCAAATGGAGATAGTTTCTGGATTAGTAATGGGATGAGGGCCTTGTGTCCATGTCTCCTTTCAGTTCTAGGATCCCATCTGGTACAGACCTGTGCAGGCCCTGTGCATGCTGTCATTGTCTCTGATTTTATATGTTTGTGCCTTTGCTGTGTTTAAAAGGAATTGCTTTCTTGGTTTCCTCAATTCCTCTGCTTTTCACACTCTTTCTATCCTGTCCATGAAGGGGTGTTGTATTTTGTTAAATGCTTTTTCAGCATCTAATGAGATGGTCATGTGTTTTTTTTTCTCTTTGAGTTTGTTTATATAGTGGATTACATTGATGGATTTCTGTGTATTGACCCATACTTGCATCCTGGGATGACACCTACTTGATCATGGTGAATGATCATTTTGTTGTGTTCTTGGATTCAGTTTGTGAGGATTTTCTTGAGTATTTTTGTATCAATATTCATAAAGGAAATTGGTCTTAAGTTCTCTTTCTTTGTTGGGCCTTTGTGTGGTTTAGGTATCAGAGTAATTGTGGCTCATAGAACGAATTAGGTAGTGTTCCTTCTGTTTCTATTTTGTGGGATAGTTTGAATAGTATTGGCATTAGTTCTTCTTTGAAAGTCTGATAGAATTTTGCACTAAACCCATCTCGTCCTAGGCTTTTTTGGGGTGGGAGACTTTTAATGACTGCTTCTATTTCTTTAGGGGTTATGGGACTATTTAGATGGTTTATCTGATCCTGATTTAACTTTGATACCAGTATCTGTCTAGAAAATCATCCATTTCATCTAGATTTTCCGGTTTGATTGAGTATAGGCTTTTGTAGTAGGGTCTGATGATTTTTTTAATTTATTCAGTTTCTGTTGTTATATTTCCCTTTTCATTTCTGATTTTAATTTGGATACTATCTCTGTGCCTTCTGGTCAGTCTGGCTAATGGTTAATCTGTCTTGTTGATATTCTCTAAGAACCAGCTCCTGACTTTGTTGATGGTTTGAATAGTTCTCTTTTTTTCTACTAGGTTGATTTCAGCTATGAATTTGATTATTTCCAGCCATCTACTCCTCTTGGGTACATTTGCTTCTTTTTGTTCTAGACCTTTCAGATGTGCTGTTAAGCTGCTAGTGTATCCTCTCTCCAGTTCCTTTATAGAGACACTCGGAGCTATGAGTTTGTCTTTTATCACTGATTTCATTATGGCCCATAAGCTTGGGTATCTTGCACCTTCATTTTCATTAAATTCTAAAAAGTCTTTAATTTCTTTTTATTTCTTCCCTGGAAATGCAGGGCATAAAAGGCAATAGTTGAATTATGTTGAATCATCAATATACTATGTACCAAAGAAATAACCCATCTTCAGTGCAATCTCCATTAACACCTGATTTTTGCCAAGAACAGTGTTAGTCACTAGAAGAAGAATTTACTAGAATCATATTTTCAATATGATCTCCATGCACTTGCCAACCAATTTACTTACTACAGTTTGTGAATCAGTAACAACTGAAGATCTTGCAATTTGTCCTTCAAAAAAAAATTTACAACCATGTGCACTACTTGAAGTATTACCTATGATGAATGATGAAGATTTTCTTTCACTGTGTCTTTCATGGTTGTTTTAAAAAGTAGCTGTAGAAAGAGGCCTTACACCACTTCTGGGTGGTGTTGGCATAGTATGCAGCCATCAGTAAACCTGGCCCTAATCTTCTCTTCTTTATTCATCTGATCATAGGTCACACCTATAATGCCATCAATGGATGCTTGACAACAGAAGACATTGTAACAGGAGTAGAACCATCAGCATTCTTCATGATTTGCTGTCCCTCAGAACCTACTGAGGCCTTATCACATATATATTACTTCCTTTCGATGATGAATTGCTACTAAGCACATCCTACTTTTGTAGTAGCAAAGCAGCCTGCACCCCAGCATGGACCAGTTGATGAGTCATATTTTACTGAAGTCCTATTTAAAACTAGTTGGTTTGGTGAGTCAAATAACACCCAGTTTATATGGGCAGTTAGGATCCCATGGTGATCTGGTAGTCCACTGGCAAATATTTATTTGGTTTCTACCAAGGTCCAATAATAGGCCAAGGGTTGTCTCTCAAAGAGAGACTGTCTGCAAATGATGATAGAGTCTTGGTCCCAAACCCCACAAGCTTCCACTGTGTTTTACATATTGGGCCTGCTAACTCTCCAAACAGGATCCCTATCTGCTAAACCTAAAGTACTTTGGATCTTCCACATCTTTAGCCAAAGTGGCAAAGCAGCCAGCACCATAGTATGGACCTGTTTAAGAGTTTATCTTATTCCAGTACTATTTGAAACTAGCAGTTGTCCAAGTTACTTTGTATATGGGCTGGACTAGAGCAAAGCAAGGGATGTTCTGTCCCCAGAATCTATATAAGCCCAGTACCATTGTTTCTTTCTTGGTAGTATGTGGGATCAGGTGCATCAATTTACATTCCAACTTACAAGGAATATTTCTAGACTTCTAGAAACTTCACTCAGGTAGAATGTCCTTGGATTATTTCCTATCTTCTAATGTTCATGTGTTTTATCAAGTACAAAAAGGCTTTTATTTCCTGACTACTTGGTCTAAACAGCATGCTGTCATTAATATATTGGAACAGCATGATACCTTGAGGAAGATCAAGATCTCTTTGAACTAATTTACAATAGAGGGCTAATAGAGAACTGATATACTTTGAGGTAAAAATATAAAGATCTACTTCTGACATTGTTAGATTAAAGCAAACTGCTTTGGATGGTTGATATAAACAAGAATTTTAAAAAGGCATTTGTGAGATTACTATCTGCTTATCAGGTATCAAGAGATACATTAATCTGCTCCAGTAAAGAAATCACATCTGGTTTATCAAGTGAAATTGGAGTCACTTCCGAACTAACCTCAATTGTAACCAACAGCCATTCCTCATGAAGAATGACCCATCTTGGAATTCTCCATGTTTCCTATGGAGAATAATATACTTAAAGTGAGATGTGGTGGGTACCATTACTTCTACACCTTTCAAATGTTGGTGGTGGCACTGATCTCTGTAATTCATCTGGCAATGTGATATTAGTTTTGGTGTGATGTTTTGCTTAGTAAGGAAAACAATAATAACAAACCAATGTCCAAAGATCTCAATTTGATCATTCCAACTATAATAACCTTTACACAACAGGTGAGGGAACATTCGTGGGGCATTCTGTTGTGAATGATAATTCCTGAAAAGAAGCTGTGTCTGGCTATGAACAAAAACTCCTGGAAAGAGTCTGATTTTGCAGAGACTGATAGACTGATTGGGATCTCAATACTGTAGAGAGATTGGAATTTTGAAAATTCAAAGGCTATTTTGCCATGGGATAGTTTTAATCCCCTGGAACAGCCATTCCGTGCCCTACTCTGTATCTGAACTTACACCTTGAGATAGTAAGTAAAAAAGACTTTTAGAAGCTATTGATTTAAACTAACATTTTGGGATAATAAAATCCTATTAGAAGGTATTAACTTAGCAGAACACTAGCTTCCACCAATTCAAGGGCTAAGAATGTCATTAGATGATAGCTTGAGCCTATAGAAAACTTCCCATATCTCAATGTATCCACCTCTCTGATGTGTCCACCAATGCCTTTTAAACTTGCCCTGTTTTATAATTTTCTTTGTTCTGTTGGACTATAAAAACTTTATGAAACCACTTCCATATTGGAACACAGAAGTGTGGGGTAAGCTGAATCTGTATTCCTAGGCCATGGTTATTTATGCTTGGTCTTGAATAAAATGAGCCATTTATTCCTTTGAGATGAAAGCTGTTTCTTTTGCCAACAATGCCAACTTCTAAGACTATACATCTTAATTACACTTCCTAGGATTGCAGAAATAACCATAGGTTGAGTTTTGGGCCCCATTACAAATCAGATCTTAGCCACAATTTCAGCAGTCTCCTGATACTCATCAGCCTTTACTTTAACTGCAAAGTGATGGTGCTTTTGAGGTGTCGATGATGAGACCCACAGTTTTTGAGGGCAAAGCACCTGATATTGAAGTGGGAATAATATGTACACTATCCCAACTAGAGAGTATAATATCTGTTAAAACTGCTAGGTCTAGGCCTGTACTTCTCGGGGTAGCTCTAGGTAAATTGTGAATAGTAAATTTTGGAGCTTCTGGGTCCAGTGGAGTGGATTTTTTACCATCTTCTTGTCTCTGAGCCTCTCTTTCCTTGGGGCTGAGAGGTTGTCCCAAATTTAGTTTTTTGTTTTACTATTTTCACCCGCTTTCTTAATAAGTAGAGTATCATTCTTATAGTACTTGGATTTGTATTTATTTTTCCAATGTTTTCCTTTACCACAACGTTGGCAATGACCTGGAGGAGTGTTCTTATTTCTTGAGAGATTTTTACAATTTTTTCTCAGGTGTCTAGGCTTTTCGCAGCCAAAACATGTGATTTTACTCCCCTGAAGACTTTTTTCTTTTCCATAGGTACTTTTAACATATGCGCTGAATTTTTGTCTCTTCATAGCTGTGGCGTAAGCAATCTCTTGTACTACAACTGGTGAGGCGTCTAAGCATGTTTTAATGTAGTTCTGTAAGGACCCTGTTTTATGGATCGGTCTAATTAGGTCTTGGCACAAGGTGTTTGCGTTTTTTCCAAGCCAATTGTTTTATTAATATATCGGTTCCTTCCGAAGGAGGAAGCATTCTAGAAACTGCCTCT
This sequence comes from Mastomys coucha, assembly GCF_008632895.1. NCBI lineage: Eukaryota > Metazoa > Chordata > Mammalia > Rodentia > Muridae > Mastomys > Mastomys coucha. Next base: position 60,763,645 of record NW_022196903.1, on the reverse strand, counting down.
TCCACTCTAGTTACAAAACTCTCATCATTTATCTTGCCTTTGTCTGATTTCTGAAAGTGTTGTGGATTTAGCTCTACGTGGAGGTAAATTCCACCAGCTGGAAACGGCTATTTGATTGATTTGTTCTAACACTACCTTCAGAATCTTTAACTGGGCTGTTGGTCGAGCATAATCTTTCTGTTCAAGGATCATGGAAACTGTAGGCTTAGGGCCACATTTTGACGAGCTTTCCTGCACTATCTTTTGTGTCTTGTCCTCGTATTTAGTTTTCCATAAGATGTAATCTCCAGGAGTGAGTGTAGCTTTAGCTGTCTGGTGCCAGTTGTAAGGAGTAAGCCAGTTTCTACTAATAGCATCTAATATCTGCAAAGTATATGGTGTTGTTGGACCTGAGGTCTTAACTGCAGACTGTAGTTCTTTTAATAACTTCAGGGGTAGAGGTTCCTCCTCATCACAAAACACAACTGGGAATGTAAGGGTAAAGTCTCCTCACCTCTTAGCTTCTGTCTTTGCACCGTCAAAACCAACCGGTGGAAGTAACTTCTGTAACTTTGGTTTTGTTTTAAGTTTGACTGGAGTAGTGAGCAAAGGTTTGTTCTTACAGTGCTCAAGAAAGCATTCCTTTTTTAATTTATACTTTGCACCTTCCTTATCTGAGTCCCATTCATCACTACCATCTTTCCCACTACTTTCTTTAGCAATTTTACACTTTTTTTCCTAATCTGCCAGTCTTATAAGTTTTCTTATTTGTGACAGAAGACTCTGCCCCTGTCTCATCTGGAGATTCTGAAGGTGCTTTTTCCACTAAAAACTCTAGATCTGACTTTTTAGTCAGTAAATTTTTTATTTGTTGCCACAGAACAATGGCATGACTAGGAATATCTCTAGATGAATTATTCTCATGAAACCTCTTCATATCTATACCTACTCACTTCCAATCCTCTAATGTTAAGCTTCCATCCTCCAGAAACCAAGGACTGATTTTTTGTACAAAATCATAAAATTCTTGTAAAGATCTATCCGAGACCTTTAAGCCCCGATCTGATAACATGTGTTTGAAAATTGACAGGAATAACCGTTTTCCTTTCGATTCTGATTGCCCCATGGTTAATCAATTACTCGTCTTAACTGGTGATCCTTTACCAGCGAGTCTGCAGAACTCTTTGCAAGATCCTAGCCTTGTCTGAGAAATAAGAAAAGAGAGAGGAAAGAAAGAAAGAAGGAAAAAGTTTTACCTGCTGGAGTTCCTGTTCGGGCGCCACCTGCCATGGGCCGGCCGATCTGGGCCTCCCTCAACCCGCAGGAGAAACGGGGGTCCTAGTCAGGTCGACAAGGCAAAGGTGAAGAAATGACAAACAGAGCTGACACAAGGGTGTGTTAGATCTGAATGTATTTGTGCAAGGTGAAATTCAGGCTTAAATACCATACAGCAAGCAGGGTAGATGACAAGAGTCACTTAGGCAGGCAGGGGTTACAGCAAGGGACGCAAAACTGAGGTCACGTAGGCAAGTGACCGGGATACCAAGGTCAGCAGGGTCTAGTAGCTAGGTGTGAAGCAGGAAGAGGAGTGGAACTCTCCCCGTTGAGGCATTTTGATATTCCTATGCTAATTCTCTGGTTCTGCTGGAGGCAATGACCAGGAGGTTTCAATCTAGCATTTCCTGCTAATTTTCTGGGTCTAGCTGGGGGCAGACAGTGAAGAGTTCTGACCTAACACTTTTAGCTAATGTTCTTGAGTGAGAGAAACCCTTCATTACTCTCTAGTATGCAAAACATTTCTAACTATTGTAAACTATCTATTGCCCTAAGGAATGTACTCGACCTCTGTTGCTAGCTCTGGTGAGGCAGATACTTTGAGAGAAATTGCAAGCTATGGACAGCTTTGTATTAAACTAAGATAGTTGGAAACATTGTGCTGGCCAGAAAACAGTGCCCAATCTTAGCCATTTATGAATCATTACTTGGGGTACCTTTATGCCTAATTATGAGGGCGTGTTGATGATTGGAAAGACTGATCTGGAACACGTCTGAGTTAGGAGATACTAGCGACTGCCTATCCAGGAGGCACAGAACTCATTTTGGACTCTTACTGCCTCTTATCCTTAATCAGGATTTTATCCCCGATATTTTGGATGTGACTGGAGTAGAGTGTGTGTACCACCTGCACAAACATCATGAACAAGAAGCAAGTTGGGGAGGAAAGTGTTTATTCAGCTTATACTTCCACACTGCTGTTTATCACCAAAAGAAGTCAGGACTGGAACTCAAGGAGGTCAGGAAGCAGGAGCTGACGCAGAGGCCATGGAGGGATGGATGTTCCTTACTGGTTTGCTTCCTCTGCCTTGGTCAGCATGCTTTCTTTTAGAACCCAAGACTACCTGCACAGGGATGGCACCACCCACAACTGGCCTCCCCGCTTGATCATTAATTGAGAAAATGCCTTACAGCTGAATTTCATGAAGGCATTTTCTCAATTGAAACTCCTTTCTCTGTGATAACTCCAGCCTGTGTCAAGTTGACACACAAAACCAACCAGTACAGAATGTCACTGCCTGCTACACAGATGATGCAGGATTAGTTCTCTCCGGCAAGGGCAGAGAGAACATCATTGCATGGTAGGAATGCATCTGCTGCTAAGGTTGTGGAGACTCAGGTGCATTGAGACCATCAGAATCTGAAAATTGAATACCTACCACCTTTTAAAGTTCCTCCCACACATCCCCATTCCAAGTCACAAGATCCCACTTTTCCAGTCAAGTGCCCTCCCTTCAACTCAGAGAAACCTTCAAAGCTGGGGATTAAATTTGCATTATTAGTCAGTTGACCATTGAAGGAGGGCTTTGGTTTGTTTTCCCACTGTTCTGAAGAGAGACATCTTGTGGCATCCCAGGGAACAGCACTACATCAGTGTCTCTCCCCTTATACTTAGTCCCATATTGAGTTTTGCTTTGCTCCTTGGTTAGTGAAAGAAGCAGATTGCAGAATTAGGGTGGGATATGGTCTCCCTTAGTATAGGTAGGGCCCAGATACAAGCGATGGAAGTTTTTGTATCTGTGCTACAACTCCACACTTCCCCATTACCTTTCCCCAAGGTTGGAGATACTGCAGAGGCCACTACTTCACAGGGCACTCTGGTCTCAGTTCCCTTTGTCCCAGGGACAACAAAACACCAGTGACCATCTCTTTTGTAACCTCTTATATTTCCAGCATGTTCAAATTGATCTTTTTCATGAGGTATTTGATGGTGTGCACAGGCTACTCTATAAACACCAAGATAAGGAGCTTCTACTGGCCAAATATGTAAGTGTCCCACAATGACCACATTGGACTGAGGTCTTCCACCAGATCAGCCACTCCTCTAAGTCTATGTTTGGCATAGAAGGCAGCACTATGGGTCCACCAAATTCTAGTTGCCCTACAAATTAGATAGTAACCAAGCCAATGGCTGTCCACTAAACAAACTGACTGTGCCATGCTCCACACTATGCTGAGTCCCATGTTTTAAAGCCCTTCTTTAGTATAATTCAGTGCAGGGCCTAGCACTATAGCCATCTTTGTGCATTTGGTAATTCAGATAGAAGCTGCAGCCCTGTCCTGCTGGCTCCCTTTGCCTCTGTTGGGGTTTCAGCTCAAGTAATAGGCTTTGAATCATAGTCTTTATTTGTCCTTCATCTCAAGGTCTCCAACTCCAGGGCTCACCTTGTCCTTTGTTGATTCCTCCAAGACTTTTGGGAGGGATCTCATTTCAAAATTCCAGGATGCAGGGGGTACATACATCCTTGACTTGAAGTTAAAGCCTGTCTCTTAGAAAGAGGGAATCAAAATGCTTCAGGATGCCTTCAGTAATTCTCCCTAAATCTTCTGAACCCCAGTTCTTTCTCCAACTTCCTCTACCTTCTATTCTATGGTACTACAGTCAATGTGGCTTATGGATGCCACAGTGATCTCAGAGCCACTAAAGATTCTCCAAAACACATATGATCCTAACCTAAGAGATACTCCTTATGTTCACTGAGCAAAGATGCCTCTGCTAATTAGAAGATACATGGCCTTCCCTGTGCCATCTAGGTCACTATAAGCCTTTCCTGGGTTCAGACACCTGTCTTCAGGGTCTACCGGGAATCCTGTCATCAGAACACTAAAGCTTTGTCACACCTATTGCTCAGCTAGTATGTACAGGAGCTCTCAACATTCACACCTTACCAGTCCTTCCTTCTTCTATGCCCTACCTCTGTATAGTCATTTCTTCATTCAAATCCCAAGACACAGGAGCTGATGCAGAGGAAATGGAGGGGTACTGAGCTCCTCAAGGCTTTCTCAGACAACTTTCTTATAGAATCCATGACCAACAGCCCAGGGGCGTCCCTACCACAATGAGATGGACGTTCACTCATTAGTCACTTAAAAAAATGCTGCAGTCTTGACTACAGCACAATCTAATGGAGGTATTTTCTCAGTTGGGGTTTCCTCCACTCATATGCTTGTACCTTGCATCAAATTGACATAAAATTAACCAGCACAGAGCTCATATCTACTTCTTTTTTTCAATGTAGGGACTCCGCCTGGTTTGTGTAGCTTTAAATTTTTTTAAAGCCTATTTTTAACAATAGTTCTTAAATGCTTTAACCTCTCTTCTAGCCCACCATGCAGATACCTTTTCCAGAGGTAGTAGAAAAGAAAGGATACAGGGGAAGTGGACCTGTTTAGAAATGGATCTTTAGATCAAATGCCATCTGCATTGTCAAGAAATCAGCAGTTCAGTTCATTGGTCAGCAGCAGCTGCTCGATCTACCTGCAACCACTTCAGATATACTAGCAGTCCAGTTTGGTAGTGTCGAAATAGCAGCGGTGGCATGACCTAACCAGAATATCCAGGCCTCAGTTGAATTGGCATGAGTCAGCAGGAGAAAGCAGGGCCAACAGGATCAGGAGAAATTCTCAGCTGTGACTCTTTCAATGGCCAAGGGCCTCTCCTCTCATTGATGACCACTGCTTATAAAATAAAGTGTAGTTCTTGCCTTTTTGTCCTTATTTCATTTGACAAAGTCATGTGGTTTTACCCATTTTACTGAAAGTGACAGGTCTCACTTTTATGGCTAATATCACACTGTAATTGTTTTAACTTGCAGCTCTCTGACCTTTCTCATGTATTTGTTGGGAACTTAAATTTCTTTAAAAATTTCTATATGGATCATTTGTCCATCTTCAAAACCTATAATAATGCTTGTTAAAATTTGCAAGTTCCTTATACATTACAGATATTAAACTTCTGTGCTAGTTAAGGATCTGTAGAGGACCAGAACCAATAGGATTAAAAAAATGTGTATACACATAACATATACATTAAAGTTTATTGAATCAGCTTACTTTGGAAGATTAATAGCTCCATCACTCTTGGGAGGCCAGGACCCTGGCAGTCGTTTGGTCCTGGAGACTGGGTGCTCAGCAGTGCGAGCAGTCCCACAATGGCTCTCTCACTGGGGAGCTGAAAACTCAGTGCATGGGGCCTGGATGCTTCAGCAGGCCCAATCCAGCACTGAAAACTCTGAACAATGGTTTTGGTATAAGCAAAAAAATCAGCCATAGCAACAATATAATCTTTTGCTAACTCCCTTTTATCTGTGTGGCCATCAAACGGTGCCACCCACATTTGGGATGGGTCATCCCATATCAATTAATTGCTCAATTGAGGTCCTACTCAGGTGACTCTTAATTTTCTGCAAGTTGCCATTAAAACCAACTGTCAGAATTTCTACCCAAATAAACACAGACACATTTTCTTCTACTCTGTAGGGTAATTTTTTTTTTATTGTGGTGGTTATTTTCTTTGTTGGGCTTTTTAGTTGAAGGCAATGCCATTGGTAAGCCCCTACTGTTATTTGCTATGCCTTTGAGCCTTGTCCAAAAACTAATGTCAGCACCAATACTGTAAAGTACTTCCACTATGCTTTCTGGTAATGTACAGAGTTTTATGTTTGAACTTTGGGTCTCCAATTAATTTGAGTATACTTTGTACAGGGATAATGACCTGTAAAGGGACAAGCTCACTGGGTAACACTGCCCTCACATCAAGTCTCTAAGGACCCATTTAAGGTCAGAAATGCTAGCAGCTTGGTCTCTTTACCTTTCCCAATTCCAGAGTATTGTAGGCTCACTCTCCTATGATCTGCCTTTCAGAGAGGCTAGGGACTTCCATACTTCTAGAATCTATTCATTACTAATAAATCCTGCTAGGCACTAAAAGTCCCTTGGAGGAATTTTCAGGATCCCACTTCCCACCCCTTAGGTCTAGCTAATTTATCAGACTCAGGGAGCCTGCATTTTTAAAAGGTGTTATCAGGTGATTTTTTTTCACTTGGCCCAGACTATGGCTGAAGCTTATATTTTTAATTTGATTAATTTATTTACTTTTTACTTTCTGAGACATGAGGTCTTGTATGTAGCTCAGGCTGGCCTTAAACTCCCAGAGATCCTCTTGCCTCTGGAATGCTAGGATTAAAAGTGTGTGCCTTTAAAAAGAAAGTACTCTGATGCCACCCTCCTTACTAACTAGTTTATGCAATAGCTAATGCTGAATTTCTCTCCAATGTCATTATGGAGAGAGAGGGTTTTGGGAGAAGTAGGAAGCACTAGGAAACACCACACCAGTCGAACTTTTGAATGAAAAGACACAGGCAAAGAAACTGAAAGGATGAAAACATTTCAGGTATAGTGCAACCAGTAGGGAGTAAAGATGGCTGCACCAACCCAAGGCAAAAGACTTTCAATCAAAGACAAAACACAAAGGATGTATTTTATAGGGTCAGTGCAGAAAGGAGATAGGAACCATAAACATTTACTGACCATTAGGACTTGTGCTACAATTAAAACCTGCAAAGGCTTTGAAGAACAATACCAAAAAGAGGCTTTAAAACCTTTACTAGCAATAATGTACTGAACAGATACAAACAAACTAGAATTTACATATAAACTGCCTATGATGTGAGACATGACTGTCCTCAACAGCCTCTGCAGAAAACAGTATGTTGGTTCCTCAAAAAATTGAAAAACAGAATTTTTATACAATCCTGCAGTGTATTTGGTTCTATCCCCCAAATGCTTAAAAGCCAGTTCACTGCACTCCGGGTTTTCCCTGATGCTTCTGGGTCTCCAGAGCACCCAGTTTTCTAGTAACTTCCAAGTTTTTGGCTGCCTTCTGCTGACAAAAGGTGGAAAAACAGAATCAGCATATCAGGCTTTGGCCAGGAGAGTAATACATAGTAAGTGAACAAAGTAACATTTTTGGAAAATGTTTGAAAAATTCAAAACAATAATAATAAAACACAGTGAACAAGGTCTGTATTAGTCAAGAGTTCTCTAGAGTCACAGAGTCTCTCTATACTAAGGGGATTTATTGTAATGACTTACAGTCTGTAGTCCAACTAACCCAACAATCGGCAGCTGTGGATGGGAAGTCCAAGAATCTAGTAGTTGCTCAGTCCTACAAGGCTAGCTGTTTATTCTGTAAAAGGAGGTTCCAATAGATGTGCTGGCAAGTAAGTGGAAGCAGTCAGAGTTAAATTTTCCTTCTTCCAATGTCCTTATGAAGGCCTCCAGCAGGTGTGGTTCAGACTAGAGATGTGTATCATCATGCCTGGATCTGGGACTTGCTTTGTCCCAGGCTGACATTGACCTCAAGAGATCTCCTTGCCTCAATCTCCTGGGATTAAAGGCATGCACTACCTTGCCTGGGCCTAAGCTTTTCATGGGCACTATGCCTCAAGATCTGGATCATAGGTGTACACTCCTATTATGGACTATAGTTCATTTCAGATAAATAGTCCCAATGACAACCAGGAATAACCATTTCAAGGGCCTAATGCACATTTTAGTAGATCTTCTAGCTTATGTAAGCTCAGGCCTTGCCATAGTCTTTTCTGTTTTTGTTTGTTTGTTTGTTTGTTTAAAATTATCTTTAATCTTTTTTGCAGTCCAGTCATTTTCCCCTTCCCAGTCACCTACCCACTTCCTGGGGCCTCAAGTCTCTCTACGGACTCTCAAGTGCATCTTCTCTCACTGAAGCCAGATCAGGCAGCCTCTGCTGTGTCAGAGGCCTCATATCAGCTAGTGTACACTGCCTGGTTGGCGGCTCAGTGTCTGAGAGATCTTGGGGGTCCAGGTTAGTTGAGACTGCTGATCTTCCTATGGGGTTGCCCTCTTCAGCTTCTTCCAGCCTTTCTCTAATTCAACCACAGGGTTGCCTGGCTTCTGTCCATTGGTTGGGTGTAAATTATCTGCTTCTGTCTTGGTCAGCTGCTTGTTGGGTCTCTTGGAGGGCAGCCATGCTAGGCTCCTGTCTGTAAGCACACCATAGCATCAGTAATAGTGTTAGGCCTTGGATTCTCTCCTTGAAATGGATCCCAAGTTCGGCAGTCACTATACCTCCTTTTCCTCAGTCTCTTTTCCCATTTTTGTCCCTGCAGTTCTTTTAGACAGGAACAATATTGGGTCAGAATGTTTGTCTGTGGGATGGCAACCCGTCCCTCCACTTGATGCCCCGTCTTTCTACTGGAATGGACTTCAAACATTGGAAATCACTGTTTAGATTGAATTTCTCGGGCTGAGGATCCTGAAGACCAGGAGCAGGTTCACCATCTTTCAGGCCTCAGTGGACTAAATAGAAACAGGTTTTCTCTACAGTAAATGGATGAGTTAAGAGTTCAGGTCTGACCTAGAGACCTACCAGGTTATAACAGCATCTTAACTTCCCACAGATTAGGTGCTGGTCACAAATCTTTTGGTTGTTAGATGAAATACCTTTCTCCGAAGACAATCCTCAAAGAAGAAAGTACACATCTACTTGGAATTATAGGTCAAATATTTCCAACTAACTTCCAAAAAAGCTCAGCCTGACTCCTTGACTTTAAAATGTGTATTTAAATAGTACAAAATCTTTAAGAGGTGTGAAATGTTTCTAGGTATATAATCAACTTATAAGAATGTGATTTATACAATTTACAGACATTACAGAACATCAAAATTATAAACAAGGCTGTCACTTTTCTGAAAATATTTAAATGTTGGAAAATTAGAAGCAATACATCTATTAAGAATCGCAATGAAGCAAAGGATTAAGCTTGGTGCTCACAAGGCTGACAATACAGCCTAATATTTGAACTAATTTCAGAAGACATTTGCTTCTTCACACTAACTGCAATGTTGTGATGAAGAAGGTAGTACCTAGTTGTTAGGGGATGGTTTTGTGGACTGTGTGCTGTGCTGAGATCTGGTTGCAGTCTGGAAGCTGGCACTGTCATGGTATTTGGAGCATCAACTATCTCAATGATGTGTAAAGATCGTTTTCCATCACCTCTGATTGGTTAATAAAGCGGTACCAAATGTAAAAGTAATTTTGGAGGCTTTTCTATACCACCCTTGTTCCCAAATAACTGATACAGTGATATGGTATTTTTATTACAAGCTTCTTGCACTATAACTGGGCAGTGTTCTCATGTACTGTAACCCGTCTATGCTGGCCTGGCCTACTATCATGACATCAGCAGCATCAGGACTGCAACCGCCAACATTGGATTGCAACTAGATCTTTGAGCACAGCAATCAGCATCTGAATTTACAGTGTACTAAACCATCCCCACCCCATAATCAAAATGAACACAATCCATGCACTCAATCCATTGAAGTATCTGACTGTATTAACACCAAACCAAATACCAAAGATACTATAACACAAATTGAAAACACAAGGGTTAATTTTCTGTTTCACGATCATTCAAAGCTTAATTTTTATAAAACATTAAAGTAAGAGTTCTTTATTACAGAAATTAAACAGTAGCAACTGCTTTGTGAGCTCAAGATATATACACCAAAATCAAATAATTAACATGTATTTCAATATGGGGTCTATCTAAAGAGAAATGTGTCTTATTGTTGTATTTCTTGGGTTCCTCCTGACTTACCATAGAATCAACAAGAGTGCTACATATTATTAAGGAGAACCAACAGATTCATTGTGGAATGAATTCCTTTAAAATGGTCACTGTAGATAGAAAAATTTCTGTTAAAAAGCTAAATACTTTGCCTAATAATTTAGCTTAGAAGAATCTTGACGAAGATATAAAGCATCTAAATATAAATACAACAGAAGGTATAATATGATGGGGGATGGTTTGTGCACTGCCTCTTCAGTTATTTATGGGGTTTTGTAGACCACCAAACTATTCACTTTGTGGATTGTGGTTGTAAATGAGCACAGACGGACTTCTTCCGAACTGGAAATAAACTGGGGTCCTGATTCTTCCCATGTTTCAGGTACCACCAAATCTTTATCAGTGTAAATCAGCAGATCAAATGAACCTGTTGGGAATGAGAGTAAAGTACAGAGCTTTTCAATAGTAAAGCTGTCCTCCCTGCCTCTCTCCCTGGATCCAGACTGGCAGCATTCATGACTAATTCTCAGAACTAAAAAATGCTTTGATACCTTCTGCTGTATTTATATTTAAATGCTTCTTTATAGTCTGGTCGAGCTAAATTGTTAGGGGAAATATTTAGTGTTTTAACAGAAGTTTTTCTATGTACAATGACCATTTTTAAAGGAATTCATTCCACAATACTAACAAAATCTGTTGGTTTCCCTTAGTGTGTGCAGCACTCTTGTTGACTTTGGCAAGTCCGGGAAAAACCCAAGAAATGGAATAAGACACATTTATCAATGTCAGATCTTGGTTTTCTTCACCTGAAAATTAAACAAGTAAATGTATCAACTATATTTGACTTAGTTTCTGGAAGACACACTTGAGAATGACAATTCCATTTTTTTTCTCACCATCTCCTCAGTCATTGACAGGGGTTTTGTAGGCCACCATACTATTCACTTTGTGGATTGTGGTTGTAAATGAGCGTAGACGGACTTCTTCAGAATTGGTAATGAACTGGGGTCCAGATTCTTCCCACTTTTCAGGTACCACCAAATCTTTGTCAGTGTAAATCAGCAGATCGAATGAACCTAGGTTGGGAATGAAAGTAAAGTACAGACCTTTCCAATAGTAAAGCTGTCCCCCTGCTTCTCTCATTGGGACTTACTTTGAACCACCTCTTGCTAGCTAAGCCTGGTCTTTTGATTATTTTTCCATACTAGAAACTGGGTGTAGAACAGAGCATTATACTTCCTAGTAGAAAAAAAAGTAGTAAAATTGTGAGAAATTTTTCAAAAGTATTGTTATATACTTTTATTTTTTAGCATTTTTATTTTTTTCTCCATTTTCTTGAGTGTATATGTGTGTGTGTAACACACAGGTGGAGTCCCCAAAATAATGGCTGTCCTTTCACTTTATTCACTAAGTACAGTTTCTCAAGTAAACTGAGAACTTGCTGATACGGATAGTTTTGGTAGGCAGATTGCTCTGATGATCCTACTCCTGTCTTTCTGGGCTGGAGTTATAGGTGAGCCAGCACAACCATGTGGAGGATACTCATGGTGAGAATCCTAACTTAGGTCCTTACGGTTGCTCAGCAAGTATTTAACCACTGAGCTATCTCCTCAGTCCTTGTCTCCTGTTTCTGGATACACATATTTTTATTTGTGCTGTATTCGGCTTTCCATATCCCATTTATGTTACAAGGTATGATAAATTAAGAGATTTAACAAATGTGGGAGCCTCCCAACAGTAGTGTACATTTTCTCCAGCAAATTTAAGTCAAGAGGTTTTACAATACTTACAAGAAACTTCCAACAGTGGCAGAAATGTCACAGTAGCTGTAATCTGTCTGATCACTGAACGGATTTCATCCTGTATGGCTTTCTGGGACTTTTCTCTACGAACACTACAAGAGAATCAAAGAAATAATTCATTCTAGGTTTCATTAAGTTAATTAAAACATATTGGTAACTATCTGAACAAAATGCTTCCAACAACACAGATGCCACACATTAGGAGACTAGAGATTAATGGCTAAAGATAGTCTTGGGTTACTGTATCTGTCCTTCCCATCATCCTTTAGAGCTGATCTTAGTATCAGGTCATTCAGTGCATGGTAAATAATAAGTTTCCCAATCACTCTCAGTAAAAATATTTTCAGTAAGTCTTTAATATAAAGGAAAATAGATTCCAATAAATAAATTTGGTAGAACTTTGGCATTCTGCCTGCATACACACTTTGCACCACATGCATACCTGCTGCCGTGAATCCCCTGAAACTGGAGTTACAGAGAGTTGTGAGCTGCCACACGGCTGCTGGACATTGAACCTGGGTCCTCTAGAGAAGAAGCCAGTGCTCCCAAACACTGAGCCGTTTCTCCAGCCTGAATTTTGGCACTTTAAAAATAACATCTAAATATCCAATTCCTGATTGAATCAAGTAAAATAAATCACACACACGTTTTTATAAGCTAATGACTTCCTACAGATTGAAGACTTCAGAAACAAACTGCTCTTCATTACAGTAACTTATAGAAGCCAATGCTTAGCATAATAGGCATTTCTGATGTAGAGTGCTTGCAATCTTCAGTTTACAAAGTTCACGGCATTAGATGAAGTACAGTAGAGTTTCATCTAAATTAGGAATGAGTCTAGGATCTTCTCCTGTAGTTAACAGTACCTTTAAGCCAGTGATTAAATGGCCCACATATTGTATTGAAAGGTTCAGGTATAACCACAAACATAAAGGTCAAATCTCAAGGAGTTCTCCCAAAGACAGTATGCTAAAAGCATCTTATCTTCACAATCCCAGACAGGCTATCAGGAACTCAGAAATTCCCAACAAACTAACAAAAGTATCTTTTAAAACATATTATAGACGTAATTATAAGAAATCAGTTCAATACAATGTGAACTCATACAATAACAAAAGCTATAAAAACAAATTAAAATAGGAATAATTCGGTTCATCCTTACCCTTCCTCTTTTGCAGTTTTGTCACACTCAATATCAAACTGCCATCTTTCAAGGACCTCACCACTTTCAATGTTTGAGATGACCACCACCAGTTTCTGAACTGAGCACTTGAACAGCCACTCTGCAACACAAAAGGCAGCTCTTACACTCTAATCTATGACAGAAATTCTCCTCTAAAGGCTTACTTCTTGCCTTACAAAATTCTTATAGTGGAATTTTTGGACTTCCTTTCATATATAAGGAAGACAATTCTCCACTAATAATATTAGCCAATTTTTAAATTCTCAAAATTACTAATAGGTGGAAGCCAGAGCACAACAGAGCAGTGAACCTGTACTTTCACTGCAATTCCCAGTAAGAGCATAGGACATAGACTTTAATCTAACCACTGTCAGTCACATCTGTGGTGGCTGTTCAAAACAGAGAGAAACTGTAAGAGCATATAAAACCTGACTACTCTGGTAGGTTAGGGGAGGATTAGTTTTTACATTAACTGTACAACGGAGAGGCAAATACAGGTTTTAAATGGAAAGGGCATGTATACACAAACACACATATATGTATATGCAGACTAATTGCAAAGTAGATTCTTTTTAATAAAGTAAATTACACAATTATGAAAAATCAAGATGCTATATCATATAAAATCTACGTGTTAAATTAACAAAACTATAATTTTAAGAATCAGGAAAGCCACAACTGTGTTTTAAGCAGAGTGTCCAATTGGCCTTGTGTTTCTAAACTATCATCCTTGTTAGTAAGCGAGCTGGAGGAGGTAAAAAAGATCCACAGATACCAGAATTCAAAGCAGACCTTACGCTTAAAAACCCTGTTGTTTTTGCTTGTGAATTCATACAGAAGCTGGACACAGTGGAAAATGCCTTTAGTCCCAGAACTTGGGGGGCTGAGCCAGGCTGATCTTTGTGAGTTCAACGACAGCCTGGGTACACATAGCAAGTTCAAGGACAGCCAGACTACATAAAGAGACTTGTCTAAAAGCAAAGCAGAACAAAACAAACAAAATGGCCTTAAAGACAGATGTCAAGCTAACCATGTTCAGGTGGTCACCAAAAGGCCATATTAATGCTGAAGTTAACAAAAAAGCAACAAGCACTATAGTGAAATTACAATTAAAACAAACTAAAACACCCATACACATAAAACAAAGCTCAAAGAGGAAAAAAAGGCAGTTGCAATGCTTTTAGAATTGGTATTTTGTATGAATTCACTGGGACCTACAAAGCAAAACACAGAAAGATGAAATTATTTTAATTGGGTAAAATTTCCAATTTGTTGCACCTGGTTAACCTACAAAAACCCATTCCTAAAGCAGCTTTAAGACTCCTAACATCAAGACATTCAGCCTACTTAAAAAAGCAGAAGAGGTGGAAATTCCCTCCATCACTTGCTTCCTCCCAGTTCAGAATCACACTTGAGAAGGCATGTTGCTTTAAGCTACTTGGGACACTTACATATGTAAACCTGTAAGATGTAAAACTCAAAACATGATTACCTTTCAGCTGCTCCACCACATTATTGAGATACTTTATGAGCTCGGGGTCAGTAGTTACAAGCAAGGTGAGTCCATATTTCTGCACTCGAGTAAAGGTTTCCGACGGATAAATGCCACGCTGATACAAAATGCTGTTGATGCCAAATGCTGAAAAAAACAAAACAAAACAATAAATAAATAAAGCTATAAACGTGTCCTAACGTTTTTCTTAAGTCTCCCAGAAAGCAGAGTAGGCACAAAACGACGCGGCAAACCTATCACCCAGCAATGTCGAGTTTCGCAGGGTTGCTAAGTGTAAATATAGAATATGTGGTCGGAGGATGTCAACACAGACCCCAGCATGCAAACAGCGGGTGAGATGATGACCCAGGTCAGCCCCGTTAGGTTTCAGGAGGCCCAGGCCTGCGCTGGGTGGCGCAGCGTTCCCCGCCCCCGGGAGGACAGGGTGGTTCTGTCCTAGCGCAGGTCCTAAGGCCCGGCCCAGGCAGCTCGGTTTGGCGGCGAGGGCCGCGCTCAGCACTCACAAAAAAACTCGGCCACGATTTCTGCGCTCCCACGCAGGGTGATGCCTTGCTCTCGAGCGAGCTGCTGTGCCATCACTAGATCGAACGGAGAACACTCTCAACCTCACCGCAGACGGCGCCCGAACAGCTTCTACAGCTATTCCCCGCCACCCTGTTCAAAAGTAACTACGCAGTCCGCCGGTTGCGCTCTGCGCAGGCGTAACTAGCCCCAAGCCCCACCCACGTCGCCGGTTTCCGGCTGGGTCTTACTACTCCGAATCCCTTCCTAAGCCCGCCTCTCGCTTCCGTTTTATTCCCTAAGCGCCTCCCACATCAGCGCCACCCTATCTTTTTTTTTTTAACTTTCCGCTCCGTATTGCTGCCGCCGCCGTAAGCCCCGTTGCACCACGGGTGAGCGGACCCTAAGCCCCGCCCAAAGCGAATTGTATCCGGTTCTGGCTCCGCCCTCTCTAGCAGACTGAGTGCGCAGGCGTAGAGCGGCTGGGGTCTCTTGTTCCAGGTCCTGGTGACCTGGAGGGTCCTCGGTGGGCGGGACCTCCGATCAGATGGCCTAGAAAAGGCCCAGAGATGGTACTGGGATTATCTGCCTGCCAAACCCGTGCTCTGAGCAACCCTGAAGCAAGGTCTCAGCTTCCAGGAGAGTTTCAAGTCTGGGAGAGCCTGGTTTTTGTTTTTGTTTTTTTTGTGGAAACGCAACACTTCTGGAGAAATATGATGAAGGGAACTAGGTGGGATAGAAGCTTAGCGAGTAAAGGTGCTTGTCACCAAGGAGAGAGGCGAACCCCTGCAAATTGTATACACACACACACACACACACAGACACACGCAGTGTAAAAATCATTTAGAAATGTCTTTATTTTTCTATTACTACATAAAATTTATAAGTCCATATAAGATTTAAATGATAGAGCTTCTTGATTTCCTTTCTTTGCAATTAGCCTGCCTTTAAGTTTTTAGTCATACATTCTTTCTTTTTGAGCATTTAAGGCCTATACCAGAGCATATAAGATTACACATAGGATTCAAGCTACAGTTTTGATATTGTAGTGTATTGGGTCCAGGAGATGGTGCATCTTCCAAGTATCCTAAATGCTTCTAACGCTGGTACTCAGGCTGCATTTTGAAACCAGTTGACTATTAGAAATACTATAATATGCAGGTTTAAGAAGTTTAGAGCCAGCCAGGCAGTGGTGGCACACGCCTTTAATCTCAGCACTTTGGAGGCAGAGGCAGGTGGATTTCTGAGTTCGAGGCCAGCCTGGTCTACAGAGTGAGTTCCAGGACAGCCAGGGCTACACAGAGAAACCCTGTCTTGAAAAACAAAACAAAACAAAACAAAACAAAAAGAAGTTTAGAGCCTGAACTAAACAGATGCTAGAGAGGTTGTATAAAGGATACATGAGAGAAAGTTGTGACATATGAGGAAGAATGAAATGGCGGCACAGATAAAACTGAGGTACCAGCTTTTTCTTCCTAAATGATGGTTGGACTTACTTTAATTTATTATGGCAACATTAAAAAATCTGGAATCTTTGATGGTTGATTCCTTTCCTATTAACATTTGGCCACTTGGTTTAACACTACCCCACCCCCCAATCAAAAGCAATACTATAAAATACTTGAAAACTTCTCAGTTTCTCACATTTACGTTACCTCACAGTTTTGTAGACTCTTGCTGTGTACTGTTAAGGGGTAGAATGTTTGAATGGGGAGGAACAAAAATTGAGCGTCGTTTTCCTGGGGTATTAAAAACAAGTATTTTTTTCTTCTAAATCTAGAAGCACATGAAGTTTGAGGCTGAAGAAGTCCACTAATGACTTAATCAAATAATAGTATTATTATATTACTAGTATTACTAGGTCTAGAGTCTTACAGAGTTAATTTAAGATCCAGTTTTTAGTTAGTGGCAGATTTTTTAGAGTTTATACTGCCTACCTTAGTGTTCTTTTATAGCATATTTGTTTGAAAAAATGCCAATGAGTGTTCTTATTGTTGTAATGTTTTGAGAAAATGTTTACTTGATTTGGGCTAAAAACATTTACTTATTAACTAATAACACATATAATTTGTCGAGAAATTTTTCAGTAATAAGCCATAAAGAATTTTGTGTGGATACACAATTAATGCCAGTTACCAGCAGAGGGCAGTATTTAACCATCTAATACAGCCTTTGAAAAACACTACACTGAAGGCTTCAGTGCAACGTGGCACCAAGGGAGAAGAAAACCAAGATCTGTTTGACAAGAACTTCAAGTCTCTGAAGAAGGAAATTGAAGAAGATCTCAGAAGATGGAA
>NW_022196903.1:60731924-60743510 GCF_008632895.1 Mastomys coucha | reverse complement strand
AAAGGGTGGCAGAGAAACTTTTTACATGCATGGGTAGTTAAAAGGAAGTATAAAAAGTCAGAATCGTAAAAAAAAAAAAGAAAACCAAGGTTGATAGTTTCTAGGCATTTGTGTGTGGATAGTGAACCACAGAGTGAAATGTTGAATCGTAGTATACTGTGGAACTTACACTATCTTTAGAATTTAATATATGTGCATCATATGTATTGGAAGTATATGTAAATGAGATTCTTGAAACTAATCAGTTTATTTTAAATCTCATAGAACTGGAGATCTCTCTCATATTTTTGTGCAATTTTCATCTGCCAATTTTTTTTTAAATTGTATTTTTACACACTAGGGATTTTATTATATGGGTTTGAAGTATTTTTTAATTATTTTTTGTCATAAAACTTAGTGTTACTTGGTTTCTTTTATTATTATTATTATTTATTATTATTATTATTGCAGTAGGCTTTTATGTATCCAATGCTGGCCTCAAGTTTTTTATGTAGACAAATATATCCAGTATTTCTTATCTCTCTGCTTCTACCAGTGGAGTGCTAGAATAATAGGTGTATATCACCCTGCCAAATTTATTCAGTGTTGGGAATTGAAACCGGTACTTTGTACAAGCACTCTACCAACTGAGCTACCTTCTAGCCCCATAGTTTTGTCTTACATAGAGTAATTTTCATTTTATGTGCAGAACAAGCATTAAGTCAATCATTTTCTGTTCTGACTGCTTAGGGTTCACTTAGCATGTGTAATGGATACACATATATCACATGTTTTTAATGATTAAATTGTAGAGTGTAAATCTCTTAAAATCCTATTCTCCTCCCTCATACTGTCTTCCTAAGAATTCCTTGATGCTGGCTCAGGTGCTCAACAAGGAAACATACATTCTAGTGATGACATTTAATTAATTTTAGTGGCTTTAAAGATTCTATTTTTATTATTATTTATGTGTATGTGTATGTGTGGGTTTATGCATGTGAGTGATGTATCTGTGTTGGCCCGAAGAGGGTGTCATATCCCTTGGAACTGGAGTTACAGGCCATGATGAGCCACGGGTCTTGGGTGCTGGGAACTAGACTCAGGCTGTCTGAAAGGACAGCATTGCTTCCTGCTATGTCATCCCTCCAGACTAGAAATGGCTTCGAAAAGTCAGCATTTCATACTGGTACAGTTTATAATTTTAATGATCTAATTGTATACATGGTTATTTTTTTGTAAAAATAAAGTACTAAATATTATTGAAAACTAATAATATAAATTCTTACAATAAAAATAGGTAGCATATTATCAGAAAACATTACCATGTTTTGTTATTTATTTGTTATTTGTATGACACAGTGCAATTTTATCATTTTGGTGATAATTACATTGCATTTTTTATATTTATTTATTTTGTGAAATGCGGGGCTGTGTGGATGTGTGGAGACCAGATGGTAATTTGTAGGAGTCAGTTCTCTCCTTCTACCAAGTAGGTTCTGGGTATAGAACTCAGGCTGTCAGGCTGAATGTCAGGACATTCATTGAGCCATCTTACCAGCCTTACATAGTATTTTATGCATATTTAATAGTTGGTGAGGAAAAACTGAACACATACATACATATATATATAAATTTGGAGTCTATTGTATAGAATACAGGTGCATATATTTAAAAATGAAGTTGGAATTCAGAACAGCTCAAAATGGTTTAGACATGAAAACCAATCACACAGTACTCCCATGAGCAGCTAATAAGCCATGACCCTTTTTAGATGAGTAAAAATAGACTTAATGTGTTAGGCCACTTTATAGTTACTTATTGTGGTGGATTAAACAGGAATGACCCCATAGACTCACATATTTGAGTGACTGGCCATGAGGGAGTGGCACTAGCTGAGAAGGCTTACTTGCTATGTAACAGTCTAAGTAGTCTGAATAAAAGCAATCTCCATAAGCGCATGTATTTCAATGCTTAATTGTCAGGGAGTGCCACTACTTAGAAGGATTAGGAGGTGTGGCCTTGTTGGAGTAGGAGTGGCCTTGTTGGAGGTAGTATGTTTCAGGGGATGAGAGTTCAGAAGCTTAATCCAGGCGCAGTTGGCTCTCTCCTGGCTGCTGTCTGTGGATGCAGACTTAGAAGTCTCAGCTACTTCTCCAGCAACATATCTGCCCGCAGTCTGCTATGCTTTCCACCATGAGCTGCCATGCCCATGAGCTGCCATGGTTATGATGTCTCTTCCCAGCAACAGAACACTGACTAAGACATTTATTTAACTTAAATATTTTATGCTTATAATTAATTTTATGTATTTATGAATATAGCAACTATAGGATTATTTTGTTACCTAATAAGCAAATATAGATGATGTTCTGTTACATATACAATGAAATAACAGACTTGTTTAGCTAAGCAAAAAAAATGTTTTTGAAAGAGTACCACATATAAAGTTAGTAAACAATAAATTTGGGTCTTTCTCAAATATTTGCCAATACTAAACACTGTGGGAAAAAATGCTTAAATATGGAATTTAGATTATTTCAAATTAATTTTTTTCTCTATAGATAGTTTTCTTGTAATTTTCCTTCAGTTCACAGTTTATTCAAGTAACACAGTGGCTATGCTGATTAACCCTCATTTTCAGCTTGGTTGGCTATAGATAACCTAGGAGACACACTTTGGGGTATGTTTGTGAAAGCATTGCCAGAAAGGATCAAGAGAGATCTTCCCTAAATGTGCTGGGGTCTTTAACTGAGGAAAATTGGGAAAGGAGGAAGCTAGCAGAAGGCTGGCATTCCCTGTCCCTGCTTCCTGGTGCACCTGCTGCCAGCTGAGATGTCCCAGCTGAGCTGGCCCTGCTGGGAACATTTCCCACCATCATGGTTGTATCCTCAACTATGGTCACTAGTAAGTCTTTCCTTACCTACACTGTTGCCATAGCTTCATCACAGCTGAGAAAAATAACCTCTGCAGTCAATTCTTTTTTTTTTTTAATTGTTTCAGGTTAGTTCTGAATCATGCACAATAATTATATTATTTGCGCTGGAATTTCCACCTATAAATTGAGTATGGCAGTGTATAACCTTGTGTATAACCCCCTTGGCACCAGCCAGCAACAAAAATATAAGCTCATTGAACTTTTTGTTTAGAATTGGAGATCAAGTAGATCAAAAATGATATGACGATAATTACCTGATGCTAAGGTAGTTGTCAATTTAGATACCATCCTTTTGTTTTTAAATAGATGGCAATTCTCTGTTTTAAGGTATTCCTTAAGTTGGCCCAGAATATACCTTTCCTAATTTATTTCACACTATCATCAACATAAAGGAAAGTTGAAAAAAGTTATTTCTAAAAATATTCTTACAGGCTCTAGTACAGAAATATCTATCACGCGGTATCTAGCATTCATATATTAATAACTATACTATGACTTGTGTGCTAAATATCCTTCATTGCATTCTTAAATGTTGGTTTAATTAGTTTTGGAGAATGCTATAAAGTCTGGTACTTATTTTCATAGTAGGTATTGTGGTTTAGATATGAAGTGACTTGAATGTTCATGTGTTGAACGCTTTGCTCTCCAGCTTGTTGCTCTATCAAATGGTGGGTGTGTCACAAGGAGTCTGATTTTATCAACACACTAATTAGTTATTGTGTTCCTAGTTGATGGGTAAGCAGTGGAACCATTAGGAGGTGGGGCACAGTCGCAGCCAGTATGCTGCTGTGGGGTGCCTTCGAAGGATGATGTTCTCGTTTTCCCCTCTCCTGTCTATTGCTCTTTCTTATCCATCATGGTACCAGCTGTCCCACATGACCTCATGCTCCTCATGCTCAGCCTTGCCTAGGCTCAAAGTACTGATCTGAAACCTTTGATCCTGCGAGCCATTGCAAAAAAAAAAAAAAAAATCCTCCTTTATGTGAGCATTTTCTCAGGTATTAGAACAGTGACAGTCTAACTAGTAAATATTAATTTAATTATATATTGTCATTAAAGTTTTTAAAGGTAGAAATTGGAGGGAAAGTACATGTTTGATTTTCTTATTGTTATGTTAGCAATTATGCAAAATTCTTTTGAAAAAGTCTTATTAAATTTCCATTTTTTGATGTCAATTATATGGATTTACAAAGTAATTAAAAGATGAGATACATTTTTGTTTGTTTGTTTGTTTTTGTTTGAGTCAGGGTTTCTCTGTGTAGCCCTGGCGATCCTAGAACTCACTCTGTAGACCAGGCTGGACTTGAACTCAGAAATCTGCCTGCCTCTGCCTCCTAAGTGCTGGGATTAAAGGCATGTGCCACCACTGCCTGGCTGAGATACATTTTTTTAATAGGATATTTTCTTTATTTACATTTCAAATCCCCTTTCCAGGTCTCCCTCTGGAAATCCCCTATACTATCCCCCTTCTTCCTGCCTCTATGAGGGTGCTCCCCCACCCACCCACCCACTCCTGCCTTCATGCCCTAGCATTCCCCTACACTGGGGCATCTAACCCCCACAGGACCAAGGGCTACTTCTCTCACTGATGTCCAACAAGGCCATCCCCTGCCACATACGTGGCTGGGGGGCGTGGTTGGTGGTCCAATTCCTGGGAACTCCAGGGTATCTGGCTGGCTGACACTGTTGTTCCTCTGCCTGCCCCCCTCGGATTGCAACCCCCTCAGCTCCTTCAGTGGTGAGATACATTTAACAGGCATTTACTAACTTTTCTCTGAGTTTAGAATTCATTTGCTTTTTTTTTGTTTGTTTGTTTGTTTGGTTTTTTGTTTTTAAATTTATGATCTTTTAATTAAATGGATACAAAAAAATACATGACATTTAATCAGTGTTTGACATCACTTGTGTAATTTCAGAAATGTGGCAAATTGAAGTACCTGAGTGAACCTTATTTTGTTTCAAATGCCAAGGGCCTTTAATTTGAATATATAAGAACAAACTGAGTGTCTTCTTCCAGTGTCTGAGCCTAAGAGTAACCTAAAGTCTTGATGGAGCACCAAATGACCATCCCCAGCAGGCAAGCAGAGGCAAAGGGTCCTCACCTCCAGAACCCAGTGGTTCTTATCCTGATCATACGCAGCCCTAATGCCGAGTAATGTTAACTTTTGGTCTAGCAGATTCGTCCATGCCATTCATCCACAAGAACAGCATTCCTGCCTAGTCTGTGACTCTGAGTGTGAGACCCTGACAAGGAAGGAACTGTGCCTGTGAGCAGCGACTGTGTCCAAAGACCAGCCTCATGTGGTATAGGTAGGGCAGGCCAAAGAATCGGCTTTTGTCCCAGGGTGGTGGTTGCACACAACTTTAAACCCAGCATTCGGGAGACAGGCAGATCTCGTGAGTTCAAGGCCTGCCCAGTCTATATAATGAGTTCGCATGTGTGTAAAGGGGCAGATCTGGATGTAGGCCTGGGGGAGGGCCAGGAGGTCGGCCTGGTGGTAGTCCTGGAGGTAAAAGTCATGGTGAAGGCCCTTGGATTCCTGGCATTCCAGGTGGTCTCAGGAATGGAGGAGCCTCTGAAGGTGGCCCAGGAGGAAGGTCTGTAGGTGGTCCAGGAGGCCGTAAGGGTGGTGGTCCAAGATGTGGTGGTCCTGGCATGAGAGGTGCTTGTATCTGAGAAGGAGGAATGGATTGTGGAGGAGCCTGCTGCTGTGACAAGGCAGCAGATGTGTCATCAGAGTGGGGATTTTCTTTATGCTGCTTTGGGGATTGCTTTTCTTTTTCAGAATCATCAAACTCCTTGTTGTCATCATCATCATTCTCTTCTGAAAATTCCTCCACTTCCCATCCTTCCTCAGGGATTTCCTGACCTGTCATTTGAAGCATCATGACTTGAAGAGGAGTCAGCTCCTTCATGCTCTTCTTCTTCCATAATTTCCCAGGCATAGCTGCAAGTCAGACGTTCAGACCTGACTTCTTCTACTCTACATTGTCGGGCTCACTATCATCGTGGTCCCCGAACTCATCCCTGTCATTTTCAGTGTCTGATCTGTCTGTGTCTCTGTCCTCAGGCTTATCCTGATTCATGTCCTCAGGATAGCTGTCATCTTCACTGGTGCTGGAGATGTCATCATCATCGTCCCGCTGAGCAAGTTCTGGACTATACTGCATGTCTTCATCTCGCCTCCGAAGGGGGAGATCTCGAGTAAAGGCCACTTTACAGCCATACATCTGCAGAACTTGAGGAGGAAGTGGGCCAGGTGAAGGGCCTGGCGGTTTTCTGCCAGGGGATAAACGTAGAATACCATGTCCCAGGAGAGGAAGGATGGAACTGCTTGAGCTGGAGGCCCACATGCTGAGGTTTTCTTCAGGATGGAAGGTGGCTGGGCACCAGGAAGAGGAATGTCCTGGATCAAGATGTTGGAAGGCGCAGCTGCATGTCTGGCAAAGGGATGCTCTCTACTTCCTCATGCTGAGTGTTCTTGACAGCATCAAAGTTTTGGCTTTGTTGAGCTCTCTTCTGTTCGCATTCTACTTCTAGTTTTCTCAAATTTTTGTAAATATCTGGGTTTTCTTTTTCATAAATTCGTAGAATTCGTTCAAAGGTTTCCTGCAGCGTTTTATGCTTGTCTTTCAATACTTTCTCATTCAACTGTGGCTGTTGCATTGGGTTAAACTCCATTTCATCCAATTTCTCCATGTCCCCGATAATCTGTTTGGGATCTTTCATCTTCAAAACCTCAGCTTGGACCATCATGTGCTGTCTTTTATTCTTTTGCAGTTCTTTTTTCCAGGCTTCCTTTCAGACTTAGTCTGTGGGGTTCATAAACTTCCCACTCTTGGTGGAGGATGTTGATATTGTACCATGTTGACAATTTATATGATTTACTTCTTCATTTAAAAAAAAAGAAAAAGGTTTTCAGTCCAACTAAACCAACAATGGGCAGATGTTCACATAAGAAGTTCAAAACTCTAGTAGTTCTCAGTCCCACAAGGCTGGTTGTTTCAGCTGGTCTTCTGTAGAAGCTAGAATCCTCAAGAAGTAGGTTCCAGCAGATGTACTGGCAAATAAGTACAAGAGTGAATCTTCCTTCTTCCAGCAGAGGGTGTGGCCCAGATTAAAGGTATGTGCCACCATGTCTGGATCTGGAACTTGCTATGTCCAGCAACCACATGGTGGCTCACAACCAATAATAGAATTAAAAAACTTTGTGCATCATAGTATACAAATATTCTGACCGAAGGGTGAGGTGTTAGTGGAGATCCAATTCATATGATTTGACAACTGCAAACAGTTCTAGCAGAAGGGAATATAGGAGACCATAAAAAGATGACAGATTCAGGGGTTAGTTAGGAAAGGTGTTCAGCTTGTTGGAACTGTGAAGAGCAAAGTGAGTTCTCAGAGGTCATAGTGGAGACTGGCATGTTGCTTATGACTTCATGTTAAGTCAGACAATCTCCAAGCCAACACAAAGGAATGAAGTTAGGTGTCTTTAACACATCTGTGGAGACTTTGCCTATCTCCCCAATGGATCTGTTAGATGCATCTTGCCCTTTCATTATGTTTGTTTAAAAAACATTCTTTTAGTGACTTTGCATGAAAGAAAATGATTTGGGGTGGTATTTTCAGGAAAGGTATAGAAATGAATAAAACGGGACACAGAGAAATAAAACAATGAAAGAAACTTAGAAGAATGAATGTCATAAGAAAGCAGAGAATGTCATAAGAAACAGAGTGAGTTAGGTTAACAGGGAAAATATTGCTTTAGTAGTTTAGGCTACAGAGGAGTGAAGGATGATAACAACAAAACGGCACAAAATTTGTAACAGAAACAAGTAGTGTGAGCCAGTCCAGGCCATAAACAGGGCAAAACATTTAATTTCTGATTTTTAAAAAAGACTTTTTATTATGTGTCAGTGTTTGTCTTATGTATGCATGTGTACCACATGCATGCAATGCCTGTGGAGACCACAAGAGAGTATCAGATGTCCCAGAATTAGAGGTTGTGAAAGGAAAATAGTAAGCTTTAACATTAATTAAACATGAGTGACAAGCTTGCTAAGGAAATATTAAATTATATAGGACATTCAAATTTTGTTTAATTTTGAAAATCCAAGAAGGGGTAAAAAATGAACAAAAGAGACAATTATTGTAAATGGGTGCATTTTGAAGTTCATCTTGAATGAGCTCTTGAAAGTTTTGTATAGAAATATGTATATAATTTCACAGTGAAAATATTTGATTTCTTTTTTTAAAAAAAGATTTTATTTATTTTATGTGTATGAGTACACTGTAGCTGTACAGATGGCCGTGAGCCATCATGTGGCTGCTGGAAATTAAACTCAGGACCTCTGCTCGCTCTGGCCCTGCTCGCTCTGGCCCTGCTTGCTCTGGCCCCACGTAATACACTGTTGCTGCCTTCAGACACACCAGAAGAGGGTATCAGATTTCATCATGGATGGTTGTGAGCCACCATATGGTTGCTGGGATCTGAACTCAGGACCTTTGGAAGAGCAGTCAGTGCTATTACCCGCTGAGCCATCTCACCAGCCCCCTTGATTTCTTGTGTACATAAAACATACTGCTTTTTTAAAAAATAGATTATTTATTTATTTATTTAATGTATGTGAATACACTGTTGCTCTCTTCAGACACACCAGAAGAGGTCATCAGATCCCATTACAAATGGTTGTGAGGCCCATGTGGCTGCTGGGAATTGAACTCAGGACCATCTAGAAGAGCGGTCAGTGCTCTTAACCACTAAGTCATCTCTCTAGCCCCCAACATACTGATTTTGTTTGTTTCTTTTACAGCTTATGAATCACCACTTTTCCTAAGCAAGACTGATTATTTGAAAACAAAGGGAGTGATGAAATGGGAGGGGCTGAGAAGATTTATCTGCCTGGAGGATGCAGGCAATATGCTGTTACGGAGTGCTATTTCATGGGCATCTGGGTCTTGTGCCATGGTTTAGATGGATGAGTTGATGAGTGTGGGTGAATCACATTAACAAAAGTCTGCGTGTCAAAGGCTATGATGTAAAACGTAATTACCCACAACAATGAGGTTATTTCTATGTTTGGGGGAATAATGATATTTAAGTAACAATAGAAATCACTATTTTCTAACATCTAACATTTTTGAAACATCAGCAAGACAGCTCTCTCTCTCTCTCTCTCTCTCTCTCTCTCTCTTTGTGTGTGTGTGTGCACGTGTGCATGCATGTGCGTGTGTGTGTGTGTGTGTGTGTGTCTTACAGGACCATCTTTACAGAGTGGTGTAAGTCTTGAAAGATACAGAATGTTTGATTTATTTGGTAGTAGTTAACGTGTATGAACCAGTTACTGTACAAAAGGCCTGGTGTATTCAGTGACATTGTAATTAGTAGTAATTTTACCAACTTGACATTTGCAATAATGTATATTTTTATTTAAAGAAAATTAGAATTAAGGAAAGCTGTGCTTGTGTTAAAAAGAAGCGTGTTTTCTCTGGGTTCTTTCTCTATAAACCATGGCACCCATAGGAAAGAACTGTATCTAAGCTTCCGAGTTATGCCAGGCCCTGGATAATCACTCTCCTGAGCAGCAGGTGCCTGTCTCAGCCAATGAGAGAGGGGTTTCAAAAGCAGTTTTGTGTTGAGAACAGAGTGCACTTGGTGTGGGTAGAACTCGTTT
This sequence comes from Mastomys coucha, assembly GCF_008632895.1. Taxonomy (NCBI): domain Eukaryota; kingdom Metazoa; phylum Chordata; class Mammalia; order Rodentia; family Muridae; genus Mastomys; species Mastomys coucha. The sequence continues at coordinate 60,733,921 of NW_022196903.1, read as the reverse complement.
AAACACCACCAAAATTTCTGCAGATTGGTCTGCACCCACACTTTATGAACTGAAATAAGGGCTCTATATATCTGTCTAGGAATTGACTTGATGGAGACTTTATACAGCTTGTGAGGATATTTGTATACTCATACTGGTTGGAGTTTGAATTTTTATATCCATTTGAATTAAACTGATTCCATAAACCTAAAATTAATATCTATGTCTTGTAGGTGTTCTTCATTTTTTACTAGATGTTTCTGAGTGACTTAATTATTACGTTAGCATTCTTTAAACTGAACCATGGCCTGTTGAAATGATTCTAATACTCGTGTTGTTTAGGCACCTTTACAGCCCTTCCTAACGTGGACTTCCTTTGCATTGTTTTTTGAATGCTTTTCTCCATGTCTGATGCCTTTTAGTTCATATCATATGACATGTGGATAGGAAATTTTGCAATCAAGAAGTAATAATTTTAAAATTCATGTGCAGTGTGTACTAAATCAAAACTATTGTTTGACTTCACTAACAATATGTTAGAAATGAGTGAAGTAAGTTTCAGTAACTATAACAACAAAAACTGTAAGGAACGTCCTAATAAATTATTTTAGAAAACCATTGCTTATAATGTTATCATTGGAATTTATCAGTGACACCCAAAGGAAGACATGACATAATTTAAAAGACATTTTCTTGTATTGTAAGGGAGCAGGAGCATCAGAAGCAAACTTAGAAGTGTGCAAGGTGGATGAGGAATATCACCCTGACTGATTTTGAATTCCCTGTGTCTACTTCACTGTGTAGTTGGCAGTCTGATAGCCCAGGCTGTGGAAGGTGATAGCCCAGACTGTGGAAAATTATAGCTCAATTTATGGAACATGATATGCCCCACAGTGAAGGCTGATAAGAAATCTGAGGGAAACTGAAAGGCAGATGATCTTTAAGAAGTATGTGGTGTTAATTATTTCTCATACATAGCTCAAATATCAGAAAAAGAGAGGACTACATTGTATTTAGAGATTTATTTTTTGAGGCTAAATTGGTACATGAGATCTAAAGTGACGATTTTATACAAGATTTTGAATTATGAACATTCTTACTAATCCAAGTACTTATCAGAAGTCCAGTGACAATTATTCGGCTTATTTTCTAACAAGTCTTAATCCTTTTTTTTTTTTTTAAAGCTGAAATTCAACTTAGTTTCAGATTTGTTGTTCTGCTGCATTTTAGATTCATAACTTAATTAATAAACAAGAGAGTTCACAGTTGACGCAGTGAAATTGACACTTGGGTTTCTTCTACAGTATCTTCTTGACTTAAATCTTATTCATGGGCAGTTCTCCCTTAGGCACAATCGTACTTCCCCCATTAGTGGTGTTCTTTGGCAATAATTTTGGTTAAAGTTTGGCGTTCATTTTTTTCCTTTGTTGACAAATTCCTATAAAAATTCGCAAGAGCACAAGATAGCTGGCTTGTCCTTGGCATTACTAATTTGAGCATGGTGTTTCTAAGAACCATTTGGTTTGATGGGAATGACAGTGTGTCAGCTGTAAACCTTAAGGAGTGTGTTTTGCTTACAGCATCTTAGGAGTCAACCAAGGTAAAGCAAACAACCATGGAGGCCGTTGGGAGCCCTTTGCCCTCTTAGACATTGGAGGCTACCGAAGATGTGGCATATGCAGCTCACTGCCATCAATATTTATCATATAAGAAATTACAACAGAAATTTTAAAAATCTTTCTTATTTCACTCAAAAATAACAATGAGAAAAATGCTGATGTTGTTTAATGTTAGGGATTGAATGGAGAGATTTGCACATGCTGAACTAAATCCTGGACTTGAAAATGCATGCTGACATAGGCTTTTTGTTTGCTTGTTTGCTTTTTGTTTTTTAAACAAAAGAACACCACACCACATAGTGATAAAAGCAGTACTGTTTTATAGGTTTTTATTGTTGTTGTTTTTGCTTAGTTTTTGTTTTTGTTTTTGTTTTTTGGGTTTTTTTTTTTTTTTTTTTT
>NW_022196903.1:60730305-60731914 GCF_008632895.1 Mastomys coucha | reverse complement strand
TTGTTTTTTGTAAATGCCTTAACTGTGCAGCTTAATAAAACACAGCTGGATCCTCCTATCTCCTTCTGCATTAAATTCATTCTAATATGGAATTTTGGTTCAATGAAGAAAATTTGGCTTCACATAAATATACAGTTTAAAACCATGTACTTCACTAAATTTTTCAAATTCTTGTGGATATTCATTATCCATATCACTTACGAATCTCAGCAAGTAAGCTCTTTAAAGGTCAGTTTTGTGGGAAATCTGAAACCATATAAAGACTTTAGAATCCGTACTGTTCCTCAAAGATCTTTCCCCAAAGGAATCCCACTTTTCATTAAAATATGTCATATTCCAATTATAATAAAACAACACCAAAGACATTCTAGAGTTTGACTCTCATCAGCTATTTTCTAAAACAGACAAAATGTACTCACATCTTTGGTCTTGATTTTATAGTACTTAGCTAAATTTGCCTTAATATTTATTATTTTTGGACTTTTTCCATTCCAGGCTTTTTTTTTTCTTATTCAAGTCTTATTTCTTCAAGGCTTTGGTCTTTATTGTTTTGGAGATAACCCGCTATATATGGATTAAATAGATGCACCAACTTTAGGGGAAGCAAAGGTTCCCTCAGTGGTATTTGGCATGGTATTCTCCTCTCAACATCTATACTCTCTAAGAGCAGGGAAGAGGAAAGCCATGTAAGCGGAACCTTTGCTTGAGTTTAAGATCTAGAGTGGCTTTCAAAGAAAATGTTTGTTTCAGTTGTAAATGTTTGTGCCCCAAACTGACATCAGAACATTAATTTCCTGTCACGACATATATGTCAGACATTAAAAATTATTTAGACTGTGCCCACACATGGCTTTTGATAATGTCTCTATTTTCTTTGTAAACATGTGTATAAAATGTTTCAACTGCTTATCAAAACTTAAAAATACTTTCTTTTCTTTTAAAATAAGATCTCCTCATATTTGGATGACTTAAAACAACGGTACTATTCCTTCTCAGCAGGAAAAGCAGCCCTGCTAGAGGACACAAGACTCTCTTTCACATTCATGAATCTAAAGAAACAACCCTCCGCTTTTTTGCTTCTGTCCCAGAGCTCATGCTGTCGTCTCTGGGATATTGTGAATTTTAAAAATAAACCTAAAAGGTAACAACGATTTAAAAAAGACGTATAGCCAAATAAGTGTGTACCAGCCACTGAGCAAGCCTCACCTGCCTTACCACTTACCAGGCACAATCCCCTTCAGAGCACATCCCTTACTCCATCACAGAGAACTGACTGAGGGCATCCTCCATCCAGCAGCCTGTAGTCTTAGGTCACTAACAGGATAGTACACACTGAACAACTAAGTAAATCAATCCCAAGCTGTTTGGGACAGAATTGAAAATGGCTACTCCCATAGATACTCTTGCATACAGAAGCCTGAGGTAAGTGTTCTCAGTGAGAAAGTCCATTTTTCTAATGTATCTATTAAAAAGGGCGAAGTAACACCTCTCTCCTCCCCCAGCAATTCCACAAAAATTCAAGTTCAAGACTTACCAGGAACACATATAGTGTCATCTCTGAGCAGCCCTTGATCATGTGGTTTCAAAGATTTTTTTTTTTTTTTATTTT
>NW_022196903.1:60693092-60730054 GCF_008632895.1 Mastomys coucha | reverse complement strand
CTCCGCAACTCCTCCCGTGGGTATTTGATTCCCCCTTTTAAGAAGGAATGAAATGTCTACCTTTTGGGGTTTCAAAGATTTTATTCTATGTTTTTTAATCGTATTTACTTTTATTTCATATGTGCTGCTGCTTTATCAGCATGTAAGTCTGTATGAGGGTGTCATATTCCCCAGAACTGGAGATAATCCAGTCATGAGCTGCTATGTGGATGCTGGGAATTAAACCTAGAACTGTGTTGCCGGGCAGTGGTGGCGCAAGCCTTTAATCCCAGCACTTGGGAGGCAGAGGCAGGTGGATTTCTGAGTTCGAGGCCAGCCTGGTCTACAGAGTGAGTTCCAGGACAGCCAGGGCTACACAGAGAAACCCTGTCTCGAAAAAAACCAAAAAAAAAAAAAAAAAACCTAGAACTGTGGAAGAGCAGCCAGGGCTTTTAACTTCCAAGCCCTTTCTCCAGCCCCTTTATTTTATTTTTTTTTTAATAGTTTCAAGATAGTCAGTCTATCTCTGCTATTTCATACACACTGGAAGTGGAGATCCGACTGCTTTCTAGTTGTTGCTCCCCTCTGCCCACCTTAAATCTTCGTGTAATCCCACCTGACTGTATGCATCATCTTTTTCTCTAATGCTGGCTTACGTTTGTTATGTGCTTTTGAAAAACATGCATAGGTGTTCATGAGCAATGGAGGCCTGTTCTTAGAATGCTTGCAGCTTTATTTTAGGTAAAATACTGACTTCATAAGATAAACTTGGAAATATTTTCTTTTTTTCTAGTTTGTGGAAGAAGTTATATAGAATTCACATTATTTTGTTTTTAAAGGCTAGACATACTTCCCTGGTGATCATATCTGAACCAGGCATTATCTTTGTGAGATTTTCTTTTTCTGAGAATTCAATATAGTTACAGACATAGAACTAATGGGTTTCCCCCTCTGGAGTGAGGATGGATACTGTGAATGGAAGTTCCTGGAAAGAACTCATGTTCTACAGAATCTTCTGCAAGGCTGATTGAGTGCTAAGAACTTCAGCAACTGTGGAGGAGTTGGAATGTTGCAGGTTCAGGATCTAGTTATAATTTATCTTGTGCCTTTTTTTTTAGGCTTCTTCATGGCCACTCCTTGCCCATGTCTCTGTGTCTCACCTGACACTCTGTGGCTAATAGGTAAAAGCTTTACATTAACAGGCCTCTGCTTCAACCAGTTGAAAGGCTAAGAATGCTGTCAGACAGCATCTGAGACCTACTGAAGAGCTTTTCCTGTTAGCTTTAGCCATCTACCCAGTGTTTCCAGCAATACATTTGAAAAGTGGTTTGACTTACCACTTTCTTTGTTCTGTTACTATAAAGCTTTATCAAACTGTTACCACACTGGGGCATGGAATTATGGATAACTCAAATGTGTTCTTGGACCACAGACCTCTATTTGGCTCTAGAAGAAACTATTTCTTATGCCTTTTGAGGTAAGTGTTGTGTTTATATGCATGTGCATGCGAGTCTACACACACACACACACACACACACACACACACATTTTGTTTTAAAAACGGGTCTAATGGATTAATAGCTTGCAAAAGTAGAAGCAGTTACCAGACTGTTGTGGTAATCCTCAAAATGGTAACATTATAAATGAGAGTGGTGATAAGGTAAAGCAAAAGGAGTCATGAGGTATAGAGGATAAACTTTAAGGTCAGAGTGGCATTAGATTACCTCCTCCAAATTACTTACCATATGTCTTTGTCCTGTTTTCCAGCCAGCGACAATGTTTCTTGAAGCCAAGCAGCAATCCTTCCTTAATTGTATTGGATACTTCTGCAAAGCTGTGACTAAGAGGACTAAGAGGACAATTTAAAGGAAACAAGGTTTATTTGAGCTCTCCTTCTTAAAAGATTCAGTGCATTGTGGTGGGATAAGCACAGTAGAGCAGCCCACATCAGGACTGATAGGAAGCATAGCAGGGAATACAGGAAGGAATCGGGCTAGATAAGGCCCCAAGGATGAACTCCCTGGAGCCCACTTGCTTGTTTGTAGAACTTCACCAAGTAGTGTCCCTGTATAGGGGCAAACATTCAACATATAGACCTGTGGAGGGAATTTCATAAAAATGAGAGTGCTCTGTGGATAGGGCTCAGCCTGAGAGAGATCTGGCTGTAGACAGGCTGAAGGCTCCACCCTCAGGGCAGTTGCACACACACAGTGCTTGGTGTTGCTGATTTCAGTTAAATAGACTTTCTAATTTTAATTTACATAACATTAACACTTTTCCCAGAGAAGCCATGATTTGTAGAGACTTCTTACTGTCCTCACACAATTAAAAAAAGACCCCACAGGGCATTCATTCACACTTGTAAAAGTGCTAGGCTGTGCGTTGTAGCCTTTCATTTGCACTGCTTCCTCTAATTAAAAGTGGAACCTAGGGTAATAGAAACAGTGCTTTTTGGGTGGAAGTTCTTGGTTGTTTTGTCTGGTTGTCTCAAAGTAAAAGGATACACGTTCCTCATGGCCTGGCTCTCAAGAGGCTGAAATGTTCAACTGTTTGTACCATCTTTTGTGGAACTTTCAGTTTAACCTCTATTACCTGTTACCCTGTTTTGGTATGGCCACTAAGGATGTTCTTATATAGTCAGCCCCTTTGTGAGGAAGGCAGGATTTAAACTAGGTCTTGGAATAGGGATATGATTTTAGTATAAAGTGAAATTATAACTTGTTTTACCTAGTTAAGGAAAAAAACATGTCAGTGAACTCAGATGGGGAGAATGTCAGGAATATTTTATGGACAATGCGGTGACTAGCTTTGCTGAGTAGCAATGATGCGTGGCTAATATTGGTTGATAACTTGACACACCTGTAAGACGGGACCTTGACCAAGGAATTGCCTCCATCAGATTGGCTTGTAGGCATGTCTATAAGTCATTTTCTTGATTGCAATTTATGTGTGTGGTGGTGTCACCCCTGGGCAGATGGTCCCAGGTTATATAAGACACCAAGCTAAGCAAACCATGGGGAGCAGTATATGTACACAACACATATATGTATATAACATACACATATATAACATATATGACATATTTATGTTATATATACAACATATATGTCCTATTTGTGTGTATTTCATATGACATATATGTTATATACAGGGCATATATATTCCTAAGTTATATATAATAGATATTCTTAAATATATATTTATATTCCTAAATAAATAAATACAACCTGCTTAATCTATGTAATGTTATTTGTGTGTATGTTTTCAGGGCTACTTTCTAGGTATTGGATGATCAAGTGTTGTGCTCTTCTCTGGGGAAGACTATTTCTTCCATTCTCACTTTTCCTTAGTTGCCTGGAGTTCTTTGTATAGGGCTGAGGCTTTGTGAATTTCTCTCTTCCATGTTAGAATGTCTGTTGGTATTGTACCTGCTTTACTCTTGTTTACAGAGCCATACTGGTGAGACTTTGTGGATGTAGTTTCTGACATTTTTAGGAGACAACGATCTCACAGGAAATTCCGTTACTTGTTCCTTTGAGTCTTAAAATCTTCCTGTCTTCTCTTTCACAATGTTCCCTAACTTCTTAGGCACAGAAGTCATACCGTATATGAATGACTGGACTCCACAACTCTGTGTTTTGAATGGTTGTGGTTTTCTGTAATAGTCTCTATCTGCTGCAAAGAGAAGTTTCCTTGATGAGGGGTGAGAACTACGTATCTCTGAGTATATTTAGGGAGTACTTAGGGCACATGCTGGTTTAATAAAGTGGCCATTGTAGGTTTTCAAACCTCCAAGATCCATGACTTCATTAGCCCTAAATAGTTGGCTAGATTTCCTATACCAGACAGGACTTTTCTCTTTTGGGAGGGTCTTTAGTCCAGTTAAAGGGATATTGGTTACCATAATGGTCTGATGTACTATTAACCCTTAAGGTTCATGTGCCATGCTGGTTGTTGTTGTGGTTATAGGAGTAATAGCTGGGTAGAACTGCTGGTTGCTTCCCACTTTTGGAAGCTTGCATGGCACCTTCTGGTACTATGAAAGGTAGTCCTTAGGGAGGAGGTTTACAGGTCAGTTGCAGCTCAGGGCTTTTGGGTCTTGTGTTTGAAGTGCATGATGTCTTCAGTAATAGTGACTTATATTTTACCTCTGGAGGGCAACCAAGGGCAATAACAATAGCTTATACTATTAGGGGAGTTTCTTGGGCAACCCTGACCCACAATTCAAAAGGAACTTCTCATGCCTGGTATTGGGGTTTTGTTAGATAGTCAATGGCTATTTGAGGAAGCATTGCCAGCCTAGATGGAAGAATTTAACTTCAGTTATACATGTATACTTATGTACTGACTTACATGCATTATAGATATTTTTAGGGAGAGAGTAATATTATATTTTTTATGACTTTTCAGAAATCCTTAGTTATTTTATCCTCCCTTCTTCTTTAGTATTTATCTCCCTTTCACCTTCCTAATCAGCGCTTTTGATTTTCCTCATTTCCTCCTCTGATCACTCAGCCTTGCTATTCTCCTTTTATTCTACCCTGCTCCCTCCAACAATATTCCCCTTGTAACTTTTTCATTTGTGAAGATTTGGGGCTAGGACCCTCAGATGAGCAAGAACATGTGATATTTGTCTTTTTGGGTCTAGGTTAGCTCACTCAATATGATCTTTTGTAGTTTGAAAGGAAGTTTGGGAGTCCTTATCAGTCCCATTCATGTGAAATACTGACTTAGGAATTCTGCTCAAGTGAAATTTTTGCCTTCATTGGACAATAGATGCTGGTCGGCTGGTGCTAATGAATCATCGGTGATTAATAAGATACTGAGAGGACTGAATTAGCCAGAGCCAGGCTGGTTCCATGACATGCAGCACACTGGCTGTTTGGGAGACTAGGCCTAAGTTTCTGTTTTCCAGAAATGAGAACCTGGATCCAGGAACCTATGGTCAGCCAATCACAGCTTCAGGCAGCCAATCCGAGCACACCTTGTCATCTGGCCTGAAGTGAGACTTAGGCTAGAATGAGTACGTGATTCCCCCAGGAAGGTCTCCAGAGCCTAACCGATTGTTAAATTAGTCAGACTCCTAGAGATAGAGCTAACCAATCAAGGTAAAAGGGGACATATCCCTTCCTGGAATTCCCCTGACAGTAAAAGCTAGGCCTTCAAGTCCACTAGGTGTCTCCATTCACAAAATGTGGAGACTCTGCATGCAGGAAATTCAGCTTAATAAATGCTCTTTGCTTTTGCATACTCTTTGAGTCTGGGGTTTCATTCACTGGTTATCTTGAACACTTACAATACTAGCAACACTGAAATGAAAATTTTTGGAAGTATTTTCCCAAGATCAGGACACAGAAGCTGTGGTTCAGAGAGGTCTAAGTCTGCATACCAATCTGGCAGCCAGTGTTGGTAATGTGTAAGAGTCTTTCATGTGATAATGGTTTTGGTGACATGAAAGCTGCAGAATTGAAGAGATCATGGAGAGCAGTTAAGACTTAGTATTATGAAAGGCCAGGAGAAGCCATTCATGAAGGTTGAGCCTCAGTTGCTTTTGGAGACCCTAGGATTAATAGGGTCATAGAGAGACGTGAGGCTTGGCACCTTGTGGCAGGGTTGGAGGCCAGAAGGGAGGCCAGGAGCTATTGGTGTAGGTATAGCTTCATCTGTAGTGGAGATCTCAGCACTTTGGAGATTTCAGGATGGTGGAGTAACCACAAAAGACAACAACAACTCTTGGCCTGCTATTGGGCTTTAGTGGAAACTGAACATTTGACAATAGAATAGCAAATTACCATGTGACCTGAACTACTCATCATGAGCTGGCTGTTCTTGGACCCACCAAGTCATAAAGTAGAATATGCACAGCAGGAGTATAGTATCAAAGAGAGCACAACTGTGATCTACCAGATCTTGAGACTGGGTGACCCAGGCTTTTGATCTGGATCTTGAGAATAGAGGCCATGAAAAGCTTAGACCCAGGCATTGTGGTACACACTTTTAATCTCCCTGGGCCAAGCATATTCAAATCACCATATTGCCATTCTCCCTTCTAACTGGTTGCATGTGGGCTAGTTTCTTACTATTCTTTTTCAAGAATTGGATAAGCAGTCTATGATGGTTTGTATATGCTTGACCCAGAGAGTGCACTGTTGAGAGGTGTGACTTTGTTGGATTAGGTGTGGCTTTGTGGGCATGGGCTTTAATACCTTTGTTCTAGCTGCCTGGAGGCCAGTATTCTAGCAGCCTTCAGATGAAGATCTACATCTTCATCTCCTCCTGCTCCTCTCAGCTCCTCCTGCACCATACCTGCCTGGATGCTGCTATGTTCTTGTCTTGATGATGATAATGGACTGAACCTCTGAACCTGTAGGCCAACCCCAATTAAATGCTGTCCTTGTAAGATTTGCATTGGTCATGGTGTCTGCTCATAGCAGTAAAACCCTGCGACAGAAGTCCTTTAAATTTCTCTTTTAATATGTAATCTAATGGTGTCTTATGATTGTAATTTAAAATTTGAATATTTTCTTGTGTGTATTTTCTCTGTATATTATTTTTGACTCTTTGTTTAGTTGACTTTTTTCCAGTCTTGAAGATGGAAGCAGGGCTTCAAGCACACTAGGCCACTATCACTGTGCATCTCCAAGCCAATTTGTATATTTTTATTGTTGTTTATTTTCTCATTGTTGAGTTTGAATGGCCTTTGTGCATTGTGAATACACATCCTTTCTTAAATATTCTGTAATACTGCTGATCTGCAACATCCTTTAGCAATTTTTTACAAGAGCAAATTTTTAATTCAATGGGTTTACTTTTGTGTATATGTGTGTACGTGCTTCTGCACCTCATTTATGCCATGACATGTATGCAGAAGTCAGAGGACAATTGAGAGAGTTGATTCTCTCCTTCTATCATGTGAGTCCTAGGATTGAAATTATATTGTTAGCCCTGGTAGAAAGTGCTACTTTGCTGGCCTAAAGTTTTAAATGTTGATAAAGTTACTATTTTATGAATTATATTAACTTTATACTGTTAGTTTTGTTAATTAAGAAATATTTGGGCCAGGGATGGGATGTAGTTCAATTGGTAGAGTGCTAGCCTACCATGAACACAATTGATTTCCATAACTGTATGTGTACTTGTTAGACCTGCTCTTGGTATGTGGAGGCAGGAGAATCAGAAATTCAAGATCATCCTTGGTTACATAGTGAGTTCAAAGTAATCCTGTTATATTTGAGACCCTGTATAAATAATAAATAAACAAACATTTACTTACTTCAAGAGGGAGAAAGCAAAAGTTTTACCTTATCATTTTCTTTACAACTTTTATCTATAATGTATATAACTTTAGAATGGTAAGTTTAGAGTATCTATTATTAAAAATATAAAAAGTTTGAGATCTTAGAGTACTTTTATAGACTGGCTGAGCATCCCTGAACTTAACATTTTGACATTCAGATACTGTGTTTGTATATCATTTGAGGTACTCAGCCTATAGTTGCCAGCATTTAAAACTTAAAAGATTTCAGGTAAGGTATCAGAACTTCCAATTCTCCCATTCCAGTTCTTCAGATATATGAGACTTCAAAGATTTTAATGTCTATCTCCTTTGGCATCTCTGGACTGGGCTGTCCATGGTAGCCTTTCTGATATCACTAGCTTCTGAGCATGTACAGTGAAACTTTCAAGAGGGGTGTGAGTTGCTTAGAATAAAGTTCACGAGACATTATTGTGGTTCTGACACTTAGAAACACAAACAGTATGGTGCTCAGAGCTGGCTACTCATGACTCTAAGTTTAGAATCTTTTAGAAGTATTAGTTTTTTAGGTCATTCAATTAAAAACTGAGCAAATGAAGCAGAAGCTTCTCAAAAGAAGAAATGACAATGCCCAACAAATCCATGGGGGAAAAAAAGCTCAGTATTATCTGTAGTCATCAAGGAAATGTACGTCACGCTACAATACCATATCATCTCATTCCAGATAGAATGGTGACTTTCTTCTAGAAAGCAAAAATAACAAATGCTGGTATAAGTGTAGAGAAAAAGGAACTGTTACCCACTGTTGATGGATGAGAAAATGAGTCTGTAACTAATGAGACCAAATACTAGTCACCTTTGATGCTATTGACATGGTACCTGGAAGAAATAACCAGAAAGGAGGAAAGGGGGTCCATGAGGATCTGAATGAGGATGGTATCCATTTGTTTTAATGTTTAGTCATCACATAGTAAGACTGGGAAAGCTTAGGAAGTGTGGCCTTATTTGAGTAGGTGTATCACTGAGAGTGGCCTACGCCAGGCTCTGAGTCTTTTATTCTCTCTTCCCACAGATCAGAATATAAAGCTTTCAGTTGCTTTAGAGAAGCATGGTGTCATGGTGCCTGGAGCCTCCTGGCTGGGAGAGGGTTGTGGTGGAGTAGCACAGAATAGGCCTCTGGTGATGACTTTAAAGTCTGAGCATCTCAGGGCTTTATAGTTCTCTAACCTGTTCTAAAATGCTAATGTTAACTTCTAAAAAGTCCTAAAAACTTTCTTGCTCTTTCCAAAGGTAAAAAGCTGCTGGCTTAGGTGATTGATACCTGTAACCTTAACCCTGGGGCAGTAAGTAATGTGGCCTTTGTCCTATCTCAGCAGGAACTGCTTGGCTCTTTCAATCTGCTAGTCAAAAGTCGCAGGAAGAAAAAGGGACACTTAGAAAAGTAATTACCGCATTTATTACTAAGTTGTAAAAAGTTTCCTATGAAAGCTCTCTTCAGGGGAAAAGCAGAAAGATCCTAAGCAGGAAAAGGAAAAAAATTCTTCTAGGCGGGAGGGGAGGAAAAATTCTCTTTCTTCTCTTTGTCCCCAGAATACATGTTCACATGTTACAAAGTTAATCACAAGTTCACACAAAACTCAAATCATAAATTGAAATAGAAGTTTACAACAGAGAATGTTTATATGCATATTCATTAGGAGTAATTATCTGGCTAAACATCTATCACCTTTCTCAGCTCCAAAGGTTCACTGAAGGTTTAAAACTATAACCAAGTTATAGTGAGGTTTTGTATAGATAAACTCAGTCAATATTTTAATCTTCTGTCCTAGCACCTATAATAAATCATTAGTTCCCTTTTAATGACCTCTGGTTGATTGTTTTACAACCTCTTGGAATATTCTCTGGGTAGAAGAAAGTCTGGTTACTATCTAAGAGCAATTAACTGGTGACACTTGGGAGACTGACAGGGTTCTCATTGCAGTTTTGACTATCAGAAAAGGACCTAATAGCCGTCCCACTATAAAAGAACTTAATAATTACAGATATAATTTTAGGAATTTTTATAAGATCATCATTAAGACCTAAGAAGCCATCTATTTGTCTATATAGCATCACTATAAGATAGTACATCTTCGTGAATCTGCAGAGATCTGCTCCAGAGGGGTGTGCTATTAATTAGTGGTTGTTATATATGTTTAATAATAGCAGGAAATGCATATTAGTAGCAGGCATCTTTCCTAAAATGAATCCCTTACTGCCTTGCTATAAAAGGGCGAACCTGTCGCAGATTATATATAATCCGAAGCAGGCCGTCTCAGGACAATCACCTGCTAGTTATTAGCATGTCCCATTATGGCTCTTGACATAATATCTGCCTGCCTCCTGCCACGATCCCCACCATGTCAGTGGAATAACCCTCTGAAATTATAAGCAAGTCCCTAGCTAAAAAATTTCTTTTATGGGCTAAAGAGATGGCTCAGTGGTTAAGAGAATTGAATACTCTTCCAAAGGTAGTTTAGTTCCCAGCAACCACACGGTGGCTTACAACCATCTGTAATGGGATCTGATGCCCTCTTCTGGTGTGTCTGAAGATAGTAATGGTGTACTTATATACATAAAATAAATAAATCTCTAAAAAAAAAGAAAAAAAAGAATTTCTTTTATAAGAGTGGCCTTAGCCATCCAGTGACTGTCCCATCTAGGGATCCACCCCATATGCAGTTACCAAACCCAGACACTATTGTGGATGCCAACAAGTGCTGGCTGACAGGAGCCTGATATAGCTCTCTCCTGAGAGGCTCTGACAGTGCTTAACAAATTCAGAAGTGGATGCTCACCACCATCCATTGGAGTGAGCACAAAATCCCCACTGAAGGAGCTAGAGAAAGGACCCAAGGAGTTGAAGGGGTTTGCAGTCCCATAGGAAGAACAACAATATGAAGCAACCAGTACCCCCAGAGCTCCTAGTGTCTAAACCAGCAACCAAAGAGTACACATGGAGGGACCCATGGCTCCAGCTGCATATGTAGCAGAGGATGGCCTTGTGGGACATCAATGAGAGGAGAGGCCCTTGGTCTCGTGGAGGCTTGATGCCCCAGTGTAGGGGAATGCCAGGACAGGAAAGTGGGAGCGAGTGGGTTAGTGAGCAGGGAGAAGGGGGATGGGATAGGGGATTTTTGGAGGGGATAAAATTTGCAATGTAAATAAAGAAATCATCAAACTAAAAAAAAAAAAAAAAGAGTAGTCTCTTCATAGCAATAGAACAGTAACTAAAACAGAGTATATAGGTTTGTGGTTAAAGACATGGTCTATGAAAAGCTGATTGCATTATTTCCAGTGGGTGGGTACCAATGTAGCAGGTATTGAGAAGTAGAACTGTTCACCCCCTGGCAGCAGAGAAGCAGAGAGAGAAAGAGAGAGAGAAAGAGAGAGAGAGAGAGAGAGAGAGAGAGAGAGAGAGAGAGAGAGAGAGAGAGAGAGAGAGAGACTAGTAACAAGATATATCAGGGTTCATTGCCATGGCCTACTTCTTCCAAGTAGGCCCCAATCCCTAGTTTCCACATTAGAATCAGAAAAACGTAAAAACAGGTTTATCATATTATCTAGCCACCCAACTTCTGGATATCTATTCAAAAGAATTGAAATCAACACACAGAAGAGAAACATACTGAATCATGCATATTGTGGCACGATTCACAATTATTAAGACACAGTCTACCTGGGTGTCAGCCAAGAGAGCAATAGACAGAATATAATAAAGCATAAAATGGAATATTATTCAGCCCCTTGAAGAACGAAAACAGATACTTTACAGGAAAGGTAAGAACCTGGAAGATTAAGTTAAATACAGCACACAGAAAGCCAAGTCCCTCATATTTCTATCATAAAGAGATACTTGAACAAGGAGTCAGCACTCTGGTATGAAAATGGGGGAAGAGTAGAAAAGGGAGTCTGTATTTGATTGGCATATGCAGTATGTATGTGCTGAATAATTACATGGAACCCTTTGATTTGAACAATTAGTGCAAGCCCCATCAGTGTGTTTTAGGGAAAAAGTTCTGTTTTAGCGAGAGCATCATGCTGTGATTTGTACAGCAATACTTCCCCTCCTTGTTTCAGAGAGCAATGCCATCCTTACATCTCTCTATGGTGAGTCTGATATGGACAGATCATATGATTAAAAAATTGGTGAGCTGAGAATATAAGAATATTTTTGTTGTTGCTATGTCTTTTAAAGCATTGATACAAATCAAATGAGGCATTAAGGCATTTTTTTTTTGGAAAGACTAAAATGTAAAAAGTAAAGGGATTTAAATTTTTATCCCATAGATAACATTCTTTCTGGAATTGCTTTTCAAATGTGACCTTTAAAAGCAATCTTCAAAGTATCACTTGGGGCCATACATAAATTCTTTGTCTTGTTTTATTATACACAAGCATTTTGAGAGATTCATAGTTTATTTTGGAAGAGGATTTAGCATTTCATAAGTTTATGTTTAAGATTTTAGTATTGACTGGTTCCTAAGCTGTAATGGACAGAATGAATGGCTCTAACAGTCAATATGTTTGGAGGTTTTGCCATTACTCTATTTGATAATTTTTAGAAAACCCCTATGATTCCTTTTCCTGAAGAGGATAACAAAGTTAGCTCAAAGTCATTTCACTGTGTGTAGATCTATGACATACTGTTGGATGAATATGATGACAATATTTTTCCAACATCAATAAATTTCAGGTAATTTAAGAGCAGATACTTAAGGGCCAAACCTACAATTTTCTTTTCACTATTTTTGAGTAGAAATACAACTATTACATAGCCTCTGTTGATGAACATACAAAACTAAGGGCTAAGCTTTTGTTTTCTGTGAACATCTCAGGGCCCAACATGTTGATGGGCCTTTAGTCTGTAGTTGACAACAGATGTGGAAGAAATATATTCAAAGCTAAATACACTTTTTCTTTTTCTTGAAGAGCAATACTTACCTCTGGACCTTCTGAACATCAGTCTATCCCCATGTTGGGGCCATTACTCCTCGGTTTTGATTCCTACCTGAGGCAAGGGATGTTCAGGTGATTATCTCTCCAGAGAGTGGTGGTTGCACAATGTCACCATACTATGTGAGAGGTCTCATTCACAATCCTTCCTCATATGTTTCTCTTTTTAGTCAGAATATCACCATATCAAAATTTTGTCATTCAAGTTAAAAATTTTGCCATAGTATATGGCTTTCTCCACTTCCAACATTCCCAAGGGGATTATGGGCTGTGCCTCTGTCTTATATTATTCCTGTCAAGTTTCTCTTTTAAAGGTTATTTTGCTTGTATCTGATGTGACTGTGTCTAACCTTTGGCCTTTTCTGTTTTCACTGTGGTCAGCATAGAACCAATAGAGTATTCTTCTCCCAATACGGCTGTGACTGTCACTTTCTTGATTTCCTGTTTAAGAATCCTGTATTAATCATCCTTTTGAATTAAAATAAAACCTGACATAAACATTGTAGGAATCAAATATTTACTTTGGCTCACAGTTTGAGAATTTGAAGCGTTGAAGAGTGGAGGAAGGCACTACAGAGTAGTTCCATCCATAGTACAGGGAGCATGGAGTCAGCATACCTGTCACTTTGAACCAAGAAATAAAGACAGCCCAGGAACCATGGGTGGGACTATAACTGTCAAGCCCAGAAAGCCCAGAAATCATAGGTGGGGCTATAACTGTTAAAGACCTCCACTACTGACCTATTTCCTTAGTTAGGCCCTGTCTTCTGAAAGCTGAACTGCTTCCAAACAATGTCACTGACTGGAGAACAGACTCAGAGATAAGCCTAGGAATATATTTCAAATTTGATCTCAACAAATCCCAGAGATTCCTTGTCCCTTACCAAATGACAAAGGAAACCATCAGCAGAGGCTAAGGCATAGTGTATAACAACTTCATAATGAGTTCTTGAATGTAACATAGATGAGAGAATATGAAATTACTTTTTTGTAAAGTACCACATTAATTTCCCACAGATCTCCATAGATGTCTGTCTAAAACCTTTTATAGAAATGGGATTGAGTTCATATTGAATAACCGGTGCACTGTTCATACACCCCCAAACTTATCTAACAATACTCTCCCACCATGCCTGTGAATTTCTTAGTGACTTAGATGATGCAGAATACTTAAAGTTTCATCACTACTATGTATTCAGTCCATCCCCACTTCTGTCAGCACTAACACTGAGGAAGTACCCTGTATGAATACGTTAGATTTTGTAGACATGGCAATTTAAAAAAGTATGATTTTTGCCATTATGGAACTTTTAGGCTAACTTTTCTTTATCTGGGGTTGAAATTTACATAATTTAATTGTGTGCTTTATTTTTAGTCCTTCCTGCTACTTCTTTCTGTGTTCCTTCAGCTATGATAGAAAAGGGTTCTTCATGATTTTTGGCTAATTTTGTGTATAGAATTTCTTTAAAAAAACATGGATAAAGAATACCTCTAGCTATGCATTTTTAAGCTTTATAACACATTATATATGTTTCCTTTAAAGACATTCTGAAAACATAATGTCTGTTTAATAGTCCATCTTTCTTGACCAGGTTCCATTTTGTGTTATTGGCTTGAGTTCAGACTTTTTGCATGCTCTGCAAGTTTAAATAATACTCTTGTGAACATCTTGGTACATATTTTGTTTTGCTAGATTTTTGATTACTTCCTTATGTTGCAGTCCAACATCCAAATACTGTCCTTTTTGTACCCAGGGACTAAACAGTCTGGCTGTTTTAACAATTGAAGTATGGAGAATATCTTTTCACTCAATGGTCTCTAGAGCCTTTTTGATCACCAAGGAGCTAGGGTGTTATTCATTCATGCCTCAATGTTTTCCTTGATACCCTCTAATACTCTTAGTGTTCTAGCATACCCATGAGGACAGGGGAATGAACATAAGTTTTATATACTTTGTAATGAACATAAGTTGTGTATGCTTTAGAAGTGATGATGGCAAGAGGGTAAACTATGTGCATGCATGTCTCTGTGTGGGTACAGTTGTGTAATCTGTATGTGCATGCACATCTCTGTGTGAGTACAGTTGTACAATCTGTATGTGCATGCACGGCTATGTGGGAATACAGTGTGTGAAGGCATTACTGTTTGCATGTATGGTCGTATATGAGCACAGCTGTGTGTGTGTGTGCATAGCTGAGTAGACACACCTGTTTACAGCTGATTCTTTATAGGTAAATACTTTATCCCTGTGAGTTATGAAGATGTTAATATACAATCTTTATCATCTGCTGCCAAATATTAGTTTTAAAAGTCCCAAATCCCAAACCACAAAGCTTAAGTGACTATAGTAAATTATTTTCTTTCATTTCTTAGCACCTTCTCAGTCTGGCTACTTTTCTCCCTCATTTTCTATTATTTTTAATGTCCTATTCAATTGAAGAACAAATATGTAGTGTATGCATGTTATTTCAGCTTCAATCTTTCAGTAGCTTTCTTAGTCTGTAGCTCAATAGTTCAAGAAAGAGTTGATTGTAGATACAAATTTCAAAGAGAGCCCTTCCTCAAGGCACCTACTCATCCATTTAGAGGAGTTACTCCTTACTTTGTAAATTAAAATAGAATACTAGACCTTTTTTGCCTATTTTTTTGACCTAGTGCTATGACTGGTTTTGTCACTGTGACCCACAGGGAGCTAGCCCTTCTGGCTGTGTTTGCGTTGATTGAGGAGTGGAGTGCTACTTAACCTTATACAATCCTATAGCTCTCATAGAGAGGCAGATCATGGAGTGGGGTATTCCTGACTGTGGTGTCTGTGCCAACTGCTTTGCCTCACTAGGCGTGCCAGAATAACTGAGTGTTCAGTGTGATTCACACAGGGAAATACAGGTCTCATGTGGCCACTGTATATTTCTGAGATGTGTGAGCTGAGAAGTCTATGGTACTGTAAATTTCCATTGGAAAAATTGAAAAACCCCATAGGTAAAACTGAAAGTGAAAAATAAGTCCAGTCACAGGAAAACATAGGTTTTATTACACTTTATCCTGTCATGAGGCTCTGGAGAGAACATAAAATGCAAAGCTGAGTCTCATAGGCAGTGCTGACACCAAAGAAAATGGCTGAGCAAATGCAATGCAGTCCCTAGTGGGCCTGCCTGGCCATGTACATCTCCTCATGGATCCTGCAGAAATAGAAATCAACCACTGCATCACATCAAACACACACACACACACACACACACACACACACACACACACACACACACACAGTTTTGTGTATTTCCCGAAGAATCCATTCTCTGTTTTCAAACTCTGTCCACTGTGAAGGCAGGAAATTGAAACTTAGCTGCAGCGGTCTCAGGCACTCAGCTGAGCTGCTTCATTGCTGTTCTGAGTCCAATCTCGTCTTAGCTCTAAAAGTCAGAGCTGACAGCAGTGAAGCATGGAGAGATAGGATTTTAGTTTACTCAACAGTGATTTCTGTACATAAAATGTGCCCTATTTTGATTTAATTAAAGTTTGGGCTTTGATAGCAGACCATGTGCTCACAGATTCTTGAGCAATTTTATTGATGAAAAAAATTTGTTACTGTGGAGAGGCAGACTGAAGGAGGCAGCAGGTGGGCAGGTGGGAACATGTAATCCAGAAGAACACAATTCCATTCTTCATCTTCAGTACTTTCCCTAGGGACCACAGCAGTCACTAGATAGCCACTGGTGGCATTCAGAGCCTAAGTCTTTCCTATGTGCTTCACAGAAATGTTTGAGCAGGAGCTTCATGGACTCAAGGGAACAAGATCCTGCTATAGTGTGACTGGTAGTCAGTTTCCATTTCATCTAAATCATCAAATTATGGTAAAAACCCTCCAAGATGGAGCACTATATTTATAAAAACTCAACGGTTAAATTTAACCAAAATTAATTTCTATTTCTGAATTCAATTTGCCAGAAGAATTTCTATAACTGAATTGAAGCTGCTGTTAACATTTTTGGGAAAACATGTATGCCATTCCAGTATTATATAACTATCATGCCACCATAAACAAAGATGCATAGGTGGGGTATGTGTCCATATGACCTACTAGAAATAGGACAGTTAAAGAAAGGGAGTCAGACTGGATGTGTCACATTAAAATATCAATGTTTTTCTCCCACAGTTGAGGTTTTTTCTAAGCTGGATAAACTAGATATTGGAAAATGCTATACATTGTAACCACATAAGCATACTTCACTTGGCACAACCATCTTAACCAGTCAGTTTCATGTCAACTTGACACAAGCTAGTCATCTGAGAGGAGAAAACCTCTAATGAGAAAATGCCTCCATGAGATTGAGCTGTAGGCAAGTTTGTAGGGCATTTTCTTAATTAGTATTTTAGGTGGGAAGGACCCATTGGGGGTGGTGCTGTTCCCAGGCTGGTGGTCCAGGATTCTAGAAGAAATCAGGCTGAGAAAACAATGGGGAGCAAGCCAGTAAGCAGCACCCTTTCATGGCCTCAGCATCAGCTCCTACTTTCAAGTTCTTGCCATGCTTGAGTTTTTCCTCCAAAATTTTTCTATGGTGAACTGTCAAATGGGAGTATAAGTGAAATAAACCCTTTCCTCCCAAGTTGTTTTTGGTCTTGGTGTGTCATCACAGCAATCAAAATCCTAACTTGGAGAGCAACCATTCCATCACAGAATAAGAGATATGGGGTGTGAAAAGTAGGATGTTTTTAGTTTCCAGGAGTACTAGTGGGTTAATGAGAATGCAGACTTTGGTCTAAAAGAGTGCCAAGGTAGTCAGAGCAGTGTGCTAACTATGGCAGCAGACTCAGCTCAGCATGGATGCTGCAAGTAGGAAAGCTGCTGTGAGTGACCATAGAGGCATGTCTGGAGCAAGTCATGAGAAACTGCAGTGAAGTCATGTTTGTTGGACTATGGAGTCCTTCTTGAAGGAATCTTAAATGTACAAAGGTTGGAAAAATCCTAAAATCCTTATTAAACATGCTCTCCTACAGTATGTAAAATAGGATCTCACGTGAGAACTAGATTTTCAAAAACAAATTCATGCTGGGCGGTAGTAGCGCATGCCTTTAATCCCAGCACTTGGGAGGCAGAGGCAGGTGGATTTCTGAGTTTGAGGCCAGCCAGGTCTACAGAGTGAGTTCCAGGACAGCCAGGGCTGTACAGAGAAACCCTGTCTCAAAACAAACCAAACAAACAAATCAAAACAAAACAAAACAAAACACAAAAAGAATCCAAAAAACAAAACAAAAAAACAAACAAAAAAACCCCCAAATCAACAAATTCATCACGAATGGTTATAAGATATGGTAACCAATAATAGGATGGAAAGTGCTTATACTTATGCATTGGGTTTGCAAAGCAAAACCTCATGTAAGTAAGTGGTATGGATTAAAATAGGGTCATTAAATCAATGTATTAGAGAAATTGCAAAATGCTTTACATATCTCAAAAGTCTGAGAAATTTACATTTCATTGTCATGCAATGTCACATATGATATCATAGAACATTATAAGCCAACAAATCATGTTTATATCTACACAATAGATCCATGACATCATAACAGAAATCAGACCACCTCAGAATTATTTATTGTTTAATATTTGTCTTGATAAAAATGTCAACTCACTGCTACCTTGCTTTTAAAATGGAAAAGTCTATTTAAAATTTTACTTCAAATATTAAAGTTAAGATTTTGTACATTGACTAGGAACCTGTAAGGTGGTTCAACCATAGCTATAAATCATAAACCTTTTGAATAATAAATGTGTTCTTCACAGCATATAAAATATTTATTTTTAGGTAGTCTCTGCCATCTATGCTATATTATAAAGAATGTTATAATGTTAAAGACAGCTATTCTTACTCATAAGTATTTGTTAAATTATTTGAGAGAACCAAGAAATAAATACAGACTGATGAAATTAGGGATAATTCTCTAAAGGAAAAGAAAGAGACCCATGGAATAGATTTAGAATCTTGTAGGATGCTGTCTGGGCTTTTTTTTTTTTTCTAATGAATATGGAAGTAAAGATCAAAACATCCAAGATAAACACTTCTCGTAGTCTGTGAATACCTACAAAAATAACGTGCATGTTGAGAACCCTGCCGAAGGGCTCAGTTACTCCATCATGAACCCAGTGCTGTTGCTCTGTAGTCTTTTCCCACCTCTACTCTTGGAAGAAGACAGTTTTTTCAGTGTTAGGGGAAGAAATGAAGTACTTACCTCAACATGGAGTCTGATGGTCAGTCTATGTGTGCATACTCACCTGTGTACTGAATGGTTTCCATGGTCACTAAAGTCAAATCCATGTGAGTGAGATGAAAATTCTGATCTGACTCCACTAGCAACTCAACTATATTCAAACTGTTACTGTGAAAAAGCAACATGTAGTTGCTGTAAGAGAAGCATCCTGTCATGATAGGTATGATCACTCTCCCCTAGATGGAAATCATAATGAAACACAAAAATAGTGGATTTCTTGCTAGTCCTTGCTCTGTGGCTGTCAGAGAAGTGTGCTGTATACATGAAGGGGACAGATTATGAGCATGTCTGAGACAGTTTCAAGAAAACTTCAGATTACTGAAGTCAACCAGTTGCTTTTATGTTTCAAACAGCCCCACCTTGGGAAGAAAGGATAGCCTGAAGGTTTTGAATCTGGGTTGTTTTTATGTATAAATTGGAATGGTATACAGTAGGACTACTTTTAAGTTGTCATTATAAACTATAGCTTAAGGTTTCTTCAAAGCTCATGGTCTCTGCCAGGGTTAACAATACCTGAGTCACATGGTGGCATAGGAGGCATTCAAAGTTCCTTTCAGTGGGGTTGTTTTACATCTGAAGTCTAACTTGTAACATCTTCACTCTCTCTAGTACAATGACAGCCAACAGCCACAGGAAGTAGCAATGATAATAAATAGTAAATCCATGTCTCTGACAACAAAAATAGTGGTGCCATTGCCATATTAGCCTTATGAACAAGAACATGCCAGGGTCTACACCTTTACTACAGAAAGCGACTAAAGAAATTACTTTAGAATCAGACCCTAGGGCTGAAGACAGGGAGAGATCAAGCAATGTAGCCCATATTTCAAGGACCAGGGCACAGTTCAGGAATATCTATAATGATAAATTAAGAAATTGATATATAGCAGTGACATTTAGTATATTTTCCAAATGGTTAAAGCCAAGACTTTTAGTAGAATAAGGGGCTAGATGTCTTAGTCTACATGGCCTGTCATAAGAAAATGCCACAAGTTGGGAGGCCAACCTAAATTTATTATCCCATTGTTATGGAGGCTAGAAGTGCAGATTAAGATCCAGCAGTGGTAGTTTCTGAGGATGATGCATGTCTGGGCCTGAAGACACTATTTCTGGCTGTCCTCATATCAGGAGGGTGGACATCTCTAGTGTCTCTTCTTCTGTTATGACTCAGTTATGTCAGATGAGCGCTCTACCTTAATCAGTAAGGACAGGATATAGATGCTGGTAAAGCAGATTTAGGGTGAGCATTTTTGTCCTTGGTTCAAAGCTGGAGATGTCCTTGGTCTTATTTCAGTTGAAGGCTAGAAATGCCAGGAGCATTGGGGCCTCTCAACCCTTGTCTAAGTTCTAAATGATTTTAGGGTTATCTTATTAGAATGGGGATATTCTCCAAAGACTGCCCCACCTGGTGATCCATCCCATATACAGTCATCAAACCCAGACACTTGTGGATGCCAAGAAGTGCATGCTGATAGGAGCCTGATATAGCTGTCTTCTGAGAGGCTCTGCCAGAGCCTGAAAAATACAGAGGCAGATGTTTATAGCCAACTATTGGACTAAACACCGGGTCCCCAATGGGGTCATCAATGGAGGAGTTAGAGAAAGGACTGAAGGAGCTGAAGGGGTTTGAAACCCCATAGGAAGAACAACAATATCAACCAACCAAACCACCCCAGAACTCCCAGGGACTAAACCACCAACCAAGGAATACACATGGCAGGACCCATGGCTCCAGCTGCATAGGTAGCAGAGGATGGCCTTGTTAGGCATCAATGAGAGGAGAGGCCTTTGGTCCTATGAAGTCTCGATGCCCCAGAGTAGGAAAATTCAAGGGCAGGGAGGCAGAAATGGGTGGGTGGATGGGTGAACATCCTCATAGAAGCAGGGGTAGGGGGATAGGATAGCAGGTTTTGGGGGGGCAGGGAAAGGGGATAACATTTGAAATGTAAATAAAGAAAATATCCAATTTTAAAAAATAAAAAAAGGATGGGGATGTTAGGGTAGCCTTTGAGACCACTGAAGCTTTAAAAAGGATGGGGATGTTAGGGTAGCCTTTGAGACCACTGAAGCTTTAAACTCTACTTTCCGTTTCCCTCATAACACAAGAATGAGGAACACCAACCTTGGTACTCTTTTAGAACTAGTCAACAGAATAGTAATTCTGGTCTTGTATAATCACATGGCATTCTGATATACTCAGAAGAGCACATTTTATTCTATTCTTTCCTGCCTTAAGAAGAAATTCACTTGTTCCCATCAGTTACCTGACCAAGAACTATTCCTCAAGAGGGTGGTCTACCTAAAGCCATGGTAAAGAGATGGGAGGAATAATTGTGCTTTTAATGAGACAATGCACATTTCCTCCCAGAAGCCCTCAGTGCAGCTACTCACAAAGCTGTTGCTATGCAGCTGTGCTAAGCCTGATTGCTTTTTTCGAGTTAGGAAGTTTTTTTATACTTTGAGAAAATCTGTTTCTTAAACTGGACAAAGTTCAAGTGTGGTTTCTCTGGTGCTTGGGCTTTCTCCTTCTTTCTCTGAAGCTACCTCTACCCCTCCCCCACCTTTGCTGAGTAGTTGATTGCTGTAGGCAGTTGCTTGAAGACCTCCACTGCTGAATATGCTGTTCTAACTCAAAAGGCTTGGCGTTTTCTATTTTTCTTCTCCATATTCCTTATCCCAGGAGCTTCTAAGATTTACACTGTTTTTTTCTCTTAGTTTGAATAAAATTGTCTTTGAGCTTTTTATTAAGTTGTTTTAAAATACATTTTATCAATGAGACTAAAAGCCAAGTGAGGAGACCCCAGTTTCTTTGGTAACATATGATACCCTACATAGGACTCCTAAAACTTCTAGTAAACTAATGGAATTTTTTAACCTTACTGGATCCTCAAACCCTGTGCCTAGTGGGTTATATGCTAGGTTCTGTAAGTCTAGTAGGCATGGTGGGTACACAACTGAATCCATAGTACTAGATAAGGGACAAGAGTAATACCAAGGAGAGCAGTGTAATCCATCAAATGATAGAGTGGGCATCCATTTTGCAAAAGCAAACAAGTAGGCAGAGTAGGCCTGAGAAATTTGTCAAAGTGTGTGTTAGTTTATTAGTTATTATTGTTGATGAGTGATAGCTATATTATATGAAAGTCACAGGAAATGTATATGTATGTGTATGTATAACAGGCATGCAAGTCTGTGTGCATATTTGTGGAGGCAAAAGGTTTCTATCATGTGTCTTCTTCAATCTCTTGTCACCTTATTTTCTGTGACAGCTCTCTGAATAGGTACACTGCCTGGCTAGCATGCTACAGGGATCTCCTGTCTCCACTTCCTTAGTTCTGGGATTATATGCAAGCATCACCACACCTGGCCTTTTACATGGGTGCTGGAGATCTGAGCTCACTTACTCCTGCTTGTGCAGCAAGCCCTTGACCCACTGAACTGTTTCTACAGATTCTAAAATACATTTTGATACAATGGTTTTGGAGGAGAAAATTATACAGAATAGTTTTATTAGTTTATTTTTTTAAAAAGATTTATTTACTTATTTCATGTATGTGAGTATACCATTGCTATCTTTAGACATACCAGAAGATGGTATAGGATGCCCATTATAGATGGTTGTGTGCCACCATGTGGTAGCTGGGACTTGAATTCAGGACCTCTGGAAGAGCCATCAGTGCTCTTAACCACTGAACCATCTCTCCAGCCCTACAGAATAGTTTTAATAAATCCATGACAAATGTGATAATCTGAAAATATAAGAATTCCACTTTTTATTACTGCCCTGGCTTATTTGGTCAGAGTCTATGCTATTCTCAGAAGAACTTTCTCCTTAGCAATTATTTTTAAACTTGTAATATATTTATCTTACTTAGATTTTAAGCATTCAACATATTTAAATTACCAAAATAATGTATCTTGAAGCATAAAACAGAAATATCATGGGAAATGTGTGCCAGGATGTTTATATATGGAAACTTTGATAATCAGGTTATAAAAGACTGAAATTTCATTTGCTTGTAGTCTGTAATAACCATATATGTTTATGCTCCTACTGGTTTAATATCTTCTCCTGACCCATTATATTCAGAGCCTGAGTGTTCATTAAAAAAAAAAAAAAGTCAGCCAGGCAGTGGTAGCACCCACCTTTAATCCCAGCACTTGGGAGGCAGAGGCAGGCGAATTTCTGAGTTTGAGGCCAGCCTGGTCTACAGAGTGAGTTCCAGGACAGCCAGAGCTATACAGAGAAATCCTGTCTCGAAAAACCAAAAAAAAAAAAAAAAAAAAAAAAAAGTCGTGGTCCTTGCCAGATGGACTTGGAAGTTGTTCCAGTCATGTTCCAGGGGGTTAATTGTCATAACCCACTTTACAAATTCCATCATGGATGAGGTCATTAGTGAATGACATAATTTTCAGTTGTTCCTAGACTATAACACCTAAAAAGGCTCCTTTTCAGAATGAGTGCAGGACAGAGTTCCTAAATCTCTCTCTTTCTCTCTCTCTCTCTTACACACACACATATGTTTGTGCATACACAAACACAAACTGTACAAGTTGAGCTGAAAACATTTGACTGGCAGGATGTCTATGTTGTGGGTGGTCATGAAATGTCACAGACTTTAGGAAATACTGTGACATGTGTAAAAGACAGGACAGCAGGAAGAAGTGGTCAGAATCACTGAAGGAATTCTGCAGAGTTCAAGCATTTAGCATCTCTTTTGCCTTATTTACTCCTTCAGGTTTCTTTCAAGTTCCTTCAAGTAATTGTGCAGGAAGCTGCTGCTGTCCTTCAAAAGAATAATTATGTATGAGAGAGTCTTCCAATTCCCCTGCATTTATTTAGTCATACAGTCAAATGCTCAACAAACATTTATAATACACATCATGTTTCATAGTATAAGCCCTGGGGATAAAATCAGGAAGAGTTAAATAATAATTCATATATAAAAATCCATTAAAACTCACAAATCAGTATATTCATTGTTTTTCTGAGAAAGTTATGTTGAGTGAGTCTTAGTTTTACTGATTTTATTAGGGATATTTCAAAGACTCATAACTATATCATAAAACATTTGAAGAAATTGCTATTGATATATCTGGTAGACTATATTCTTGTGTCTATCTATCTATCTATCTATCTATCTATCTATCTATCTATCTATCTATGTATGTATCTATCTATCTATCATCTATCTATATCTATATCCTCCATCAGCTGTCTACCTCCCTCCCTCCTTCCTTCCCTCCCTCCCTCCTTCCTTTCCTCCCTCCCTCCTTCCTTTCCTCCCTCCCTCCCTCCCTCCCTCCCTCTCTATATCTTGTCAACTTGATTCAAGGCAGGGTCGTCTAGAAAGAGGAAATATCATTTGAGAAAATGTCATTGTGTGTTTTATAAAAATGTTTTGTAGAGTGCGATATGGTGAGGTGGGAGGGGTGCCTCGGGGGACCCATGCCATACAATGAGTAGAGAATAGAATAGAGTTTATTTAGGGCATAGAAGGGGAAGTGAGAGGGGAAGAGAGAGAGAGAGAGAGAGAGAGAGAGAGAGAGAGAGAGAGAGAGAGAGAGGGGGGGGGGGGGGGGAGGGAGAGAGGGAGAGAAAGAGAGAGAAGGAGGGGCCAAATAGCCCCTTTTATATTGAGCCAAGCATACCTGGACTGTTGCCAGGTAAATGTTGGGCAGAGCCTAGAAGGAATGCTAACAATCATTAGATTGGAATTGGCAACCAGTGGAATATTTTCTTGATGATTGACCTAGAAGAATCTAGCCATCTGTGGGGTGCCACTTCTGAAAAGACAGTCCTACTGTGTATAATATAAGAAAACCATTGCAACACAGGAACCAACCTATGATATCCCTTATTTAAAGGAGAAAAATTGGGGAGGGGAAAGAATCCTTTCAAAATCCTGTGAATATGTAACTTCAAAAGCCACAAAAATATGTTTACTGCTGCTTCTAAGATATTTAAATGAGGTTCTTTTGAAAAGATTATTTCCACAATTGGGTATGCCCTATCCTGTCCCTAAGTTCTCTCCTTCTATTAATGTCTGTACTTAAGTTTATGTTAAAGGCTTTTCTTAATAAACTTCAACTGTGCTTCATTTGAAATTCTTTTCTGGGATGTAGGCTAGGATGTAGCAGCTTCACTTGTGTGAAGATCTTGGAGAAAATTTCAGGCTGTGATGGAAGATAATGTGGAGCAACGTCTCCAGATTGTACTGTTAGTGATGTTGACCTGTCTTAGTCAGGGTTTCTATTCCTGCACAAACATCATGACCAAGAAGCAAGTTGGGGAGGAAAAGATTTATTTGGCTTACTTCCACATTGTTGTTGACCACCAGAGGAAGTCAGGACTGGAACTCAAGCAGGTCAGGAAGCAGGAGCTGACGAAGAAGTCATGGGGAGATGTTCCTTGCTGGCTTGCTTCCCCTGGCTTGCTCAGCCTGCTCTCTTATAGAACCCAAGACTTCCAGCCCAGGGATGGCACCACCCACAAGGGGCCCTACCCCTTTGATCACTAATTGAGAAAATGCCCTGTTACTGTCCTGCAGTAATGTTAAACAGTGGGTAACCTGGAAAAATGGAGTTAGAAAGAAGAGCAGCTGCTAGAGAGAGTTAGGGATAGGATAGAGTGGCCACAGACATACCTACCCACGTGGAAGGGTAAAAATTAGACGGGAGACTTTACTGCTCAGCCATCTTGGTTCTTTAATAATAATCCTTTGTTCTCCCAACAGGTATATTACCTGGGGCAAAAACCACTCCCCCCCAAAATACGTCAGTGTAACAGTCCAATCAGTGACTTCCTTTGTTACTCTGTGGGGGTGGAGCTTTTGAATGTAACTGGAACCAGGTTTCGCTCAACAGGTGGGCCACAGCCCTGAGGCCCAAATGGCACTGTTTTGCTTTCGATACTGTGGGGAGAGAGTCCACAATGCCCCACAGCTGGGTCTCATGGAGGCATTTCCCCAATTGAAACTCCCTTCTCTGTGTTAACTCCAGCCTGTGTCAAGTTGCCACATAAAACCAGCCAGTACATGACCTTATCATAAATGTGGTCTCCTTAACAAAGATTCAGGCATTTTAGTGTTAAAAAGGAAGGAACCGCCCCACCAATACACACACACACACACAAACACCTAAAGAATTCTTGAAGAGTTTGTAGTGATTTAGGGGTTTCACAAGGATCCAAAATCTGCTCCTGTTTCCTGAAGGGTCATGGGATATGAACAGAAAGCCTCTACTTTTGTTATTAATAGTTAGGGTCAACTGCATTTACTAACTCAGTGGCTACACATTTCTAAATTTCATCTACTCGCTATTTCTTTTTTCTTACCCCTATTTCTTTAAATACAGAGGAAGATCATTTGGTTAAGAATACTAAACAATGTGTCAACCACAAAAACTACCCACTGTGCATGGTCCACTATTGGAGCTCAGTAGGTTAATTCATTGCCTTAGGCTTGGCAAGTGCCCGATTAGACATATGCAGGCTTGATGCTTACTGAGGACAGACCCTTCCTCACAATCATCAGCCTATAAAGCTAAGAACTAAAACTGTCAGTAGGCCTGGAGATCCTTCTTCCCACTCTTCACTGATGACACAGAAAGAAATTGGAGGAAGAAAATCTTTTATTCAAGCCTGGGCCTGGAAAAATGTAGTGACACTGTCTATCTCAAAGGAGACTGTATTAGTTACTTTTCTATTGTGGTAATAAAACTCTTGATCAATGCAACTTATAAAAGAAAGCACTTAATTTGGCTTACAGTTTCTGAGGGTTAGAGTCCATGATGGCAGAGTAAACATCTGAAAGTTCACTTTTTGATCCACTACCATGAGGCAGGAAGAACAAACTGGGATTTCTGAGTCTATTGAATCCTCAAAGCCCACCAGCTGGGACACACTTCATCCTACAAGGCCAATCCTCTTAATCCTTCCCAGTTTCATCAACTGAGGACCACCTATTCAAATAAATGAGCCATTGGGGCCATTCTCATTTAAACTACCATAAAAACTCTCTCCCATTTTGTAAAAGTGAAAGGTCCTAGGGTGTTGATAGGCTGATGAATGGAATTTTGCTATGGTTGGCAGAGTTTTTGACCCTGGATATGTCCGTTGACTTCCCTCCTGATAGATTTGTAGAGTAGAGTCTTGCTCAGCCTTATCCTTGAATGAGCCTCAATACCCATGAGCCCATGTAAGCATATTAACTGGAAATGAAAAACAGTGATAGATGAGGAAGGATAAAATAACATGACTCCCCTGCTTATAATTTATAATCTCAAATGAAATGGGAGAAATACCACAACTACAGTCGCTAATAGTTAAGGCATCATGTAAAATATTAGGTATAAAGTAGCAATGAGGAAGACATAGCTAGAAGGCTTTGGTGGCTATTTTTACAGATGTTTGTTCTTTCTCTCTCCCTCTCTCTCTCCCTCTCTCTCTCCCTCTCTCTCTCCCTCTCTCTCTCCCTCTCTCTCTCCCTCTCTCTCTCTCTGTCTTCTGTTACATGATTACTGATCAAAAGAATGGGCATCAGTAACCTGGATGGGAAAACATCCCTCAAAGAAGCTGTCCTAAAGAAGCTGTCCTAAAGACTTTACAATGGAGATAGCATGTAGGATACTTGAAAAAGAACAGTGTGGTATTGGCCGTTGCCCACTTTACACTTGATGATTTGCTCTACACAACTATTTTTCTGTCCATTGTCTGGTCTTTCCTCTGCAGTGGTCCTTTTGTCCATGGTTAATGGTCTCTAGTCTGTAATAATCTGCTTATCTTTTATACAATTCTTAATATCTCACTTGAATTCTAATGTGTGTTCCTGTGTGTTTGTTTGCCTGGCCAGAGTCCAAATGTTGACACTTGGTGTCTTTCTCATGTTAGTAGAATTTCGTGGTTTCCAAATGATACAGGACAATCTGGATCCCCTCTTGAGGCTCTAGTCTCACTAATAAAGTAATTTTAAATGGACTCAAATGGAAGCTCGAGGACAATTTATAAGAGTTTAAAAGAACAACATCCAAAGGCAGGCCAGCTGTAAACTTCAGTAGCTTCCCAGAGGTGGAGAATGAAGGAGAGAAGGGGAAAAGATATGCTGTTGGAGTTAAGATGGAGGTAAGCCAGATGACAGCAGATAGCCACATGTTATGGAATAGGGTAGGGACTTAGAGAAAGACTAAGAAAGCCCAAAGTATCATCAGAAAAAGGATACTCAGGTTGTGGCCAGCATCTGAAAGAGAGCAAAAAAACAGAAGTAAAAAGCTGCCCCTTTCTTGAGTTCCTGTGTATAGACTCAGATGAATATTATTGCAGCTTGGTTTGTAGGGAATGCATTATAGCACACTCTGGAAATGGAAACTGCGGTGTTTCATTAAAGAAATAAATATTCAACCCACCTCTAGGTGAGTATGCCTTCTTAGGACACAATCTTGGGGTTCAGTGTTATCAAATAATCCGGCAACAGAGAAAGCATTCAGTACTTGTCTTTCCAAATCAGTGTTACTTCCAGTGTCCCCAATTTCCTGTAACATAATTTCAGTTTTTTTTATTGGATATTTCATTTATTTACATTTCAAATGTTATCCCCTTTCCTGATTTCCCCCCGTAGAAACCCCTATCCCACTCCCCCTCCTGCTTGTATGAGTGTGTGCCCCCACCCACCCACACACTATCACCTCCCTGCCCTCTAATTCCCCTACTCTGGGGCATCAAACCTTCACAGGACCAAGGATCTTTTCTCCCATTGATGCCTGACAAGGCCATCCTCTGCTACATATAGAGCTGGAGCCATGAGTCCTTCCATGTGTACTCCTTGGCTGGTGGTTTATACCCTGGGAACTCTGGTTGGTTGATATTGTTGTTCTTCCAATGGAGTTGCAAACCCCTTCAACTCCTTCAGTCCTTTCTCTAACTCCTCCATTAGGGTCCCTATGATCAGTTCAATAGTTGGCTGCAAGTATCCTCCTCTGTATATGTAAGGCGCTAGCAGAGCCTCTCAGGAGACAGCTGTATTAGGCTTCTGTCAGGATGTACTTCTTTGAATCCACAATAGTGTCTGCGTTTGGTGACTGTACATGGGATGGGTCCTCAGACTTCAGTTTGTTAAGGCTCAGTAAAATTTTATTGTATATGTACTCTACATTTCTCCTTCCCCTTTTTTGGTCTGGTTCTTTTTTAAATTAAATTAATTTTTTTTTTTTTTTTTTTTTTTTTTTTTTTTTTACTTATTCACTTTACATTTCACTCATTGCTCTGTTCCTGGTCACTCCTTCCCACAATCCTTCCCCAAACCCTCCTTCTCTTCTCTTCTGAGTGGGTGGGGTCCCCTGGGTATCCCCTACTCTGGCACTTCAAGTCTCTGTAAGGCTATGTGATTCTTCTCCCATTAAGTCCAGACAAAGAATCCCAGCTAGAAGAATATTTCCTATGTACAGGTAACAGCTTTTGGCATAGCCCCTGTTCCAGTTGTTCAGGACCTACATGAAGACCAAGCTGAACATCTGCTACATATGTGCGGGGAGGCCTAGGTCCAGCCTTGTATGGTCTTTGGTTGGTAGTTCAGACTCTGAGAGCCCCAAGATACAGGATAGTTGACTCTCATCATCTTGTGGAGTTGCTGTCCCCTTCCAGGCCCACAATCCTTACTCCTATTCTTCCATAAGAGTTCTTAAGCTCCATCTACTGTTTGGCTGTAGGGGTCTGTATCTGTCTGAATCAGCTGCTGGGTGGAGCCTCTCAGAGGACAACTTGCTCTCATCTGCAAGCATAACAGAGTATCATTCATAGTGTTAGGGATTGGTGCTTGCCTAGGGGGATGGGCCTTTAGTTGGGCCTGTTATTGGTTGGCTATTCCCTCAGTCTCTGCTACATTTCTTGTAGTCCCTGTGCCTACATTTCTTGTAGACAGGATAAATTTTGGGTTGAATATTTTGGCCTCCCATTTCTTTATCCACTCACCTTTTAATGAACATCTAAACTGGTTTCATTTTTTAGCTGTTATGAATAGTATAGCTTTAAACATAGATTTGTATCTTTGCCATAGCATTTAGCATCCCTTAGGCATATGCTTAGAAATGGTATATAGCTTGGTAAATTTTTTGTTAGAAAACTTCCTAGTGCTTTCTCTTTGAAAATTAAAAAAAAATATATTGTATGTGTATGGGTATTTTGCTTGCCTATATGTCTAGGTACCACGTATATGCCCATGGAGGTTAGAAAAAGGCATTGGATTCCTGGGAATTGGAATTATGGACTGTTGTGAGTTGCCATGTATATGCTTGGAATAGAATCCTCTGGAGAGAGCACCAGCGCTCTTGACCTCAGAGCCTTCTTTCCTGCCTCTATGATTTCTTTAGTGACTGCATGTACTTTTGATCCCACAGGCAGTGCCTAGGCCACTTCTTTCCCTATACTCTCTGGCTATGTTACTGCAGTGCAATGCACACTTCTCTCTCCCTATGTGGTGGCACCTGTTCAGGCGAGCATTTCTGTGGCAGCTGCAGCTGACTGCAGCTTGAGTGGAGCAGCTGGATGTAGCAGGATTCTGGCAGAGGCACGGTTGCTTTGTAGAAAAATTCAGGTCTAGGCTGATTTCTGCTTGCTTTTGCTCTTTCTTCTCCAGGAGCAGAAACTATTGTCCTGTTTTTTTATGCTAATGCTTTTGTGTCCAGTCACCCAGATACTGACTCAAATTCACCATCCTACTCAGAAATATCTGATCGGAGTATTAACTTTGCTGCTTTTCCAATCAGTAATCTTAGAACCACTGTGCATCTCTACTGATGTGCTTGCTTTTCAAGGGTGGGTTTGTGTGATGATTAAAAACTATGTCATAAAGAGGAAAAAAATGGTCAAGTCTTTTATCCTTTTAAGCTCAAAATATGAAGAAAAATTAAATTGATAGTCACATACATATATATGAATATATGCACATGTACATCTATTACCTATTAGAATATTAAAAATTAAAATTTCCCTGGAAGCTAAAAATCTTGGTAGATTATTTTGGAATAGGCCATTCCTAAGACAAAATGGTAATATAAATGACATGGGCTGGAGAGATGGCTCAGTCATTGGAATGCTACTTTGGCAGAGAGTTTGGTTTCAAGCACTCATGTCAGACAACTCACAAATGCTCATAATTCCAGCTCCAAGTCATTGGACTCCCTTTTCTGGCCTCAACAGGCATCTATGTATATATGTGCACACTAGTATACACACATGAGCATAAGTGAAAATAAAATAAATCTAAATAATACCATTGGAAGCATAATAATTCAGATGCTTCATGCAAATTTGAGGCTTTTTTTTACCTGATCCAAAAAAATGCTTAGCTAGCTAAACTCTGATAGAGTTTATTGAACAATGCATTTATTGAGCTGCAAGAATCTAAGCAGATACAAGAAGAAAGAATTCTTTATTTTGATTAAATAGAAAAGACATGTCTGATGTTCCTGGGCCAATAAAGTTCCTAGGTTTGGGAGTGATTCCAGACAATGGGGTGAAGCCAGGGATAGAGACCATGAGACCAGGATACTCACTCTGGGAGAAACAGCCTCTACTTGTATCCTAATGCCATCATTTCCTAATGTGATCTCAGATATGTCAGTTGCTATTATCCATCTTTTATATTGAGGACAATAATAACAATACCTTCGAGGGATGACATAAGTGAGGGCAAATAGGAAAAATTACTGGTAACAATAGGTACTATGGACTTTCTGTATCTCTGGTCTCCTCATCTATTCACCTAATTATGCATCAAAATATTTATGAAGAATAGGTTACATGTATACTAAACATTCACAGACTTTTTCGTCATTATCCGTAAACAATACAGCACAAGCATCTATGAACCATTTGCATTGCACTGACTATAAACAGTCTAGAGATGATTTAATACAGAAGAGAACGTGCAGAGGTGATATGCAAATACTCTTTCATTTATATAAAGGACTTGACCATCTGTGGAGTTTTGAGTCCACAGAGGGTACTGGATTCATCCCAGTGGATACTGAAGGACAAGTGTAGTTATTATTGAAAGTAATTATGAGTGAAATTATTTAAAATTACTTGGCATGTAGCAAAGTGTTCAGTATCTGGCTGTCTTTAGTGTTAAGACTAACTTGGTAATTTCCAGCAAGATATTTAATTTTTCTGACCTGCAATTTTCCACATGGAAAGGCAGATGATTTCTTCCTTTATAATTAGCTGGTAGGAAGCTACAAAATTTTATCTTATAGTTCACTGTTAATAAAGGTATGTTCCTTTTGGCTTCTGGGTTTTTTTTCTTCTTCTTCTATTTTTCATTAGTGATATCCATAAGAACTAAGGTGATTGTCCTTCAGGAATAATTTTTTTCTAAATTTGAAGGGTTTAGGGTTTGTGTTTGCATAGAGATGTTTGTATATGTGTATACAAAAAGTATAAAACTGCCCAATTCCTCCTAGTTCATGAGGCACTAAATACTTCCTCCCATACCTATACCTTTCCCATCATTTTGAGAGAGGAAGGGAGGTTGTACTCTTGGGAAACAATTTGCGTGTGCTTGGCAAAGTTATGAAGCACCAGTTGGCCTTTTTGCTGGATGGCCCACAGGTCAACTCCTTGTGTGGCCAATTATAGGGCAGTGGTCTGTTCAGGCAACTTAGACTCAGTCAAGTAATAGGCCAAGAACTCTGGAGCCTCAGTGAGCAGTTTCTGCCTGTAGTGGGTGGAAGGAGCTTGGCTATAACTCCTCAGTCTTTGGCTCCTGTTTCAGTCACAACTTCCCACAGCTGCCCCTGCAGGAGATGTAAGCTCTATCAGATAGACAATGTCCCAAGCTCAGCATTTTAGCTCGGGCCTACTCCCAGTCATCTGACCACAGCCGGACATGCCTCACCCCACAGATAGCCACGCCTCATACAATATAAGGGGCTGTTCGCCCCTCCCCTTTCTCTTGCTCTTTGTCCTCTCTTGTTTCCTTTCTTCCCTCTCTCTTGCTTCCTTGCTTCCTCTCTTGCTCTTTGTTTCATCTCTTGCTTTCTTCCTTTCTTTCCTGGTCTTTGTTTTCTTCTCTTGCCTTCTTGCTCTCTTGCTTCCTTTCTTTCATTTTTCTTTCTCTCTCCTTCTCTTCTCCTCTCCTTCCTCTCCTTTCCTTCTCTCTACTTGACTGGCCTATTTTCTCTTTTCTATAATAAAAGATCTCATTTATACATTGCCTCCTTTTTGACAACACCCCCCACCACAGGCCTTAGCTGTAGAGAGAGAGAGAGACCCAGGCTGCAGCAGTGAGCCACCCAACCCCACAGCCAATGAAGTAATCATTATCAGGGGTGGTCTAGCCCTTGGCTTCGCTTCCAGAAGGCTTCTAGTTTTGCCAGCTTAGGTGCTTTTCTGTCTCCCAAATGATGCCATTTCTCCCTGAAGATCTCATTCCTCCACCTCACTGGTTCCCACCTGCTGCATTTGTCTCTACAGATCCAAAAGCCAGGTCATCTGCTTCTCTCTCGTTCACTCCAGCCTTTACTTACACAACATTCAGTGTTCCCTTCACCACACGAACTTCTTTTTTAAATTGCAAATTCATGGTGTGAAAAATAATTTCATGGACAAACACCTTACACTCCTGGACCAGTGGCACTCTCATTTTCCATCAGGTCACACTGATTTCTTTAGTGACTGTGCAAGTTTGCACTCTACCAGCAATGGATGAGTGTTCTCCTTGCTCCATGTTCTCGACAGCACGAGCTGTCATTTACTTAATTGATCTTAGGCATTTTGAAGGCTGTAAGATGGACTCTCAGTGTAGTTTTGATTTGCATTTCCCTGATGGATAAGGATGTTGAGCATTTTGTTAACTGTTTCTCAGCTGTTTGTGTTTCTTATTGTGAGAATTCTCCTTTTTAAGTGAGTTCTTTGTTTTCTTGATATACAGTGTTTTTCAGTTCTTTATGTGGTTTTTCATATTAGCCCTCTACGTGTAGATGGTAAAAAAAATAAAAAAATCATTTCCCTTTCTGTAGGCTGCTGCTTTATCCTAATGATGGTACCCTTTGCTATGCAGAAGCTTTTAAGTTTCATGAGGTCCCATTTATTAATTGTTGATCTTAGTGCCTGTGTTAACTGTTTTGTTCAGAAAGTCTTTTCCTGTGCCATCTAAGTTCAAGGTTATTCCCCACTTTCTCCTCTATTAGATTCAGTGTATCTGCCTTTATGTTCAGGTGTTTGATCCATTTGGAGTTGAGTTTGGGGCAGGGTGATAAGTACGGATCTATTTGGATTCTTATAGATGTAGCTATCTAGTTTGATCAGCACTATTTCTTTAAGATGCTACCTTTTTTCCAGTGTGAATTTCTGTTATTTTATAAAAAATCAAAAATCAAAAACAAAAACAGATAGGCATCCATCGGTGTGTGTATTCATGACTGAACCTCTTACTCAATTCCATTAATCATTTCTTTGTGCCAACACCTGCATTTCCTATTGCTATCACTCTGTAGAAGAATTTGAGGTTGGCAGTGGTGATACCTCTAGAAGTTCTTTTGGCTCTTTGGGATTGTTTTTTAGCTATCTGAGGTTGTTTTGTTCTTTCTTGTTTCTATATGGACCTGAAAATTGTCCTTTCAAGATCTTTGAAGAATTATTTTGAAAGTTTGATGGGGGTTGCATTGAATTTATAGATGGGTTTTAGATGGATGGCCATTTTTACTATATTAATAATTACCAATTCATGAGTGTGGGACATCTTCCCATCTTCTGAGGTCTTCTATTTCTTTATTTAACATCTTAAAGTTTTTATCATACAAGTGTTGTACTTGCTTAGTTAGTTACCTGAGGCTATGCTATATTTTTTGATGCCTGTCTTTATAATGTTAAGGTATGTCCTCTGTATCTCTAATATTTCTAGGACTTTTATCATGAAGAGGTGTTAGATTTGGTCAAAGGTCCTTCTGCATCTATGAGTGTTTTTTCTTTAAGTTTTTAATTTGACAGATTGCATTTATAGATTTACATATATTGAACCATCCAAGCATCTCTGGGATAAACCATACTTGGTCATGGAGGATGATCTTTTCAGTCTGTTCTTGGGTTCAGTTTACAAGTATTTTGTTGTGTATTTTCACATCTATGTTCATAAGGAAAATTACTCTGTAATTCTCTTTCTTCATTGTATTTTTATGCAGTTTGGGTATCAGGGTATCTCTGACCTTCATAAAATTGACTGAACAATATTTCTTCTGTTTTTATCTGTATTAGTCAGAGTTCTCTAGAGTCACAGAACTTATGGTAGTCTCTATTTAGTAAAGGAATTTATTGATTACTTACAGTCTGTAGTCCAACTCCCAACAAAGATCAGCAGCAGCTGTGAATGGAAGTCCAAGGATCTAGCAGCTGCTCAGTCCCAAAGGCAAGCAGGCAAAGCAGAGCGAGCCTTCCTTCTTCCAATGTCCTTATATAGGTCTCCAGCAAAAGGTGCAGCCCAGATTAAAGGTGTATGCCAACACACCTTTAATCCCAGATGACCTTGAACTCGTAGATCTTCCTATCCTAATCTTCTGGGATTCATAGCCACTATGCCCTCAAGATCCTCATGCCAAGATTCAGGTCAGAAACTTGTATCTCTCAGCCTCCAGATTAGGCCCACAGGTGAGCCTTCTCATTCTGGATTGTAGTTCATTTCAGACATAGTCAAGTTTACAACCAGGAATAGCCACTACACTATCTATTTATAATTTGTGCAATATTTTGATTATTGACATTAACATATCTGTGAAAGTGTGGTAGACTTCTGTGCCAAAATCATTTTGAACCCTGCTCTCCCCCCCATTTTGATTTGGTTGGGAGACTTATTTACAGCATCTATTTCTCTAGGGATTATAGGTATGTTTAAATTGCTTATCCTACCTTGATTTAATTTTGGCAAATGGTACCTATCATGAGAATTGTCTTTTTCTTTTGTTTTGTTAGATTTTCCAATATAGTGAAATACAGGTTTTAAAAAAGTATATCCTAATTATCTTTGGATTTCCTCAGTGTCTGTCATTATATCCCCCTTTTAACTCACATTTTATTCATTTGTATATCTTTGCCTTTTAGTTAATTTCTATAAGGGTTTGTCTATCTTATTAAAGTATTCCCTAGATTGTTCTTAGATGTGATTTGATACCTCTTATGGCCAATATTCACATCAAATTTGTAAGACATATTTAATTTTTCTGGATGTCATATCACAGCCATAGAGCCCAATCTTGTCAGTGTACCCTGGATCTGGATATGTCCTTCTGCCTTGCTTTCATGCTTTTCCAGATATAATCTATAGTGCATACCCAGTAATTTTGTTTAAATGGATTTGTACTGAGAAAGTTCTGGGAAAGGGCTGCACATATTTAGTATGTGCTTACTGGTGTTTATTTACATGTTTTTCTGGTCATAATTTTTCTAGACTCAAACATCCTTCCTTGGATTATTGCTTTCTTTGTTATATCCATGTATAAAATTACACTGAAACTGAAGTAAGGTGGTCTACAGCATTAGCCTGTAGTTGACCCCGTTCTTTGAGGTACTCAGATCCCACGTCCAGAAGACAAGATACAGGTTGATGAAAAGTTATCATTTAATCTTTTTCTTTTTGTTGGGGAATTGAGACTATTGATGTTCAGAGTTGTCAATGAGAATTGTTTGTTGATTTCTGTTATTTTGTTTTGGATGTGTGTTTTTTTCCCTGCCTCTTTTTATTTGGGGGCCTAGGATTATTTATTCTTTGTGAGGTATTGTTTTTGGTGTGTTTGTGTGTGTGTGTGTATGTTTGTGTTATATTAACCTCTTCAGGTTGAAGTTTTCTTTAGTGCCTTCTGCAGGGTTGGATTTGTAGATAGAAATGTTTAAATTTGATTTTGTTTTGGAGGGTCAATCTTTCTCCATCTATTGAGATTAATAGTTTTGCTAGGTATAGTTGTCTTAGCTGACATCTATGGTCTCTTAGAGTTTGTAGAATATTTGTCCCAGCTCTTCTACCTTTGGAAAATATCCATCGAGATCTCACATACTGTCTTAGTTTGGGTTTGTATTTCTGTGAAGAGACAATATGACTACAGCAACTTAATAAAGAAAACATTATATTGGGGCTCTTTTAAAGATTCAGAGGTTTAGTCCATTATCTTGATTGTGGGGTGCATGACAGCATGCAGGTAGACATGGTGCAGGAGAATAGTTGAGAGTTCTATTTCTGATCCACAGAAGGCAGAAGGCAGAGAGAGAACCACTGAGTCTGGTTTGGGCATTTGAGACCCAGAGCTTACTCTCAGTGACACACTTCCTCCAATAAGGCCACACCTACTCCAACAAAGTAACACCTCTTAATACAATTCCCTAAACATGTAAATATATGAGTCTTTCGGGGGCATTCTTTTTCTTTCTTTCTTTCTTTCTTTCTTTCTTTCTTTCTTTTCTTTTCTTTTCTTTCTTTCTTTCTTTCTT
>NW_022196903.1:60650134-60693041 GCF_008632895.1 Mastomys coucha | reverse complement strand
AAAAAAAAAAAAAAAAAAGAAAGAAAAAAAAAACAACAGAAACTAAAACAATATCCCATTCCCTTCCCCCTCCCCCTGCTCACCATCCCACCCACTCCTGCTTACTGGCCCTGGCATTTCCCTGCACTGGGGCATAGAACCTTCACCAGGCCAAGGTTCTCTCCTCCCATTGATGACCAGCAAGGCCATCCTCTGCTATACGCATGCTGCTGGAGCCATGAGTTCCCCCATGTGTACTCTTTGGTTGGAGTTTTAGTCCCTGGGAGCTCTACTTAGTACTAGTTAGTTCATATTGTTGTTCCTCCTAAGGGGCTGCAAACCCTTCAGTTCCTTGGGTCCTTTCTCTAGCTCC
This sequence comes from Mastomys coucha, assembly GCF_008632895.1. Taxonomy (NCBI): domain Eukaryota; kingdom Metazoa; phylum Chordata; class Mammalia; order Rodentia; family Muridae; genus Mastomys; species Mastomys coucha. Next base: position 60,692,689 of record NW_022196903.1, on the reverse strand, counting down.
TTCATTGGGGACCCTGTTCTCAGTCCAATGGATGGCTGTGAGCCTCTACTTCTGTATTAGTCTACCACAGGTCTTATTCTAACACAACTGCTAATATGTTACATGGCCTTTTCCCCTCAAATCTCTTAGTTTTCTTCATTCTTTGTGTTAAATGTTTTGTTTGTTGTCTGCTAATGGCAATTTCTTTTCTGGTCTAGTTATTTGGTGTTATGGATATGTTTTGTGCTGTGATAGGCACCTCTTTCTTTACGTTGGGGGAAATTTTGCTCTATGATTTTGTTTAAAATGTTTTCTGTGCCTTTGACTTAGGTTTTTTCCTCCTCCCTGTACTCCTAGGTTTAGTCTTTTCTTATTCATAAGTGTGGTCTTTTCATACTTTCCCAGATTTCCTGGATAGTTTGTGCCTGAGTTTTTTTAGATATAAGATTTTCTTTAACTGAAGTATCCATTTCTTCTATCTTGTCTTCAATGCCTGAGATTTTCTATTCCATCTGTTGTATTTATTGTTTAGGCTTGTTTCTGAGGTTCCTGTTTGCACTCCAAATTTTTTATTTCCTGATTTCCCTCAGTAAGATTTTCTTTATTGATTCTATTTCCATTTTCAGGCATTACTCATTTCCTCATATGGTTTGATTGTATTTTCATGGACTTCTATAATGAATTTCTTTTTCTTTCTTAAGGAGCCTCCATTATATTCCTAAAGGCTATTTTTAGGTCCTTGTCTTGTGCTTCAGCTAAGAGCCTATGTAGTAGTTTTACTGGGCTCCAGTTGTGACATATTGCCCTGACTATTATCTATCGATTGTACATTTACAATGGCATCTAGTTATCTGTGTTTGGAATGATTGTAATTTTCAGTGCTGGTATCAGGTCTTGTCTTTGGTGGGTGGGTGTTTTGTTTCTTGTTTTCTGCTACCTTCCCTGGTTCTCAGCAGAATGGGGTAGCTGTGAGTTGCCTAGTAGAGAATGTATCTGGTATCCGGCTAGGTGAAGCCACTGGAAGTTCCTGGTACAATGTATTTCTAGGTATTGGTAGCTGATACGTAGCAATGGGAACAGGCTAGAAAGCGGGCACTGAAGAGGTCTATAAGAGGGAAGAAATCAAGGCGTTCCACCAGGATCTGCTTAGTTATTCAGAAATTGGGGCAGAGAATGAGGAGAGACCACAGCATGTAGTCTGCTAGAGAGCTGGAGATGATGCTTGGGGACTGGATTTAGAGGAGAGGAGGGAAGGTAAAGGTCTGAAGCTCACCTACCTGATTCACTGTCCTACTTGCTTCTCTGGCAGGGTTGGTAGGCAGGTTTCCACGTAAAGCTTGCTGGAGTTGATGGCTTCCTTTCTGGCTTGTCAAAATCTTATCTTTCAATCTTTGTCATGCAAATAACTCCTGGTATATTGCTCAATTAAGTAATGTATCTAGGGGCTAAAGTTAAGAGTATTTTGTGTACAGAAATGGAGACTGGATCTCGCATCCCAGCACACACATAAAAAGTTTGGGGTGATGCCTTGCAAGCTTGTAATCTCATCAGGAAGGGTGGAATAAAGAAGGAGGACTTCTGGTGTTAGTTAGCTTCCACTTAGCCAAAATGCATGTAAGCTCCAGGCTTAGGGAGGGACCTTGCCTCAGAAATAAAAAGGTATAGAGTGATAGTGGAAGATACCAGATGATTTTCTCTGAATGCTACATAGGTGAACGCTGCCCTCAGTTAGTTTGTCTGGTGTGTTCTACTCTCGTGTTGTTCCGAACTATGATTAAAACATGTTTCTCATATAACACTGGAGAATGTGCTTTGAAGTTCTTCTGAAGCAGATGGAGCAAGTCTTGTGGGCAGTAGTACATCATCAATGCTCCGGAGGGCTCTACTCTCTTAAAACGAGTCCAATTTGTGGAATATATAACTTGTTTTAAATGACAAGACATATGGTGGAAAATTTAATAAGACATGCAGTAAGTAATAAAAACTGTTTTGGGCTCATAATGTATTAATATTTTAAAATGTGGACGAGTGAGTTTGTCAATCTTCCCCTCTGACGGCAAGCCCAGATGAATGGTTCATATGGGTGATGACAAAGGCTTTTATGAATTCTCACTGTCATGTGGAAACTGGACAGAAATCCCCAAGAGATGAATGGTATGAGACCAGGGCATACTTTCCCTAGTGCCAGCTCTGTCTTTCCTGGCTGCATTCTTCTCTTCGTGAGAGTCGCCCACAGAAGTGTTCTCTCTGGGTTCTTTCTCAGTCATTTATTATTGCTAACCTCTCCAGGCTCACCCTGCTGACCTCAGATGTTCCATCATTTTCAATTGGACTTTGGCAACCGCACTTTCAGTGGCAACCCCCAGAGCATAGGTGAGCATACCCGCCATTTTCTATATATGGCTTATCTCCTTCTTGAGCAGTTACTTAGATAGAGTGTTTATACAGCTCTCTGAGACAGTGTACTTTCTACCCAGTAATTGACTGAAGCTTATAAATATTTCATTGCAAATCACAGGAATTTTTTTCTAAAAAATTTCATTTAGCCTGCATGTCTATTTGTGTACTGTGTGCATGAAGAACCAGTGGAGACCTGAAAACGGAGTCATAGCCCCTGGAATTTGATGGTTGTGGACCACCATGTGGATATTGAGGATTGAACCCTGGATGAGCAGTCAGTGTTTTCAGCTAATAAGCCATCTCTCTAGATCCAAGAAAAAAATTAAAAATGCTTTCTTTTTTCTAAAAGTTTTAGGGAAATTTTAGTATAAAGCATAGTGACTAGTTGTAGAAACACTGGTGTAGAGATATTAGGATTATAATTGTAGCTCTGCCTTTAACTGTGGGATTATAGGCAAGTTGTTTAACCTCTTAGGTTCTTGTTTTTATTTATTTATTTTTATCAGATATGGATCATAATAGTAAGTGATATGCCGGGCAGTGGTGGCGCACGCCTTTAATCCCAGCACTTGGGAGGCAGAGGCAGGCGGATTTCTGAGTTCGAGGCCAGCCTGGTCTCCAGAGTGAGTTCCAGGACAGCCAGGGCTATACAGAGAAACCCTGTCTCGAAAAAAAACCCAAAAAAAAAAAATAGTAAGTGATATAAAGATTTGCATAAAAATAATTGTTAGTGTTTATTTATCTTTTAGTTTATCTATTTTTATTTACTTATCTTTTTAGTTCTGAGCTATCTATCTAGGACTCCTATGGGAGGATCAAATGACCCTTTCACAGGGACCAAATATTAGATATTCTGTGTTGCAGGACTATTTAAAAAATAAATCCACCCTGTAAACTCTCTTTCCCACTGGACCACGTTCTAGTGCCGGTACCATCTGGCCTCAACACTATGTCCTGGCAGACTCTTGCTTTTTTCTCCCAGCTAGCAACAACATCTCGCTCACACACAATGCTTTACACAACTTCACAATCATCCATCTAGTGCGTAGAACCTGGTAAAGCATGTCTCTTAAGACTTAACTATCTAAGCAGGTTTATATAATAATAAAATTATAATTACAAGATGCCAATATAATAATTTCAGTGCCAAATGATAAAGACAGTGTTTTGACCCAATTAATCTAACTTTGTAAAAACCTTAGCCTGGTTGTTATAACCATGTGGGGTGTGAATGGTCATCTTCCTCTGCCTCCATGAAGATGATCCCCATCCCTTCCAGCTCTCCCCTTTTTCCTTGTCCACTTCTAGCTCCACCTCTCTATTCGTGTCCAATCACAGGCCTGCCACTGCCACAATGTGATTGGACAGAGAAAATGCTACAACAATTCTGTTTATCAGACATTTATGATTCATAGCAGTAGCAAAACTACAGTTATTATATATGCAATGTTCCTAAATGTGTGTCTAAGCACATCTCAGTGAAGTGCCCATGGGGTCCATCAGAGGGCTTGGATCCCCTGAAGCTGGAGTTACACACTTTTGTGAGCCACCATGTGGATGCTGGAATCTTGTACTCAGAGTCTTCGCAAGAGCAGAAATTACTTTTAACTTCTGAGCTATCTCTTCAGCCCTCAACTTTAATTTTTATTAAGTACTTGAAACTGTGACATATTAAGTGCTAAATTGCACAATAGGCATGACTTTATTAAGTAAATATTCTGAGCAATATACCAAGAACTTTTGAACATGCTACTCATGCAGTCCTGAGAATAATCTTGTAGATATTATAACAATTTTTAGTCTAACAGAAGAAATAAAAATCAGTTATTAAATTATTTGCTTAGTCAACATGGTAACTAAGCAATGAAGTTCCGAGGGCAAAGTAGAATTACATCTTTGTTACATTAAATTGCTCATGAGTACTATGTGTATATGCACACACATTTTAATATACCATATGCATCTTCAATGCTAATTTTTAATACATGAAGTACTTGAAACTATAATAGTTATAAAGCTTTGGAAAAATCCTGTGGTTGGGTCATCTCAGCTGCTTAGTCAATATGTGATGCTTTTCTCATGTCTGAGTTGCATTCACTGCTCTTTTCACTTTAGTACACTGGTTCCATCTCATATATGAAGGCGTAAAGTTAACGTTTGCACATTTTCATGAGTGTTAATGGGAAAGAGGGATGTAACTTATCTCTACTACCTAACTTCCCCCTCCTGCTAACTGCACCAAAACAATAAAGGAGTACACTTAACAACGTATGTGGAAAGATAGAAAGTTTAGAGTTTCCTCAGCACACTAGGCTGTTACTTGAGAAGACCCTGGAGGGCTGTGGTTGCTATGGTGGATGTATCCCAGATAAAGATCAAAGGTGACCAGAGGACTGGTGAGATGTCATTCTAAAGAGGTCTGCTTGTTTTCAGAGTAACTGATGGATGACGTGAGAAGCTTATTGGAATGCTTTTGAAGACTCCACATGGATGTTATATATGGGAGAAATTTTGTCAATGAGCTTAGAGGCTTTGGTGCAACAGTACTTGGTCAGAACACTATTTAATTAAATCATTAACAAATATAATTAGAAATTCATTTAAAAGATTTTTTTTGTTGAAACCATTAAGAATTTATGCATACCACAGTTATGCCAGTCAATTTTGAAATTACCTCATGAGTTAGGGATATTTTCATTCAGGAATATTGTTCTGTTAAGGATTTAACAGACCTGCACATGTTATATGGCTAGGAAATGGCAAATGCCAGATTTAAACAAATGTCCTTCTATCTACAAAATTTGTTTCTTTTCTTCTGTACTTTGCTGTCTTCAATTGTATGTATGCATGTGTGTGTACACATTTCTCTCTTTTTACTTCTATTTGGAGTGAGTAGCTCATTAATCTGTAGGTTTTGTACTTGAATAAAGAGGGGGATACTCATTGGTCAAACATTTTAAGTTTCACTATTTATTAATTGTTCTTATCTTTTAATTTAGAATATTTCTTGATTTATTTATTGCCTAATGGTTTGCTTTCTTCCTCTTCTAGGGTCACGAACCACCTGATAGGGTGGCTTCTTGAGTCTTTCAGGAGTCTCCTCCTTTCACATGTTAGAAAGGCATGTCAGTAGTCTCTTGGGAAAGGGGTGTTTATAATTTACCTTTGTGTTTATATTTTTAGTTTTCTGAATAGCATGGGTAGTCTAACCTCAGGAACATGATTCTTGCAGTGACACTTTTCTTTCTGTCCCTGTCTCATTTTTCTGGCCTCACTTTGAAGCTACAGTCAGCATACTTAGCATTTTCCTTCATGCAGTTGCTTTTGGCACTGCTTTAAGTCTTGAGGGGAACCTGTGATTTGACTTTCTATGGCCTAACTTAATATACCTTTTGTTTTCCAGGAGTAAGGGTTGGGTCTGTGGCACTTCCCAGAAACCTGGGATTGATTCAGGCTTCTAGAGACCCAGAAACCTGGAATTGATTCAGCTTTTGTCTCCAAAGTATATGTGAACAGCAGATGAGAAAATCTCTGTTTACTTTTCTTTCTCTTGAGGAGCAGACTCTGACCTGCAGGCTGGCTCTTCCTGGCCATTTTAAACTCTCTCATTAAGTGCTGACAGAATTATATGATAGTTGCCAAAACTATGGCGATTTATTGACTACCAAGTCATTTGTCATAAATCAAAGATAAGTGGAAGCCTCAGTAACAAGAGGAGAGTCAGGGTCCTTCACTGTGTGAACCACAAACAGACTCTGGCCTGGGAGAGCAAAGAAATGTAGACAGTGGCCAGGTTCTCTCTGTTGAACTAGCCTCCTGCTCAACTCATGATGGGCAGCTTTTCTCTGCTGAGAGAAGGTATGGGATAACTTCTCAGTCACAACTCTAGCATGTCATGGTGGAGAGAGGCCAAGGTTTTTATAGATTTATTATATGCTGTTGCCGCCTTACCGACAAGTGGAAATAAGGAGGCGACCACGAACCCTTCTCCAAGCAGTTTATTCAGGAACCTTGTATTACAAAATCATTCGTTCATCTTTTGTTCTTTCTTAGCTAGCTTCTCTATTACCCTTCTATTACTATTACTATTACTCTACTAGTCCCAGCCCTCGTGGGTTAAATATTTTCCCTGATCCCAATCAGCATCGGCTACGTGGCAAAGCATAATAGGCTGCGGGAAAACATGCCAGCTTGCATCACAAACTGGAGGCACTCAGCTTTTCCAACTAAGGGCTTGTTTATTACAATGCTCTCTGCTCTGGCCGGAGACCAGGTGTACAATATATATATATATATATATATATATATATATATATATATATATATATATATATATATATATGTATATGTATATGGTGGCAGCTGTGGCTCCCCACAATATGCTATTGTTTAGGACTTTAAGTTATACACATTTTTAATTTTAGATTCTCTCAGAGACTCTGTCTTACTTGAGACAATTCAGTTTCTTTTTTGTGAAAAGACAGATAATTCTTCTGAGGAGGAATACTATTTTTAAAAATATCACTGCTTGATTATACTGTTAAGACTATGGCAAAGGTTCCTTTATGGGCAGCAGGCTTCTGTGAACAAACTCATGAAACATTAGAAAGAATGGATCTCATAATCCCTAGTGAACCCCTGACAGAAAACTTTCATGTCAAGTGTGTGAGAGAGTAGCCAGGCACTGAAGCCTCAGAGGAACTTAACTGGGTTAAGATCCAGCCTGGATCCCTAGGAGGATCTGGTGACACCAACACATGTAATAGTAGCTGTTGACACTAACCTTAATCATTAGACACCATTGATTTTCATTCAACAAGCCTAGACTGGTCTAATGTATGAGTAAATTGACTTAGAATCAAGTCTCTTGGGTTTGCAACTTAGCCTTGCCACTTGAAATCTATATATTTGAGGGTAAATCATTTATAATTCCTATGAGCCCTGTCCCCAAGAAAGCTTAGTAATGCTTCCTACCTGAGGAATATGTTGTGAAGGTTGAATTAGTTGTTTTAAAGTATTGAAGATCTAGTAGATAATATATTCCATGCAAATGTTTGCTAGATTAATATGTAGCATCAGCCACTTACGTTTGTGTTATACTATGTTAGACCGAAGAATTCACCTTCTTTGTAAGGGAGGTTTACTTAAGATAAATTGACTCTGCTTGACAGGGAAAACTAGAAGCTAAATATGTGCTTCCAAAGGCAATGCTATGAAACTTGAAGCACAAGTGTAAGCTTATTTTAAGCAGAAAAATTTAGATGATCACCTTTTAAAACTTCCCCAAGAGTATAAGTTATGTATTACATATGTATATATCTATATATGATTTAAAACACTCATGTGTTTGGTATATGTACATATGTTTAATACCTTGTGTGGCATACCAAAGGATTAGATACAAAGGGTTAGTAGCCAATGGATACTTGCTTTAAAATGAATTAAAATTTATTTCAGTAGATATGCTTTTTTATTTTCCATAACTAATAATTATATTAGCTATTAGTAAAAATTGTTATAATATTTTAATAAAAAACTTTGCTATGTAGATATGATTTTGAGAGCTTTACAAATCTCTATTTGCTGAATTGTTCATAGAAAACTATCACTACAGTTTAACTGTAGAAATCCATTAAAAACTAAGGTTAAAATGCCATCTTTGCATTGTCTAAAGCAAAATAAATAATAAGCAATTTAAAGGGTTAATAGTTCTAAAGTCATATCTTAATTGTAATTTGACCACACTTCAACATAAGCATCTAAATATTTCCTTAAGGACAATAAAATGCAAATGGAAACATTGAATATTATCTTAAAAGACAGACAAAATAAATTGAAGATGAAAACAATTTACAATTGGCTCAATTTTAAATGTGCTGCTTTTGCAACATTGTAATTCTGTCACGCTTCCATAGAAGCAACAGCATAATCCCTTAACAGCAATGAAGCTGAGAGGAAAGGGGAAATGCCATGTTTCTTTAGAACAGAGACAAAAGCATATGCTGTGGCTCAGCAACATCAAACATAGGCTCACAGGAGGCCTGAATTTCCCAGCCTGTGGTTGGAGGGAGAAATCCCAGCTTTTAGTGTAGAGACATTTCTCATTGCTAATGGAAAAAATTTTAGGTTTGTTACTTTGTGAGCATTCTTTCAGATTTCCTCATTTACTTTGTGTGGGGTGAATAGATGGAGCGAAGTTTGCTTTCCACAACTTACCTTCTGGAGCTGGTCCTCACTGTCTGGTTTCTGACTAGTGCCTACAGCAAAGGAAACAAGGCTGCCAGGGAGTCAGGTAGACATTTTGCTCACCACCAGCAAAGGTGTCCTTGTTTCTACTGGGTTTCATTTTAGGAAGAGTAGCATTCAAAATTCTACCAAAACTGTATACACCTTTCAAGTTCTTCCAAGAAAGCTTTCTAGGTTAGCTACAAGCAGATCACCAAAGGCTTTTTTGAGAAATTGTCAGGAAAGTATATGAAGTATATGAAACATCTTGCAGTAGTTCTCATCCTGTGGAGTAAACGTTTTGTCCCACAGATTTTGGGGAGGATACCTGTATATCTTAATGCTCCTGCTTTTTGATGATCTGATAATCCAGAAGGTGTCATGGTGGCCCTCTCTGATTATTAATATATGCTTACCCATTAGGGTATGTGAAGCCCCTTTTAAATGTAAATGATAAAATTTAACTTCTATCTTAGTGGATTTATTCCCTCCCCCACCATAATATACATTTTATTTCCTTGATTCACTGAGTTCTTCTTGATCAGTAGGGATTTTAATGAATTATAGGTTTTATTTCTCACGCGAGATCATTTGGCTTCCATGTGACTACCTGCTTCTCTCTTTTTTTTTTTTTTTTTTTTTTTTTTGCGTTTTGTGTGTGTTTTTTTTTGTAGGTGTGTGGTTGCTCACAGTAGCCAGCGGTTTCATCTCCTTTGGATATATGCTCCTGAATCAGTTGGTGTTAAATCTATTGAATGAATGCTGATACACACTTTACTTCGTTTTCTCAAGGAAAGTCAAATGGCTTTTAAATATCTGGTGAGAATGCACAGTATTGTTTTCAACCTGAGCATTTCCTGTTTCCAATGAAGTCATCCTAAGAATTTTCAAATTTTCAGCTTGAAGCATTTAAATTTGATCTCTAAATTCTGTGTGAAAGAACATATATGAGGTAATGAACATTTGTAGAACAAAACATGCTCCATCTCAAAGGAAATGAAAATATAAGCAAAGCTTTTGGACTCAACCAATCTTATGCTCTCTTCTCCCAAAGAAAGACTTAAAGAAAGACTTATTTATTTTTATTTTCTGTATATGTGTGCTTTTCCTGCAAGTGTACATATGCTCCCCATGTGAGTCTGGTGCCCTTGGAAGCCAGAAGGTGGCACTGGATTCCCTAGGACTAGAATTAAAGATAGTTATGAGCTACCATGTGGGTGCTGGTAATCAAACCTGGATTCTCTGTAAGAGTAAATTCTTTTAACAATGGAACTGTCTTTTTAGATACTTCCAAGTCCTTTTATATAAATGTATTTCAAGATACATTCTCAAATGCTAATTTCTCAATAGGTAGTTTTCCCAATCTCTGATGATTTGTGTCTTGTCTTTGATTATTGAAATATATTGATGTCAGAGTGGAGTTACATATGTGACTTTGGTCTACTGTCTCTGGTGCTTTCTGGAAGCAAGAAAGCTTCCTTTCTTTGTGTTTACAATATGAAATATGCCTGCTATTTGACTATTGTCATAAAATCAACAACCATCATTATTATGTGTGTGTATGTGTGTATGTATGTGTATATGACATTTGTGAGTATGGGAAAGTGCTAATCATAGTGTACAGGTGGATATCAGAGGACAACTTTTAGAACTCTGTTCTCTCCTTCTACCATATTGAGGTAGAGTCTTTATGCTTTTGCTATGTTCTGAACTCAGGCTAACTATTCTGTGAACTTCTGGGCAATTCTCCTGTCACTACCTCTTAATAATACAAGTGGGCATCATCAACATCAGGCTTGAGAAATAATTCTCTCTCTCTCTCTCTCTTTCTCTCTCTCTTTTTTTCTCTCTCTCTTTCTCTCTCTCTGTAGGTTCAAGTATGTATAGCACCTGCAATGGCCAGAGGCATTGGATCCTTCGGAGCTGGAGTTTTGGGCAATTGTGAGCATGGTTTGTACTAGGAATCGAACTTGGATCAACAAGTGCTCTTGACTGCTGAGCCATCTCTGCAACTCTATGACTGGCTTTTCAATGTAGGTTTTGGGGATCAAAGTCAGGTTTTCAGGCATGTGCACCAAATGCTTTTCACCCACTGGGATCTTGCTATACCAAAGTCACCATTTGTCAAGCCACTAATTTTCCTTCCTGTTTTGCAAAGTGCTTACTTCTAAGAGTCTCACTCTCCAATGATTTAAGTTTATACACCTGTATAGAGGTTGTGTGTATGTGGGGAGAGTTTTAGTCCCTCTATTTATTCAGTTATGTGCTGGCAATCATATTACCTGTCCATACATGTGAAAAATGGTTTTGCTTGTCAGAAACCAGAATTGTCATAGTAACTTTTTCTCTTAACAAACAGTGAAAGACATCAAAATAGGAGACTTGTGAAAGTGATTCTTCGGTGTTTCACTATGAGAAAGTGAAACCTGAAAGGCCTTGAAAACCTACAATCACTTACATAAACCAATCTATTCAATGTCTGCATATGTAGCATGTGTATTTATGTAGAAGCAGAGTTTTGTTTACGACTGTGTATACAATAGACTTACCTCTTTTCATTATTGTAGAATGCAAATGCAAGAAATCACTCAAAAGATTTTTTTAAAGCATATTTGAGTCAATTTAAGGAAAGCAAATCATCAAAACTTGCTTAAATCACCAGCCTTTATTTGATTTTGTTTACTTTTAATGATTTTTTTTAAATGATATCTGTCTGGCTAAAATTCAGAATATATTTTGGAATGTTCCCATCTGCAAATCCCAAACTTCTGAAATTTCCATCAATTTAGAATTATTCTTTTGTTTAGAATATCACTAGAAAAAAAAAGCCAAGAAACATCATTGAACAGGATTCGCATGTCCGCGTACTTATACTTAGCGAGTGTAACTAGATGCTTGATATAGCTCAGGGAATTTTATTAATCATTTCTTTTAAGCTGTTAACTTGAAAGTGCCAAATGTTCTATTTATTCTCCAGCATTCTCTCAGTTTCTAGCGTAAAATGTATGTGTAAAGAGTAAGTATCAGATAGTCAAAGATGGTAAGAGTAGGCCGGTAGGCTTCTGATACTGTATTGCTCAGGACCAGGTCTCCGGAGTGCTGTTGCTGGTGAGAGGCAGGGCCAACTCTCCAGAGTGGGGGTGGGATGTGGGGATGGGGGGCAGTTCTGCATATACCCTGGACATGTCCATGACCCCCAGGGTCATCTCAATGTTTTCTAGTGTTAATAAGAGCTACGGACATTGACACTGACCCTGTTACTGTGTAGCTATGGACCCAGCCGTATCCCTCCTTGGGCTGTGCTTTTCACACACAGTGGCTTGGGCTGTGACTTCACCATGGCCCCAGGTGGTGGGGCTGGCCTCTCACAACAGGCTCCTCCTCTCCACCCTGAGTCTTCCATTGCCATCCTTCTTCATAATGCTCAAGCTGCTCCAGTTCCCTTTTCTCTCTAATCTGTCAACCACATATTTGTACATAGTGGTAGCCCCTGCTGTAGGCTGACCACAGCGTCTGGTGGGTCCCTGTGTGACAAGTGTGGTGGCAAGGAAATATCCATGGCCTGCCCGTGCTGTGCCCAAGACGGCAGGTAGCATGGTGGTCCACAGGTCTCTGTCTGTCTTCTCTTCCTTGACTGTGCTGTGTGGTAGTAGGCATGGATCCATGTGTCTAAGGCCTGCCTGTGCTCTGGGGTGGAGGGCTGATCTGTGGGTGGTTTTCCTCACCCACACCTTTTTGGCATGGCGCAATCCAGGTCTATGTATGTGTTCCTTGTTCTGTGCTGTGCTACCTGGTTTGATTTGATTTGATTTGATTTTTATGTGTCCAGGCACAAAAGAGCTTTGGCCACCAAGTCAAGCATCAAGCTAGGATGAACAAGGACTGCCATCTACTCTGCCCCTGACTAATATAAGAATACCACCACTTTATATAAGAGAAACAAGGTGTCTCTTTGCCCAATGCTGGGGGGGGGGGGACAAATTTTTTTTGATAACCAAATTCTTTGATTAAATTTAAGTCCATTTTCCCATAAGATGACTTGTATGTTATACAAGTTATGTTTTCCACCTGATATCTTTTAGAGCTAAGACATTGAAAAGTAATTCCTGGTCTTACACTAATTTTTTATTATTTTAAAAACAATATGCATTCCTTTCATATAATAATTTTTGTCTTATTCCATTAAGTCTGTTGTTTTCTAATTTACCCTGTTATCAGTACTGGTATCTCAAATGACTTCCAAAACATTATATGCTCACAATCCTAATTGAATTTTTGTGACCTGGTGTTGAAACCTTTCTTGAGGCTGAAGATATGGCTAAGTGATTAAGAATGCTTGTAGCTCTATAAAGGACTCACAGGCATCCTTAAGTCCAGTTACAGAGCTGGACACCCTCTTCCAGCCTCTATGGGCATCATGTACACACATGATACACATGCATGCATGATACAGAACAATCACACACATAAAATTAAAAATGTTTTTTTTAAATGTTAAAATAAGGGCTGGCGAGATGGCTCAGCAGGTAAGAGCACTGACTGCTCTTCTGAAGGCCCTGAGTTTGGATTCCAGCTGACACCCTCTTCTGGTGCGTCTGAAGACAGCAACAGTGTATTACGATGGACCGAGCGGGGCAGGAGCGAGCGGACATGTCCTGGGCTTCAGTCTAAAGATGTGTTTGTGAAATTGTAGTTGAATACTGCATATATTCACTATTGAATAAGTATTCCCCAGATCCTGGCATACAGTCATTTTGCTTTTGTTCAGGAATATGCTTGTTTTGAAGGAATTCTGAGACTTCTAAACTGGTGTGGAAAAGTCCACACTTCAGAGCATCTCTGCATCTGTGATGTGCAGAGGATTTCGCATGTATTGATATCAAGCCTGACATCTGCTACAGGAAGCTCTCGAGGTGACTCTCTCACCCTTCTGTTGTAAGAGGGCTCTCCTTGTTGATTAGAAATTACAGCGGAACTATTAATTCATATACACTGTTTTATTTTACTGATTGAGACTAACTTAAGCCATCAATTTACTTATATTAATGATAAGTTCATTGACTGTCAAATGTCAGTAGGAATGAGAGATAGCCATATTGGAAGATCAATGATAAAGTGGCACTGTCCCAATGTTTTTGAAAGTCTCCAATGCTTTGATGGATAGAATGTAGCAGGCTCCTTCTGTCTATTTCTGTACCTACCCTGCTGTGGATCATACATTACATGGCTTTTTAGAGAACTCCATTATAGCCGTGTGAGACCTGTTCCAGGTCAGCAAGTACCCCAGCGGAGACCATCCTAGGGCAGGACCTTGGAGCTCACTTTAGGAAGCCTTCACAGAGCAAATGAGCTGTTAACCTTGTGCTTCAATATGCCTTATAAAATAAAACACACAACAGCATTTATCTTGCAGACTGTTAAGTGACTCAATACATGGTTTATAATTACAATGTATTTAGCATTAGAAATAATCAGTTTTGTAGCTAGAACAATATAATTAATTTCCTCTATTTTTGATTTTATTCCCTATATCACTGATTTTCAATGTCTTTTTTTCCCAAATCCAAATTAGTATTTGCTTATTTTAAGTGGGGGAAATAAAAGAAATATCTTTGATAAGGTTTAACTTTTAGGAGATGTTAGTCATTTGACAATCATTTTGCTATGTAATTGCAATTCATAATTATATCTGAGTTATTCATTAGGATTTAAACAGGTACTGCAAAATAAAAGCTAATCCCAAACTTAATTTTAGTTTTCCCAGGCTGCCTTTAAAGTTGATGTATAAATAAACATGACTTTGAACTTCTGATTTTCCTGCTTCCATCTCCCAAATTCTGGGATTGCAGGCATGCACTACCACACTCTATCTATGTGGAATTGGGGGTAGAAACCAGGGTTCATTTATGCTTGGCGAATAGTCTACCAACTCAGCTACATCCTGGCCCTCACAAATGTTTTAATGGCCTATTAAATTTTATCTACATATACACATCAATCTTCCTTTACACTAGGGACTATAACATACTTGGTTTTATATTAAGTTTTGGTGGGTTAGAAGAACACAGGGAAGTCTAAACTTAATTAAATAATCAATTACTCTGTATTGTGTACAGACCAGGCGTTCTACTGGATTCTGGTAAAAGACATACTTTGACCTAACAAGCAGCAAAATAAGCAGGTAATTAAGAATGTGGAGAGATATAAAATTGATTTTCATGTAGTTTACAATTTACATATTGTCACTCCATTACATACTAGTATTTCAAAGGCATTGTTACTATTCTGTGCTATCTATAAATAATCAAGAGGAAGTGACAGTAAACACACACAGTTTATGGAAAGAGCTTCAGTTGGTGTATGTGCTAATTACAGCTCTGATCCTAAATAATAAGATTATCTGAACACATTATCAGAACTTTAGCCTCATTTTTTTCAGTTAAAAAGATAACCAGTTATTTAAAACCTCTCAAAAATAACTCTTACAATCCTATTCTCAGAATGAACATTTAAAAATGTTTGAATGCAAAAAGTATGATTAATTTTTCAGTCTAATAAGCTTATTGTTTTCAACACAGGGAATGGACCTCTGTACCCTGTGCATACCAAGAAGGCACAGTACCACTGAGATGCACTCTACAGCATATGGAAACAGAACTTTCAGTTCATCTTTGTGTTCCTAGAACAGGGCAAATTCTGTTCAGTGTACTTGGAAACTGTGTTTCTACCAGCAAATGCTTGCCAAAGACTTATAAGTATGAATTCTGGATTATTCAGTTGAAACAGAGAGTTGAGACTATTTTCCTGGATATATGGGAAAAACAATAAATGTTTTATAACAAGGAAAAATTATAAGGACAAGTGCTCAACTACTATTTGGAAGTTCTGTTTATTCAAGGATGGTAAGAAGGCTGTAGTTTTATTTTGTTTCAGTAGATGGCACTGGGGTTTCAAGTAAAACCCAGTTTAAGGAAAAACAAAAAATACAAAGACATGTCTTTACTGTTTAAAACAAAGCAGATGCCATAAAATCTAAGAGACTATTATAAAATATCCACCTATGTACAAATATGTGAAAATTAAATATTCATCAAATATCTTGTTTTAAATTTCTTAAAATAAACCTAAAAAACTGTGGAAGACTAGATTGAAGAGAGAAATAAACACAAACTTGAAGATTATAGTTCAGTGGGGAAGTCTCCAGGGTCTTTTTAGTCACATTTTCCTTGCAAGATTTATTTTTTAAAAATATGTTGAAGAATCACGTCATTTTCTCCTCTTCTCGTTGTACTCACTAGCTGTTCACAACTCTGACACAGGAGAAAGCTTCGACAGGCTTCTCTACCTAGGATGCACAAAACAAAATTTTGTTTGAAAAGATTTCCTCACCGGAAGCCTTGGCTCTTTTTGTGAATATTGTTAGGATCCACTCAGAGGAGAGAGCCATAGTTTTCCTGTTCCTTCTGAAATCTGAGACCAACAAGTATTGTCCCTGGAAGTCTCCCATTTTCTTTAACTGTTTCATATTTTTTATACAAAGAGTCACCATGTAGCCCAGGCTAGCCTAGAACACAAGATTCTTTTCTGTCTCCTTTCTTAGTGTGGGAACTCCTTGATTTAGAACAATTACTCTTTATGTTTTCCTCTTCTTACAGGAACCTGGGGTATCTTGGATATAGTGTTTGCAACTCTTTGATACAATCACTGTTTATCTTCACCTTTTCCTAGGCTCAATGATTATTACCAGCTGGTTAAAATACAATGTTTGTAAAACAAAGCAGTATTTCCTTATACATTATAAAAGTATGATTATATTATATAAGCATATTACAACTATTCTCATTTTCCTTAACCAGATAGAAGTTAATGATTAGAGAAATCCACATCTTTAAAAAGTTTTAAAATACTATGGGAGGATATTTACATAGAGAAAATTTTCATGGAAAATGAATGACAGAATAATTACACATCAATAAAAATAGAGGAGCAGTAAGACAAAAAAAGTACTGAGATTTTAATTCTGTGATTAAAAATTGTGTTTTTAAGAGGAGATAGAACTGCTTGGTTTCAATAGTGTAACGTCTCAAAAGTCACTTAAGTTGTAATGTCCCCAAATTCCAGGGCTTTCTCCTTCTTTGCCCTTACCCAGTCTGACTCACAGGCTCATCCACTTTGGCTTTTGTGTGGTGTCTTCAAGGCAGAGGGAAGGAACCACAGTCTCCTACTGAGTCCACACCATCACCAGTGCAAACACACATGCAGCGAAGGATTTATTTGAGTTTTACTTACTCTTTCTGTAGAGTAACCAACTGGTGATGCATTTGAAGGAAGTGCTGCTGTTATTCCGATCTTAGATGCCTTCTTGAAGTCAACCACATGAGCAAGTAAGTTTTTATGCTCCTTTGGAGCAATTTATTTTTCTATTTTTTTTTCCCCACTTCACTTTGTTATGAAGGGACACAGGGTCATGAGTCAGCGCTTTTAAGAGTCAGGAAAGAACCAATGGAAAAAGAGGATTTCCCTGCTCTCTGCCTGTTTGATGGGACTTTATTGCTGGAGTTTGCCTCCTAGCAGCAGCTACCTTAGGTGGGATTTGGAGAAGGCAGTGAAGAGCAGGGAGAAGCAGCCCAGAGCACAGAAATGCCATAGAACCTGCCCAGATGCAGGCTGGCATGCTTTTACAAACTATTTTCAAAGTTCATTTACACTATTTCTGATGCAAAGTTCTTCCTCGCCCCTCCCCCCCCTCTAAATTCTAGCAACAGAAGATACAGGGAAGATTATTGAAAGATTATTATTTAAAAAGTTTGCCTGTCCTGTCAGTATTTATGAGTGCGAGTGTGACTTTAATCCTTTACCAGCTATGTGGTGGTATGAATGAAATTTTTTTTTAACTTTTTTTACTTTTTTAAAACCAAATAAATTACTTCATTATAGAGAAGCTACCTTCAAAAAATAACAGCATCCACAACAGCCCCTTATTGTCTAGAGTTTGCTACATTCACACTGAAATCTCAGGCAGTGAATACACGTTTGTCCCATTCAAAGGGATCTCTGGTGTGAGGCACATCGCATCAAAACAGGGCAGCTTTATCGTCCACCATGTTCTTCGTTGCCATGAACTCTGAGAGAACAGAATTTGTTCACAGGGTGAAACACATGTTTATGGTCCTGAATAAACTTCTCAGATTCAAATCTGTGTGACATTGGTAGACGCAGGAATTCTGAGGCCAAATGGGATGTTTGTGGCCTGTATTTGCATATCAATGCCCAGACACCCTTTTAGGAATACTGCTGCTTCCTGACAATGCTGCTGTCTGAAGTCTGGGGAAAGAAAACCCATAAAAGTTTGGACTCAGTTGTCAAAGCCCTCAATTCTCTTTCTTTCTTTCTTTCTTCTT
The DNA here is from genome assembly GCF_008632895.1 of Mastomys coucha. Taxonomy (NCBI): domain Eukaryota; kingdom Metazoa; phylum Chordata; class Mammalia; order Rodentia; family Muridae; genus Mastomys; species Mastomys coucha. Next base: position 60,674,684 of record NW_022196903.1, on the reverse strand, counting down.
CTTTTTTTTTCTTGCTTTGGAAAACTGTGAAGCAGGGTCACTAAGTTCCATTCGCCATAGTTTTATTATGTTTTAAATGAAGCGATTGAACCAGCATAGAGTCCAGACAGACACTCCCAGGCTGCTGTGAAGGCATCCCAAGGCCATTTGAAGGCAGCTTCTTTAGGGCATGAGACTGCTTCTCTCCTTCTCTTGCTTTACTGCTCCCCTCTCTCCCCAAAAGAGGACTGGGGAAGTAGCCCAGTGGTGGAGTGCATTGCTTACCTTGCCCAAGGCTTGGGTTTGATTCCAAGGAGTTGAATCAAAAAAGCCTGTACCCCCAATCCTCTGGAATAGCTATTGAAAATCAAATTTTAGAGCAGAAGTCATTTTAAAAACAATTGCGTGCTAGGGGCATTTTGCAAGTGTTTCCAGCACTCATGTGAATACCCCAGTTTTCTTGTATCACTAAGAAATTATGAAACAGAAATCTGGAAAATAGATCTATACACAGTTTGGCCAAAATGGATGAGTGGTTGTGGGGAGAAAGAAATGTAATTTCTTCCCCTCTATGCTGATGAATATTGGGGTATGTTAGCTGAAACAGATTCCAACAGAGACACAGGGCTAAATTGCCAAGTCCTAGAGGAGTTGCTGCCAGTGAGAAGCTGCTATTGGTCATAAAGCCTAGTATTTCTGCCTGGAATCCATGAGGTCTCAAACTCAGGACCAGCTCTCTCAGCACTTCTCATCCCGCCCTACCCTAACTGTCTCCCTCCCAGGGTCTGGGCTTCCACTTCCCTTCCCCCACACTGATCTTTATATAACAGCCATTTTGACTATGCAGGTCTCTTGGTCTCTTGACCCTGGCCATCTCTCTTGGTTGCTGGTTCCTCTCTTGCCCTCTCTCCCTCCTCTCATAGTCTGGTTTAGTCTAGCAGCCATGTTCAGCCTGGACTCTTACCTCTGTCTGCTTTCTCCCTTATATCTACAATAAACATCTTCTCCATCCTATAGGATTAGTCATGTTCTTTTCCTTTCATCTCATTTTTTTTTCATTCACTATCTCCAGGCCCATTTTCCTCTGAGATAAAACATTCATCTACTGCAGCAATCCATTGTTCCACATGTATCTGCTTTTGTTTGTGCACAACCTAACAATATTTTTACTTTAAAATTTCACTTCTTGCAATGATGATTATAAGAATATATTCCTAACAAACAACAATGCTCAAAATCTTGGCTTATAAACATATATCTTATATGAGTATGTATATGTAGATTATCTATATATATGATCATGGTTTTCCTTTTTGTTCTTTACATCATGTACTTAGTACTAATTGGACTTATAAATAAATGATCATGTAAAGTTTTTAACTTGTCTCAACTTAATTTTATTCATAGTAAAACTAAAATTAAAACAATGAAAATGGCTAATGGTCCTTAGTCTTTCTTTGAGATAATTAACATGAGTTTTAACTTTAAAATCTGCTCTCAAAAAGAAGACATTCATAATCATATGATTCTGGTCAAAATGTTGTTAATTAAGATGTGATACTCCTACTCCAGGATACATTTTTTTTTTCTGCTTTTGGGCAATTTTCTCCCATTTAGATGTATTTTTAAATATGTTTCATTGGTAAATGAACTTATATATAAATACAAAATTTTAAGGATTTTAAGGATATTTTAAAAGCAAATAAATGAACAAATGGCTATTTTAAGATCTTTGTTATAGCCAGACCGATGTAAAAAATACTCATAAATCTCTCTTAGAATACTGGGTGTCTGTCCTATCTTTGAAGGCTGCGGTGCTCATACCATTGGCTGTTTTGTTCTAAAAAGATCACAGCAGGGCTTGTTAAATGTCAGCACTTCTTCATAAAAGGAGAAGATGAACTGGCATTCACAGATGTCATCTGATGATGCTCTGAGCCTTTGAGTTGTGGAAGTTAGTGGTCTGTTAAGAATGTATTCCAGGGGCTGGAGAGATGGCTTAGCAGTTTAGAGCCATTTCCTACTCTATTGTAGGACTGAACTTTAGATCTCTGGACCTACGTGAGGTAGCTCACAAACACTTAAAATTACTTGGGATCTGGTACTGTTCTCTGGGTTCTGTGGGTGTGGAGTCTCTTTGCATCTCTTCATTTCTGTCTCTGCCTCTGCCTCTGTCTCTGTCTGTCTGTCTCCCCCCGACACCCCAATAAAGTAAAATGACTCTAAAAAAATTGTATATTCTAAACAGGATTGTTCAAAGAATGTTAGGTCTACCATAGAAGGTGAGCAATGATGAGTAATAAGGGGGCTATAGATGGGAGTTTTTTATGGACTACAGCTCAACTCATCTTCCACAGAGGTATGGCTTTTGCCTGAGAATTTGAATTTACTGCCAAAGAAACAGGAAAGGAAGGATGTATTTGTACAGACCACCTTTACCCAGCCACTGTACATTTGAAGGAGTCCTCATGGGAGCATTCTGACTGATGCAGCTGCAGTCGGGTACTTCGTTTGTGGTAGGTTTTCCCCACAAATAGACTGTTTTTGACAATTCATTTTTTTCACAACTGCATGGCTTTATATCACATATTGCTTTGCATTGGGATTTTGTCTTTAGTGCTCTGCTTCTGAGTAATTCAGACATATTTCCGCTTAAGTACCCTTTCCCTCTGTCTTCACATGTGTAGTGCTATTGAGAGTATTTTAATACTCTCAATATGAAACAATCTTGAGATATTTAGATAATGATATTGTCCTTTCCCTTACTTCTGTTTATCTTAAAAGGAAATCAACCAATCGACCAACCAATCAACCAACCAATCAAACACACCACCGTCCCCAAACAAAAAAATATTACATTGAAGAATCTTTTCCAACCTCTAGACTCTGCCTTTTTGGGTACTGATGGACCAATTTGACTCCATCTTGAGATCAGCAGCCGTGTGGTTACACAGTTAAATTTCTGCTTACTCTAAAACTTAAGTTTGTTTCCTGATTTCTGACCTCCCTCACCCCCGTTTTCTGAAATGTTCTCTACCCATTGTTCATGAGCCACTTTCTTCAACTGCATGCTCTATCTTCTGTAGCCATGCTTACATGCAAATCCTTCATCCAATGGTATTACCCTATAAAAAGGGCTTGAGAAATTGGCTCACAGGTGGTGTGTGTAATTTTAAAAACATGCTTCTTCCTTTCCCCAGGACCATGGCTCTTGCTCTGAGATTGGCTGCCTCCGGTTCCATCCTGAGCTGGGAAAGCTGGGGAGCTGCTGTCAGCATGCCATTGATTCCCTTTATGTTGTTGTTGTTGTTGTTCCTCCAGGCTAGCTTCCCCAAGCCTCCAGCTATGGCCCTGGCTTCCCTCTTTCTCTGCCTACCTTTGTCCTGTGAGTAGAAAACACTAGACATCTTTATTATTTTGAAACTTGCCAAAAAACCCCACAATTGCTGGGTGCATAACCTCCTGCCCTAATCTTACCAGTTAACAGTTAGCTCCTGACAACCTCCTCATCCCCTGTCCAAGGCAGAGGCTACAGGCCCTAGGTGTCCCAAGGAGGTACATGACTGCTGCTTTCTTCTTCTAATGAATGGCCACCAAAGCCCCTTCTCTCCCTGTGACTGCTCATCCTGCTGGGACCTGAAAGTCCCACCCTTACCTTCTATTCTACCCTTACCTTTCATCCAGCAATTGGCTTCCTCCTTCTTCATTGACCAAATCAAAAACCAATTAGGGAGCCAGATTTCAGTATCAGCTCCTCCCCCTTCTCCCCCTCCACACACAGGTGATTTTCTGAACCCTGGGTTAGGGGCTGTCCTACTGTACACCAATAAAGCTTGCTTTGATTTGGCTATATTTTGAGTTGGCGGCCTTTCTGTTTGTGTCTGTGGGATTAACAGTATTATTACAAAAGATGTGCCAGGTTGCATGGTCCCGTTGTGTTTGGTTTCTACATAACTACTGCTGCTTCCATGTCATTGGTTCCTTCTAAACAGTGCATACAATCTTATTCCTGTTCTCTTAAGTCACCTTTTTCATGTTTTTCAGGGACTTTAGGTTTTCAGCCATTATTGCTGTGTAATTGATTCCAGAAATGGTCATTCAGACCCCAGATTTAGCTGAGTTATTTCCTGTGTCTACTGGTTTTCAGGTTTACAAAGCAAAATAAAGTTGTACTTTGAGGCCTTTTCCAATACATTGTGGGAAACAGCAAACAGGTGGATTGTATCAAATCCGCAGATCTCTGTTGCAGGGTTCAGTTAACAGCCTTAGCTTTTGCATTTGTGAGACCAGGAGTTAGATCTCCCCTGGTAGGCAGACAGACAGGGACAGGGACCATGGTAGGTAATAAAGGGGGTGAATTTCCAAGATGGTTAGTTTCTCTCTCAACTGACTTGAGACAAAAGCCTGAAATCTTTTTATACTACCACTAGGCCTCTGCGGATGCATGGGCTTAACACATTCAGGGCTGGATCCTGTTTTTTGTTTTTTGTTTTTGTTTTTTTGTTTTGTTTTGTTTTTGTTTTTAGAGACAGGCTTTCTCTGTGTAGCCCTGGCTGTCGTAGAATTTACTCTGTAGACCTGGCTGGCCTAGAACTGAGAAATCCGCCTGCCTCTGCCTCCCAAGTGCTGGGATTAAAGGCATGCACCTCCTGACTTGTCATATAACAGTTGCGACCAATCAACCATCCTATCTATCTTCAAACTGGCCAGCCCTATAGTAGGTAGGAAGTCCCTTAAAAGACTCTTGAAAGCCCTACACCCTCCCTCTCTTTTTCTCTGTGTGTCTGCTGCATGTGCATCATTTCATCACTTCCAATATACACCTTTATTCTGCTGATTCTGTCTGCCATGTTTGAGATTTCTCTGCTGATCCCTGTTGTGCTTTTAGATTGTTTTTGTTTTTTAATTCTTTAACTAACAAAGAAAACAAACCTAACCCAGACCCTAGACTGTATCATTTCAAGACAATGGACATTAATACAATTGCAACTGGACTCCTGTGTTGGCTTTAGACTATTTTCAACTACTATCTGAAACTCTTCAAACTTCAGAGGTCATTTCTATGTGTAGCGCTTAAGAGGATCCCTACATATTTCTGCCTCATAGGCAGAAATGAGCCTGTGAGGTTCAGAGGCTAGGTTATAAAGAGACTTTGCTATTTCTTAGGCCTCCGTACTGGAAGAAATGAGCTTCTAGACTAAAGGGTAGTCCCACCTTTTGTAGGGTGATGTGATGAGAGAAAAACACAGTCTAGCACAGTACAATAGTCAAGTCTAGAAGGACCCACATCTGGCAGTACAGCTATCAGCTATGTCATTGCTCATTCCACCTTAGCCTGAACCCAGGTTTTTAAGTCATTCAGCAATTTGTGTGCAGTTGGAGCTGCATAGACCATGGTTTTTTTTTTTTTTTTTTTTTTTGGCATTTTTCAAATGTACCTTTCTTTTCTATCTACCTTATTTCCTATTATTCCTTTCATCTCCTTTCCCCCTAAAGGTAACTTTCTGTTCCTGCTGATGTAACTCTTTTGTTTTCCACATATCCTTTATGGTCCTATTAATAACTGTGATCTCAGATGCTCAAGCATGGCCAGTGTGAATCAACCTCTTCCTGCTGCCTGCTGATCAAGATGGAAAACTCCCAACTACTCTTGCAGCACCATGTCTGCCTCCATGCTGCTATGCTTCCCACCATGAAAACAAAGGACTGAACTTTGAACTGTAAACCAGCCCCAGTTAAATGTATTCTTTACAAGAGTTGTCATGGTCACGGTGTCTTGTCACAGAAACAGAAATTCTAACTAGGACAATCAACAATAAGTAATATTTCTTAAGTCCCTATTTACCTGCTAAAGTAGAATACTGCTGCTTTTATAGAAGCAACAGAATGTTTTCACTTTAAAGGTGAGAAAAACTATACATTAAAAACTGTTTAAAACCTGCTTAAGTTCACTTAAGAAGTAAATCAAGGGCAGAATGTGAACCTCTAGATCTTTGTGATGAGGATAATCCAGTTATGACTGGTACTCCTGATTTGACCATTTCTTTCCATGGGTTTTGATAACATTTTTTGAATGCACTTAATATTTTTAACACTAAATAGCTTTTATAAGCACATTAAGTGGTTATGATAATCCTACTCAATAATTTTACCAGACCCTAGAATATTTCCCATAGCATTTCACAGTTAGCATTATATATTACCATTTTTTTTATTTGACTTGGTCCTTACAATATTTATGAAGAATGTATAGCAATTTTTTTTTGTGTGAAAATGATGAGTGACTAGGCCTGAGTCTTTCAGTTGTGTGTGGAAATGTGGACAGAGAATTCTTATAGACTGTCTATGTCTTTAGGACATTCATACACTGAAACTCGAAGTCCTCTCTATGCTATTTGCAGGAAGAGCCTTCAGAGAAGTAACTAAAGGAAACTTGGTATTGCTATTGTCATTGCGAGCAGAGGAAGAGTCACAACATTCTCTCAACATACATGCAAGGAAGAGAGCCTATGTGAATACAGTGAGAAGGTTACCACCTGCAAGCCAGCAAGAGAAACTTCTCCTTGAGCCAACTTGGCTAAATCATGTGACTTTAAATCTCCAGAATATTGAAAAATAAATTTCTATTGATTAATTTATCTAACATGCAATAATTTTTTATAGCATGCTCATTTCTCTATCTATGGCTAATTATCTGTCTTATAATATCTTATGTTTAACATTCATGCTCTGAGGACAGTGACCGTATCACACATTTGTGTGATTCATCCTTCATATTTCATCACTTTACAGGTTTAATTGAAAGAAGCCCATCATGTAAACTTGTCTTCCTATTTGAACTCAGATCCAAAGATGTTCAAAGACTTGGCCAGAATAGAAGAGCAGATGTGGATTCCACAGCCCACCTCCAGACACAAGGGTCTGGTGCTTCCAATACTTCACACTGGGCAATGTGGGAAATGAATGGTTCACCATTATTGTTGTTAATCATCATTTCTTATTTTCATAACATTGTATGATGGAATTTAACTATGGAAACTGAATAATTAAAACTATACCTTAATAGTGCAGGAAAAAACAATACAACATCATATACAAAAATAATATAGAAATCCAAGCTTCGCAAGATATGACAATGTAAATATATTTAGCAAATGTTCTTTTTTAACTTTTTATGTAAAGGTGTTGTATTATTTCAGTGTGTAAAAGGGGGAAAATGTAAACCTATTTGTGTACTTTTTTTTTGAAAGAAAAACCTATCTCAGGTGGCCCAAGGACATGCCTGTGTTCTTCCATCTATCAAATCAGACTGTGCAGGCAATTCACTGCTCTGTGATAGAGATACAATGTGCAAATGATGGGAGTTGAAACTATCAATAAACTTGTCCCCATGAAAATGATGACAGAATCTCTTGTTATTATTAAGAGCTATTTTAAAAGCTAACTCAAAAGGATGCCAGCTCATGACCTTGTTAGACTCAGTAAAGAAGAAAATAATTAAATTAGCATGACTCTTCAAATTCATTCTCACTTGGTAGAGGTCTGGAATTCATCATCATGGCAGCATGTGAAAACTTGCATCGTGGTGTTTGGCGACCGTACTATTTAATAGATGAACAGCATGCAGAGGCTGATAATGTCAATTGTCATTTTTATTAAGTCTACTCCGTCAAAACTCAGACATAGAAGTTAGATCACAGAGTCTTAGGTTCCTTCTATTTCAAAGGTGAAGGATAATTCCCCCAAAATCTCCATTGAAGAGAGGTGTCTTAATGCAGTCAAAGTGCACATTCGTCCTCATGGCAGTCCATGATGCTGGGTGCCATGACACCACCTTAGCCTCATTCCAGTTGTTTTTCTCACTTGTTCTGTGCTTACAAATAAAATGTGACTGGCTGTAGAACAGTGTGAAAACAAAGTATTAGGGTAACACACACTATTGTTTGATCTTTTGTAGTTTACTAAATTCTTCCTGTACTTTTTTCCCTCATAAAAGTAAACCAATGAATTAAGAAAGACAGTGGCTTGTTTTTATCTCAAAGAGTAATGTTCAGAAGTGTAAAATGTTCAGGATGAGGCCTTGAGGACAACCCCTTTGTCCCAGCCTATCCATAGTGCCCTTTGGCTGCAAGTACAGTGAGTGCCGTACATGTGAAAAGAAGCATTCGACTGTGACAACTCTACTTTTAGAAAATTATTTTAACAACTTGGATAATAATATGCTTATGTTGATGAGTATCTGATTATCTAGTTTTGCCTATAGCTAGATGCTATGACTTGAAAAGAGAGTCATTGTAAATATGCAAAGATGGAAAGGTGCAGTGCATAAAGTTATTTGTTTTGGTTAAAAAATATATCTGCTCATGAGAGATATGAGAATTCAAATCATACAATGGATCAGAAACTCTTTAAGTGAGTCACTAATAATTCAGATTATCTAATAAAAAGCAGAGAGCTAAGGATATCTCTAAGTAGGCAGTCAATGAATCTGTCACTGGTAAAGTTTCAAAAAAATTCTTCGGTGAACCTAGATGTATGCTAGTTTCCTTCTTTCCTTCTCTTGCCAGCCTCCCCTCTTTATGCTTTCTTCTTTTCTTTTCCTTTCTTTCTTTGTGGTGATTAGAATTGAGTCCAGGGCCCATACTAAATACACTCTACTCCTATTACAGGAGAATTTAACTTCAAGTTATATATTATATATTTGAATGTGTCCTGGTAGGTGATTCATACAAATATATTGTTACAATCTGACTTTTGTATTTGATAAGATGCAAAGTCAAGAATTAACACATATTCTGGGAAAAAATGTCTTTGCATAATTGGTTGTTAATGGGTTGAAAGCAGGCAATACACAAGCAGTGTTCCAGAGCTGTGTAACTTTTCTTTAGTCAGTTTGAGTGTGAAGGCTATAGAGGTCTTCCAATAGATTGAGTGAGAATACCTAGTGTCTTAGGGTTTTCATTGCTGAGAAAAGACACCATGATCAAGGCAACTCTTATAAGGGATAGCATTTAATTGGTGCTAGCTTACAGATTCAGAGGTGCAGTTCATTATCATCATAGCAGAAAGGCAATATCCAGGCAGGTATTGTACTGAACAAGGAGCTGAGTTCTACATCTTCATCCAAAGGAAGCCAGTACCCCTACATTTCCTCCAACAAGACCACAGCTCCTAATAGTGCCACTCCTTGGGCCAGGCATATTCAAACCACCACAATCTTTTGTTTTGTTTTATTTTGTTTTTTCGAGACAGGGTTTCTCTGTATAGCCCTGGCTGTCCTGGAACTCAACTTTGTAGACCAGGCTGGCCTCGAACTCAGAAATTCGCCTGCCTCTGCCTCCCAAGTGCTGGGATTAAAGGCGTGCATCACCACTGCCTGACCAAACCACCACATTCTAGTCCCTGGCCTCCATAGGTTTGCTCAAACACATAAGTATATGGGAGCTATACCTAGCCATAGCATAATAAAAACTACAGTTAGTCTGACTTCGAAAGTCCCCATAGTCTATAGCACTCTCAACAATGTTAAAAGTCCAAAGTTTAAAGTCTCCTCTGAGATTCATTCAGTCACTTAACTGTAATCCCCAAAGTAGGATAAGAAACCAGCTGGGCAAAACTCCAAACTCTGCATCTTCATGTCTGATGTCAAAGTGGTCTTCAGATCTCCAACTTTTTCATCTTTGTTGACTGTAACCAACTTCTTTCTCCTGGGCTTGTTCGACTACCTGTTAGCAGCTTTCCTCAGCAAGTATCTGATGGCTCTGGCATCTCAAACATCTTGGGGTCTCCAAGTTAACTTCAACTTCACAGCTTCTTCTGTGGTCCACACATGTTCTTCTTGGCTCCACCAAAGGGCTTGTATTACTTCTCCAGCTCTACCTTCGGTAGCACTCTAGGTTCTGGTTGATTTCACTCCACTGCTGCTGCCATCCATCCCATAATACTGGTATCTCCAATCTGCTGAGTCTTCTGCCACAACTATGCTTCACCAATAGCCTATCACAGGCTCTCTCCATTTTGCCAAACCTCAACTTCTTTGTATGACCCCTTCAGTTCTGGGCCATCCAGTGCAACTGAGGCTGCGCCTTCACCAATGACCTTCCATAGCATCTTACAGTGCCCAGCCTCAACTGCTCTTCTTGACTCCTTCATACCTTCAAAACCAGTACCACCTGTGTGATTCTTACACTTTACCAAGTTTATGAGGTACAACCTTGGCTATCTCTGGAACACAGCTTCTTTGTGCTTTCAGGAAACACTTCCCAGAAGATTTCACTTCGGTGATGCTGGTCTCTTATTTATTTTTTATAGTATAATTTTTTATTATTTTATTTATTTATATTCTAAAAATTGCCCCCTTCCTTGTCTCCCTCCCTGAGTTCTTCACCTCATCATCCTCACCTCTGAGATGGTGCTCCCCCACCTGCCCAGCTTCACCTCTACCACCATCCCTCTTTCCTGGGGCATCAAGTTTTCACAGGAGTAAGCAGAGTAAGCAATCCTCTTCCACAGAGATCAGACAAGACTGTCCTCGGCCACACATGTGCCATTGCCATGGATCAGCCCATGTATGCTCCTTAGTTTTTAGCTTGGTCTCTCGGAACTCTGAGGGGTCCAGGTTAGTTGATATTGTTCTTCCTATGCGATTGCACTTTCAGTCCTTCCTTTAACACTTCCATAGGGGTCCCCGACCTCAGTCCAATGCTTGTAAGTATCTGCATTTGTCTTAGCCAGCTGCTGGTAGAGCTTCTCAGAGGACAGCCATGCCAGGCCCCTGTCTGCAAGCACAATATGGCATCAATAATAGTGTCAGGGTTTGGTATGCATGCATGGGATGGAATGCAAGTGGGGCTGGTCACTGGATGGCCTTTCTTTTGGTCTCTGCTCCATTTTGTCCCTGTGTTTACCTAATTCTGCGTTAAAATTTTTGAAGATGGGTGGGTGGCTCCTGCCTCAACTGGGGACCATGTCTATCTATAGGAGGTAATCTCTTCAGGTTCCATCTCCCCATGATTGGGCATTTAGGCTAAGATCATCCCTCTTGAGTCCTGGGAGCCACTTACATCTTAAGTCTCTGGGACTTTCTAGAGGTTCTCTCCACCCCCACCCCACACTGCTGCATATTTAGATTCATTCTCCTGGTCCTCTGGGCTTTTCTTCTTTCTCTTCCCGTACCTGATCCTACTGTCTGTTTTCCCTCTCCTCCCTTCTCCCACCCAGGTCCCTCTCTCCCTCTGCCTCCCATGATTATTTTGTTCCACCTTCTAAGTGGGACTGAAGTATCCACACATGACCCTTCTTTATTGTTAAGCTTCCTATGGTCTGTGAGTTATATCATGGGTATTCTGAATATTTTGGCTAATATCCACTTATAAAAGAGTACATACCATGCATATCTTTGGAACTGGGTTACTTCACTCAGGATATTTTCTAGTTCCATCCATTTGCCTGCAAAATTCATGATGTCCTAGTTTATAATAGCCGAATAGTATTCCATTGTAATCACCACTAATTTCTTAGCTCCAGCTAATCAGTGTCAATTGTCTTAATAGTACCTTCTATTCTGGACTCTAAAGCCAGAATCACATGACTGAAGCTGCTGAGTTCTGCTGCTTGCTGGAGACCCCCTTATTCTATTACCAGCTTTTTGGTTTCTAACTCCCTCACTGCCTAAGCTTGGCTGACCTGGTACTTGCTCTATAGATTGACCTTGAACTCAGAGATCTGCATGGCTCTGAATCCTGAATGCTGGAATTAAAGCCTGTACCACCATATCTGGATTTAAGCTTTTCTTCATGTAGAACTTACTCTGTCCCAGAACTCAGGCAAGTCTTAAAATGCACAACATTTAATTGGAGCTAGCTTACAGGTTCAGAGGTGGAGTCCATTTTCATCATAGCAGGAAGGCAACATCCAGGCAGGCATTGTGCTGAACAGGAGCGAAGAGTTCTACATCTTCATCCAAAGGAAGCCAGGAGCACACTGCTCCTGAAATGTTAAAAGGAGGGTCTCATTGCCCAACCCTACAGTAACTCCGACAAAGCCATAGCTCCTAATAGTGCTACTTCCTAAGCCAAGCATATTCAAATTGTCACACCTAACATGTTAGAAAGCAGAGGGAAAGTGACATGGTGACTCAGAAAGTGGGAAGACTTAGCAAGCAGTTGCCTATAAGCAGCTACATCCATTGAAAGAGAGAGGCCTCTGGGGCGAGCATGCAGTACAAAGCTCAATAATGGACAATTAATTGTTCCTCCTGCCTTCCTAATATCTCCATGTGTACTATGTTTTGTGACATTTCTGGAATAGACAACATTTGAGGCAAGTCTTCCTGTGCAGGTGACTTAAAGGCTTATTCGAATTAGTTCTTAATGAAGGAACAATTATATGTCTTTGCAATTTTAAAACATTTGACAGTTTAGAATATCACATCTTCATTCGGATCAGAAGTACAGAGTGTAGTATTTTAACCAAGAAATTATAGAACAAAACAAATGTAAAAGAATTAATGAAAATAAGTCTATCCTTATCAATAGGAAACTGGTTTTTCTTTTCAGGCTTCAATGAAGCTCTGTCAGTTTTGCTTTCCTCTTTGACATGTGACATGTGACAATTTTTTTTCCTGTGGGAACACAACACACACTCACTTCAGAGTGGGCACCCTCTACTTTTGCATATGACCAAAGCCCAGCTTGGAGGAACCAGTGAGTTTTCTTCTGGTTACTTACAGGACAGTGGGTGAGGGGTTACTTACAGGAGTAGAAATGACTCAAGGACAGCTGAATTACCAAAGCCCACCCCAACATGGGTGACAGATCACTAAAGCTGAAAACCTGGAGCACACTGCAGAGCCTAAGGCCAATAGGAAGGTTGGAGGGCTTAGACTCAGTTGGTCTAAATCTCTTCCAGGTTTCTGCTTCTTCCAGGCAGCTGTTCTGGTGTCAGATCTTCTGAGAAGGATTCTCAGCAGCTTTATTGTATACTCTTCCTAGGGATGCGTTAGTATCTGGTCGTTTTCACGGACTTCCTGAAGCCATTTTCAGTTGTTTACCTTTCTGTTTAAGGAGTCTCTGAATGATGGATTGTTTCAATCTGCAGGAAACTATTATACAAAACAACAACAATGTACTTTAAAGCTTAAAGAGGAGTTGGAGGGCTTGCCTAGCATGCCTCATGGCTTAGCTTTGAATCCCCAGCCCCATAAATATGGAACATGAAACTCACCAGTAATTCCAGCACTCAGGAGGTGGAAGCAGAAAGATCAACAAATTTAAGATCATTGCAAATGATGTAAAGAATTTGAAGCCAAGCTTGGCTGCATGAGGCCCTGTTTCCAAAATAAAAATAAATCGTAAGGCTGTACCAGTGTGACTGACTCTCTCTCCTTCCATTCAGGGCTTTTGCAGGTACCAAGAAGGGTAACTGTGATGCCTTAATCTGTTACCAGGGACACAGGAAGTGGGGTCCAAAGTTGAATATGAAGGAGAGGTTTGTCCTCAACAACTTGCAAGCTTGTTAAGTCAGAGTAGACAAAAAAACAATAGACTTTTTTAAAAAGAAAAACATATTTCCAGGAAAACACACAACTACCCTGTAAGGCAGCAGGATATCATTGATCACTCTACCTCTATATTTGAATAAATTTACAGGTAAATACAGGAACCAACCAAAGTGCAGGTATATTAACCAAATTTTGTTACATAGTGACAGCTTTTTTAAAAAAAAAACTTTAAAAAATTTGTGTTATGTTTTGAGCCCATAGGAGTTTATGTGTACCATCTGCATGAAGGATGCAGATGCCAGAAAGAAGGATGCAAGTGTTACAGATCTGGGGTTGTTCAGTGATTTACCAGTCTGACTAGAGATTTGATTTTAGTAAAATAGACTCATTTTATTAAACCAAATCAAACCAAAACAAAATGGCCAAGCCCAAATCAGAGAGTTCTCTAGCTAAGGCCTGGTTATTGTTACTTCAAGGATTTGAAAGGTAAACCCTAGAAAGTCATAACTTTAGGGAACCAAGTTAACTCATATTCTATCTGGGTGCAGGCAAAGCTTGATTTTATAACAGATGTCCAGTAGATGCTCAGCCATCCAAGCATGAATTTCCTTTGGAAGCAGAACTTACCAGTTAGTCTGTGAGTCTTGTGATAGATACATTATCCTGCAAGAATAGCTGAGGCAGTGAAAGATTTCACATCTACAGTTTTTAAGAATAGCCCAACTTTACTTAGAAGTTGTCGATCTTGGGCACGTTAGCTGATAGAGTACATAGAAGATAGAAGCAACTTCTTCATGGTTTATTAACTAAAAGCAATTTTGTTTTTACAAGTCTTTTCAATATAGTAAATTGTCCTCTAAACATAATGTTCACCGTCATTTAAGAACCCCTGGAACTGGTGTTACACACAGTTGTGGACTGTCGTATGGATGCTGGGAACCAAACTCAGGACCTCTGCAAGAAGAGCAAGTTGATCTCAGTCACGTGGTGGTCACCTTTCCCATCTTTATAGTGACAGTTTGGCTGAGAATTTGCCCTGATCTCCCAAGTGGGTAGTCTTTGTCTTCTGAATGCCTTTCCTCATCTGTCATTTAAAAAAATCTTCAGGGATACCACTTCAGAGAGCAGACATGCCATAGCAGTTCAGATTTCACTCACCAAAACTTAAACACAAGCCGGGCAGTGGTGGCGCACACCTATAATACCAGCACTTGGGGGCAGAGGCAGGCAGATTTCTGAGTTCAAGGCCAGCCTGGTCTACAGAGTGAGTTCCAGGACAGCCAGGGTTACACACAGAAACCCTGTCTCGAAAAAACAAAAACCCAAAACCAAAACAAAACTTAAACACAAAAAAATTTGTCTATGATTCCTGAGTGAACATTAAGGAAAAATACCCAAACTGTAGTATGAAATGTATGATTCTAACAGTTTGCCTCATGGTAGTGAGAGGTTAAAATTTTTAAACTGTACTGTGGCAACTTAGGATTAGTTGAACTCAGTGACAGACTGGCTCCCAGAACCTAAAAACAATGGGAGGCCAGTTCCCAAGAACCCAGAAACAAAGCAACCAAGACGATTTGGCCCAAGAACCCAGAAACAACCTGGCCCAAAACAATTGCCAGGTGGCTAGCTCGCCCCTGGACCCTAGCACAAGCCAGCACCAATCAGAAACCACCCTGTACCTTTCCCTTACCCCAAACTTCCCTTTTGCCCCAGCAACTGCACAGAAATAAAAAGCTGCCTAAGACCCTGCTCCGGGCCAGACTCCTGCGAGGGATATGAGTCTCGCCCGAGCTAGCTGGAATAAAAAGCCTCTTGCAGATTGCATCAAGTCTGTGTCTTAGTGGTGTGTGGGGTCGTCGCTCCTGGGATTTGAGTGTGGGGGTCCGTCCAGGAATCTCACAGTAGATTGTTAAAATAACATATGTATTTCCATTCTGACCTTAAATTTAGTCCATTCTCATAAACTTGACATTAACTGATATTTTCATTTTCAGATACGACTCCAATATTACTTATTTAAAGCTATTATACTTGTTTTTTTTCTTTTTCTTTCTTTCTTTTCTTTTTTGTGATGCTAGACATTAAACTCAGGGTTTTGTGCCTGCTAAGTAAGTGCTCTACCACTGACCTAAACCCTGATCCTGCAAACTCATTATATAACCTAGGTGTGGCTCCTGACTGTAGGTACTATAAGGATGTGCTACCGAGTCTGGCAAGTTCTCGTTATTTTTTCTGGCAAGTTCTCTTTATTTTGGCCATATCATCAAGAGTCTGGGCAAAGTTATCCTATAAAGTTTATCACTTCATTTTGAAAAACAGAAGATAATGATTCCTTTGTACACTGAGCAAAATAATAAAATGGCTTGAGTTGTAGATAATTATAACTAAAGGCATAGGGGTATAATGAAATAAATATTGGAGGATCTACTTGAGAAAAGAGAAACTACCTACGGGGCACCATCCAATGGGGGACAAGGGATGGCGAGAGAGGGAAGGAGGCCATTTGAGTAGGCATGGAGCTCAGTCATGCGATGGACAAGGAGCTGCATAGCAAAAAGTATTGCCAGGGCTTCAGAGAAAAAGCAACGAAGCCAAGAGGGTCACAGAAAGTACATTTAGGTTCCAGCCAGCCCTACAAAGTAAGAGACAGAGAGGAGAAAAGGGAAAAATTATGCATTTCTGAGTCAGCACGTGGAGAGGAGGGGAGACCCTATAGTACTTCACTGCAGTTCATAGGAATTCCACTACAGGGATGAAATCCTGGGAAGGAGTCATCTGTTTTATTATAGGGATAAAGAATCACATTATTTCATTAGCAGGCTTAAACTGAATCTTCCTCCCCAGGGGTGATCCTGTCCTCCTGAAGCGGTATCTCTTAGCTGGGAAAGCAACTTTCATTCACCTGACCTGTTGTCTTCAAGGCTCCCTGCCTTCATCTGCTAACCTGGGCCTAACCCTAGAAGCTTCTAGCCTCCTGATAATCTAATCTAGGCCTAGAATGTTTTCAACCTCTGAGACTTACTGTTGAATAAGCTCACCCTTTCTACATTTTTCTGAACTCTTGCTGACTGGTTCAACTCTGCTATTCTGACTCAAATTCCTCTCCCAGTTGACTTATTCAATTGGGCTTCTCTCTCCGCCTCTCCTGAATTGCTGTTTGGCCTCAGACTAACTTTGGTGCTCTGTTATAATGTGGCTCCTCAGTCTCTTGCTCCTACAGTCTTTACCTGTGTCTAGCTTGTTCTCACTTCAATCCTTCTCTGTAAAACTATCTCAGTAAAATGATTTCCTTCTTCTCTGGGAGGGACTCAACTGTCCTCTCAACTCTACTGCTCTCCAGGAACTCTACTGTATTCCTGCACTGTACTCTCTTCTTCCTGCATTGTCTCTCTCTTAAGTAGCTTCCCTTTCCTCTCTCATGAGAGTTGGGCATATCCTTAATTAGAAATCAATTTTAAACATTTGTGCTTCCTTCTACAAACTAACTTTTCCTTCATTGTTTGGGATTAAAGGTGTGTACTAAGGGGTTGGGGGATTCTGAATTCCAGCCAGAGGGATTACAGGTGTGTGCTAAGGGTTTAGTCATACCCTAACTAGAAACAGGTTCAAATATCCTGTAACACTTAGTCAGGTAGTCGATTGGTCCCACTGGCTTAATGCATGTTTTGGCTACCTTGGAATGCATGGATTTTACACAGGTCAGAGAAATATCTGTCCTTAGTGGGCCTCAACAGCAGCATTTCTCAACCTCTAGGTTAAAACCCTTTTGAAGGTTGAATGACCCTTTCACAGGGCTCACATTTCAGATAGCCTGCACATCAGATATTTACATTATAATTCATAAAGGTAGCAAAATTGCAGTTATGAAGTATCAATGAAAATAATTTTATGGTTCTGGGCTCACTACAGTATAAGGAACTGTATTAAAGGGTCACAGCATTAGGAAAGTTGAGAACTACTGCTCCACAGAGCCCTGATTAAATGACACTGTACTAATAATATAATTTCTGATGTGTCTCAAGTTGGCAGGCATTTATAGTGGAAAATAAAATTAAATAAAGTTTTTTATAACAAATATATTACTTTTAATAGAAATATTAACTCATTAATGTATATGACAAAGCAGAAATTTAATATTTTGGAATTCAAATGTATCCCATTTGACATTTTTCATGATTAAAATAATCATATATTCTTTACCTGTATTTAATATTTCTTCCATACACATATATGTATATTTTGCAAAGTCTTCATACTAAAGCCAGTAAGTGTCTAATAATTTATAGATAATTTGCTTGCTAAAAACAAACAAAAAAGCAATAGTTGCAACAAAAGCTTCCATCTGAGTATACAAGGTCTTTATGTCCTGGACTCCTCAGGGCTCTTAACCTACATCTTCCTGCATTGGGCTAAGGGAGGCTAGCACTCCAATGGAAGCTAATGCCTTTGCAGTGTTCTTATACATCCATAACTCCACAAATACAGATCACCCAAGAATACACTATACTTTATGTTTGCTTTATAATCACAATTGCATTGCCTACCTTTAATTAATTATAAGTCTTCATCATTACTAGGAATTAAAGTACACAAACAAGGAGAAAAAAATCATCAATAAGCAAATGTGAGTTTTGTAAATTATAACTCATACTTAGATGGGTATAGAATAGAAGAAACAACAATGCTGGCCTCTTCTTTTGAATTTCATCTCACGCTACAAATGCAGATATCAATGCTGTGTCAACAGTTGTGAGACTAATTAAATATAAGAACATGCATAGGATTATTTTATATTAACTAATTTAAATCTTCATTAATGTAGATGAAATTTATTTTAGCTTCAAAGACTAGAGTTCTTAATCCCAAAGGATCTAAAAGAATAAAGGACAGATGATAATAATAATAATAATAGGTTGTTAATGTGTCATAATTATACATTGACCTAATTGCATCTATGGGACCACTGAAAAGAGCAATTTATAAATCATTAAAAAAATTTTTAGGTGACTCTTCGCCCAGCTTTGTAAAACGAGTGTGGTGTTTCTATCAGCACTACTGGGAGACTGTTGTAAAATGATTTAAGCTTATCCTTACAATATGCTACTGCAAGGTTTAAATAAACGTGAAATATAAAAACACTTTGATATTATATGACTTTGCATATGTTTGTAACATGCTTTAGTTGTATGCTTTGTTTCCATGCTTGAATAGGAACTGACTAAAATCTCATAGAGCTGATGCCTCTTTTGGCTGAAATGTCCTAGATATATGCTAGGATGAGTAGATAAAGACCTTTCATTTTTTTCTTCCTTCCTTCCTTCCTTCCTTCCTTCCTTCCTTTCTTCCTTCCTTCCTTCTTTCCTTCCTTCCTCACTCTCTTTCCCTCTCTCTCTCTTTCTTTCTTTTTGCAAGTCAATATTTCAGTGCATTACCAAAGATGATCTCAAACTCATTATTTTTATGCCTAAGCTTTCTGAGTGTTGAAATGTGCTACTACAACAGGCTCTTGACACAAGCATATCATCTTAGGGTTTCCACTACTGTGATGAAACACTGTGGCCAAAAGCAATTTGGGGGAACAAGCATGTGTATTTCAGTTATAACTCTCATGTGCAGTCCATCATATAGGGAGGTCAAGAAAGGAACTGGAGGTTGGAGCCAGAAACTGAGGCCAGGAAGGATGCTGCTTATTGTTCTGCTCCTCACAGCTTGCTCATCCTGCTTTCTAATAGGTTCCAGGACTACAAGGCCAAGGGCAACAGTGCCCTCAGTAAGGTGGGTCCTTCAACATCAACTACCAATCAGGAATGCACACAGGCTTGTTCGCAGACCAGTTTGGTGAGGCCATTTCCTCAACTGACTCCTTTTTCCCAAATATCTCTGTCTTGTATCAATCTGGCATAAAACCAGGCATGGAAAAGCAATGAATAGCTCAAAGGTCAATCATAAGGTCCTTCAAGAGAAGGTGAACAGGGTGATGGAGAAGAGGAACTGGAGAAATGGTTCACTGGTTAAAATCAGCTACTGTTCCTGCAGAGGATCTGAATTTGGTTCCTGAACCCACAATAAACAGCTTAGAACTGTTTATGACTCTAGTTCCAAGAAATAAGATACCATTGGCCTTTGAAGGAACTTCACTCATGAGCATATATCCCTACATCCACATAATTAAAAATAAAATAAATCAAGGGTGAAGAGGGAAGCAAGAAGGGAGGGTGTAAGAGACTAAGGGGAACAGGAGGTATAGCATACCCCCCTGGCTCTTCTTCTTTTTATTTATTCTTTAATCTTTTGTTATATTCCAGAATTTATCCCCCTACCTGTCCAATCTCTGACAGTTCCACATCCCATACTTCCTCCCCCAGCCCCCGCCCCTGTCTCCAATAGGATGTCCCCACTTCCATCCCCACCCCCAATAGACCTCCCCACTCATTGGGGCCTCCAGTCTCTTAAGAGTTAGGTACATCTTCTCTGACTGAGTCCAGACTTGTCAGTCCTCTGCTGTATATATGTTGGGGCCCTCATATCATCTGGTGTATGCTGCCTGGTTGGTGGCTCACTGTCTGAGACATCTTGGGGGTCCAGGTTAGTTGAGACTGCTGGTCTTCCTATAGGGTTGCTCTTCTCCTCAGCTTCTTCCAGCTTTTCCCTAATTCAACCACAGAGGTCAACAGCTTCTGTCCATTGGTTGAGTGTAAATATCTACATCTGGCTCTTTCAACTGCTTGTTGGGTCTTTTGGATGGCAGTTGTAATAGGCCCCTGTTTGTAAGCACACCATAGCCTCAGTAGTAATGTCAGGTCTTGGGACCTCCCCTTGATCTGGATGCCACTTTGGGCCTGTCACTGAACCTCTTTTTCCTCAGGCTCTTCATCCACTGGCATCCTGCCGAGCTTCTTATGATTATTTTTCCTATTTTCTAATGTTAAATTGTTTGTCTGGAAGCAATTTACTCCTTATTTATCATTTAAAATTGCTTCTGAGCATTTTTGGATGCTGAAAAAGTTAAAGATATACACTATTTACCTTCATTCCTGGGTCAGTAGGAATCCATTTTCAAAAGCACAACATAACACCACTGTCTACAATTCCTGGACATTATAACAGCCTCCTGTGATGGGCAGACAGCTTTGCTTAAAGTGGAGATAGTTCTTGTCACCCCATGCTTAGAAACATCCCCTCTGGTTTGATTTGGTTCTAGAGTTCTGTGTAAGTAATGGTTTAGCTTAATGAGAAGGAAAACTGGAATCATAGCAAATTATATGACTTTCTCAAGATCAACACACTTGTCACTGACAAATGTGCTTTCAATCTTACTTCCAAAATGGCGGATTACTTCTCTGTTTTAGCTCATTCCTCTTCCCCCTACAGCTGACTGCCTGGAGAGATGTGATGGCATATACAACTTTTGAAAATACAAGTTACATTTGTTGTCAGATACAAGATCAGAAAAACAAAGCTAAGCTATCATGCCTTAAAATCATTACAGTCTCTGGCAGCTTAAATTTCACTTCTTGCAGTGTTTCTTACCCTAAGGAGAGAATGGTGAGTCATCCTGTCTTCTCTTGAGAGATGTCATCATTTACAGACAGAAAATAGTTTTCTGTTGTAAAGAGAGGCTCCCCATAGAATCTGCTGTTTTCCAAGACTAGAGTTACTAAAGAAAATACATAAAATCTCAGAATTTCTCTTGTTATTGGTTTCAAACAATGTATTTTGTTACATTTTCCCCGTTCCTGGCTACTCTAAGAGGCAGAAAAGAATATACTGAAAGAACAAATATCATGTGGGTCTTGGATCAACGTAAGGTTAGGTGACAAGGCATCTTTCTCAGCCTCACAAACGATTGGGAATTTCATTGTCATGGACTACGCAGTGAAACCAGTTCAAAAGAAAATAAGCAAACACACTAAAATAGTATACTCAACATGAAAATGCTTGCAGGGTATATTTTCATAAATATTGGTTATTTTTCATCTTCTATTTCTTTTTGCCTTGTCTTCAACTCATGATCTTTCTGTCTCAATCTGCTAAGTGTTGGGATTGCAGGCATGTGTCACCTAACCCAGCTACCTTTTACTCCTTTGAAGCATTCATTTCTTTTGTTATATAAGACATTAGAAAACAACCCTCTGAAATAATAGTTATAATAGTATTAATAAAAATATTAGGGTTAACATCAAAATATTACTATCAATGTTAAAAATAAATATTTAATATTTCATAAGTGTATCAGCAAATGGTGATCCATTCATTAAGGGTGTTCATGGGTGTTTTAAGAAGCTGAGCTAAGGTAGGATGGCACTAATCATGGCTCCTTGCATACCCTCATGGTGTAGAACTGGTCCGTGTGCCCTATCCAGTTTTATGTATCATCGCCTCACTAACTATATGTAGGTAGTGCTGCAGCTCAGTTACCTGGGCCCCGACCTAGTGGGGTCCTAATTATGTGTATGTAGATGTAGATGCAGTACATGTATCTGTATCTGTATACACATACACACACATACATATATACACACATATATATATAATTATAGAAATGCATAAAACCTTTTAGCAGAGGTGTATAAATATATATTTATTTTTATATATGTATAATACATATATATATAAATAAATATTTATATATATGTATTTATTTATATATATATGTATATATATATGTATATAAATATTTATATTTATTTATATATATATGTATTATACATATACATAAATAAATATATAAAATATAATTACACACCTCTGTTAAAAAATTGTATGAGTTTCCATTTTTCTATACCTCAGCTCTTTTTGTCATTTCAGATTATATAGTGCCATGTGTCAGTTCTAGTTTGCAACTTTACTGTCTCTTGTGCATGTGAATCAGTCATAATTCCATGCCCATGTTTGTTTTGTCTGCTACTTATGGATGAATTACTATCTGCTTTCATTCTACTCAACTACAAATGAGTCTTTGGTCTGACCCAGTATCCATTTTCTTCCTTGCAGGCTGATTGACAAGTCCAGCAAAGAGCTTGTTCTGATGATTAACTTGATCATCATTAGCATCATCTAAGAATGCCTTCAGAGCATAAGACTTGTGTCACATTCCCATACTGGGAGGATGACGTTTTCATGTAAGGAGTGAAGACTGACTTTTCATTTTATTTTTATTTTTTATTTTAAATTTATTTTTATTTATTCTTTTTTTTTTTACAGCCTAGACTTTATCCTCTTCCCAGTCTATTCAATCAGGTATTGGGTGGGGGGAACAGGACTGAAGTTCTGAGGGCCAACATAAAGAATGGGAACATAAAGGTAGGAGGTCGGGGCACCCTCTAGAGTGTACTAGAGACCTGGGAGGTGAGAGAATTTCAGGACTCAAAGGACCTTAGATGAAATGCCATATGGTGTGGAGATGGAACTTGAAAAGTCCACCTCCAGTAGAAAGACAGGGCATCAAGTGGAGGGATTGGATTGCCATCCCACAGTTAAAAATTCTGGCCTGGAGTTGTTCCTATCTGAAAGAACTGCAGGGACAAAAATGGAGAAGTGTCTGAGGAAAGGAGGTCCAGTGACAGGTCCAAATTGGGATCCAGCTCAAGAGGAGGCCCCAAGGTCTGACATTATTCCTGATGCTATGATGTGCTTTCAAAGAAGACTGACTTTTTAAGAGGCATAATGTTGATGGGCTCCTGGACACAATAGTGACTCTGAAACAGTTAATAAAATAAGAATGTCAAATTAGTCTTTAAAACTATTATAAAACATTGAAGTAGAGATTATTTGAGAGCCTATGTAGGAAAGAATGGAGATATTTGAAGTGCAGAAGACATGGATTTGTAAAAAGCCACTAAGTCCTGAGATCCAGAGAACTGTGGACAGAGATTAGTCACTGCGCTGGAAGTCAGTATCAAGAATATAAGAAGAAAAAAAAAGGAATATCTGAACTAAATTTTAAACAAATGGTTGTACTATCTTGTAGAACCCTTGTGTTCAGACTATACTGAATTCTAGTAAAATCTAGTAGAATGCACAGTTTCCCAGTTTCCTATGTAATGGACTCTGGTGTGGCCCAATGGGAACAAAGTTGTGTATTCCAAGGGCAGAAGCTGTTACAGTGGGGTGATTCCATGTGTGAGTGCTGAAAGCATTGACATGGAAAATGGAACCATATGGAAATTTGATCAGAGACCTTACCAACTGTTCCCTGTTCTGGAGTGATGACTGGATTTTCATAGTATGTGAAAATGGATTTAAATATTAAAGAAAATGAGTGTCAAAAAGTTAGAGGTAATTGTCCATGGGTGATCACATGACCTTGTGATGCCTTTGTGGCAGCATCACATCTGTAAGCATCTTCTCCATAGTATTATTATATCATGGAGGAAACAAAGAAATCTCATAACCTTTTAAACATGTTCACAGTTGCTGCCTTTGGTCATATGCTTAATAATTACTTGTAGGTTGCAGCAAATTAAGTTGGTTAGACTTGTCCTCCATAATTATAAGAAAGCACATTAAATATTGGTATGAATACAAATATGGTATGTAGAACCAAACACTTTTTTTTTAATTAAGTGTTTTCTTTATTTACAATATCTCCTTTCCCAGGTTCCCCTCCAAAAGAAAAAAGAAAAAAAAATAAAATAAAAAAATAAAATTAAAAAAAACCCCAAACTAAAACAATCCCCTGTTCCCTCCCCCTGCTCACCACCCCACCCTCTCTCACTTCCTGGCCCTGGCATTCCCCTACACAAGGGCATAGAAAATTCACAGGGCCAAGGTCCTCTCCTCCCATGGATGACTGACTTGGCCATCCTCTGCTATACACATGTGTACTCTTTGCTTGGAGTTTTAGTCCCTGGGAGCTCTGAGGGTACTAGTTAGTTCATATTGTTGTTTACGCTAAGGGGCTGCAAACCTCTCAGCTCCTTGGGCTCTTTCTCTAGCTCCTTCATTGGGGACCCTGTCCAATGGATGGCTGTGAGCCTCTGCTTCTGTATTAGTTGAATACTATCAGAGCCTCTCCAGAGACAGCTATATCAGGCTCCTGTCAGCCAGCACTTGCTGATATCCACA
>NW_022196903.1:60645469-60649363 GCF_008632895.1 Mastomys coucha | reverse complement strand
TTTTTTTTTGTTTTTTTTTTGTTTTTTTTTATTTTTTGAGACAGGGTTTCTCTGTGTAGCCCTGGCTGTCCTGGTACTCACTCTGTAGAACAGATTGGCCTCGAAATCAGAAATCCGCCTGCCTCTGCCTCCCAAGTGCTGGGATTAAAGGCATCCGCCACCACCACCCAGCTCTGTATCTCATTTTTTAATGGGGTTATTTGTTTCTCTGGAGTCTAACTTCTTGAGTTCTTTGTACATATTGGATATTAGCCCTCTATCAGATATAGGATTGGTAAAGATCTTTTCCCAATTTGTTGGTTTCTGTTTTGTCCTATTGACAGTGTCTTTTGCCTTACAGAAGCTTTGCAATTTTATGAAGTTCGATTTGTCGATTCTTGATCTTAGAGCATAAGCTATTGGTGGAACCCAACACTTTTATAGCATGGAACTAGCTTTTACAAGACTTTCAGAAAAGGTCTGTTGAAATGTAGTAGGAAAACAAATGAAATGGTCTGAGCAGAACAGGCATAAAGTGAAACTATTTCCCTTGCACCTTAGTAGATAATAAGCTCGGAGCTTTGCATTTCTGGCTGCTGAATTATAGTTTATAGAGTTTAAATAAATCATAAAATAGGATTCCTCTAATGTTGTCCTTCTCTGTCTGCTATATAACCAGATAAGTTATGTAAGGAAAAAGAAAGATTATTCATTGAGCTTCCAGTCCATGTTTATTTAGGATAGAATAAATTATATCATGAAATATAAAAAGGGCAGCAATCTAAGACATTTGGAAGATTATAACTCCTAGAATTTGGTAGTTATTATGCCATTTTAAAATTATGATTTAGGACAGAACACTAATGTATAGAACTATATAGTTTAACTCTTATCTAGTCCAGAAATGCAATTGGAGGAGCCTTTGGAGGTTGTAATCAGAACTGAACATGGGTGGGCAAGACTGTAATCAGATAGAAGAAACAGTCTTTCTTCAAAGTATAAGCTTCCCCTTGCCACACTGTCTCTGAACCTGTTGGCTTGGGGAAGTGGAGACTTTGTAGTAAGCAGTGTTGGTAAGTGATCAAGGAAGTCAGATAGGGCTTGTGTTCTTGAGGCTGCAGCCAGGAAGTAAGAACTTGAAGGTAGGAATTTCCAAGTTGATCAAAAATAATAGTTATTGGAAAATTATGTTGGTGTTGAGAAGGGTGTTGAGGTTATGACAGTCAATAGTGTGGTTCTAATTGACTCTTTGTCTTAGCATCACTATTGCTGTGGTGAAACACCATGATCAAAAGTAACTTTAGAGGAAAGGCTTTACCTGGCTTACATAGCCACAGTCCACTGAAGTAAAAGCAAGGCAGAAACTCAAACTGCATGGGAACCTAAAGGTAGGAGCTGATACAGGAGGCATGGAGGGCTGCTGCTTACTGCCATGGCCCTCACGGCTTGCTCAGACTCCTTTCTCATAGAGCCTAGGACCACCAGGCCAGGGGTGGCCCCAACTATAATGGGCTGGGCCCTCCACCATCAATCACTAACTAAGAAAATGCCTTGCAGGCTTGACTACAATCTCTTCTTATAGAAGCATTTTCTCATTTGAGGTTCTTTCTTTTTATTCATGATCTTAGAAAAATTAGCTGTCCGATATCACATAATCAGAATAATTAATGATAACTTTAAGTTGTTATTCATCTTTTTCTTTTGTTGTCTTTCTTAGAGCACATGTTTAGTTCTAGTAGGATTCTCATTCTAAAATGAGCATGCTAAAATTAAAATGTAACTTTATATTCATCCACCCACTGCTCTTTTTGTAGATAATAACAATTAGAATGCTTATTTTATCTTAGGTATTTATTATTTAACACATGATTCTGATACCTTGACTATTTGTGTACTATGTTGAATTTTATTATTCTTGGCAGGCTATTATTAAATAAACTGCTCTTAATTAGATTCTAACCTGATTATACAAGCCATGTGGATTAAATACACACTGTATATTTATGTCTCAATGCCATGAAAACTGCTGTTAAACATCTCAAGTAAAGTGATTAGATTGTATTTTCTCAAACCTATTATAAAACATTATAGAACATATATAACAACATTTGCATGATGTTAAAATGCTTGATTTTCAAAGAACATTTTAAAAATATACATGCTTTTCCAGACAAAATGTCCTTTCTCATTCCAAAGCCAAACGTTTCGTTATGTTTCATAATTTTACTTCACTACTCTTTCGTAGCTGTTCCATAAGTATCCTCATGTTGTCTCATGTTCCCCAGGACTTACTTTATTCCATGTATTTTATCTGTTTGCTCAATTCAAATTGTTCAAATTGTATGACCTGAGCACAAAGTATGTACTAGTGAAAATAGAAACAATATATAATTATTTTGTGTCAAGATGTTTTCTCATCACTTTATGTCATGGCCACAATTACCTATTGGTCAGCATTGTTTGTGTGCCCTTTTCATAGACAGAGGCACACAAGAAGTTGCCTATAAAGCTGTACTATGGAACTGATATTTGAACCCAGGCTTGAAGGCTACAGAGCAGAAAGGCCTCTTTCTAGTGATGGATCACAGTTAAATATACAGAGACAACTCTAACATCATAAAAGTATATGGTAAATGATTAAAAAATATGTAAAAGGAACAAGGAGAACACAGTATAGCTGTACTAAAGACTTGACTGAATTTATTCGTCTCACCCACACTTCTACAGTGTTTCTTGACATGTGAAAGAGGACTCATTACAGTTATTGGTCTATGCTACAAATAGATGTTTCTCTCCCCAAGGCTGAGAACGGTGCTGATATCTACGTTTTATAATTATTTTGTTTACAAATGAAAAAACTCAGCTGTGTATATGTGTCATATTTTCACTATGCACTTATCAGCTGATGAGCATCTAGGCTGACAACTTTTCATAGATATTAAATAGAGCAGCAATGGACATAGATGAGCAAGCATCTCGGCAGTAGGATATTCTATGATAAACTTTAAAATAAACATCAAAGTAGACACTCGAAACTAGAAAGAGTTCCCATGATCAAGAATTAGCAGAATTAATATAAAAGTCATTGTGTTACCAAATATATTCTATAAGCTCAGTGAAATCCCTATAAAAAATTCCCAATATAATTTTTCATGAAATTAGAAAAAAATCAAAATTCTTATAGAAGCACAAATGACCTCCTAATAGCTCAAGTAATTTCAAGCAGTAAATACCAAGGACCAGCTCCTTAACTTGGAGAGGGCTTCTGAGGAAGGGATGTCTGGAAGTGGTGAAAGAACAACTTGAAGTAAAATTATAAGTTGCAAGCTGCTGGCCTAGGTTCAGCTTTCCAGAGAGCTCTCTGCTAGAGACAGCTTTCTCTTGTAATTCTACAAAACTCTCTGGATAACTCATCTCTTGCAGATCAAAAGCTCAGTCTTTTGTTTACATATCAATTCAGCCACTACCCCAGGTTCTCTTTTGATTATCCCATGAATCAGCATTCCTTAGCCCCAGCCCCAATGATTCTTAGAAAAAGAAAGCAAGCACTTTAAAAAAATATTGTAAATGAATTCAGAGATCTGCCTGCCTTTGAAAGAAGTGACAATAACCTATTTGAGTGGGATCTCCCTCTGAGATCACCATTCCTATCATGCCTAGGCCTAACCTTGCTCTATCTCAGACTGACCTTTAACTTAGGAGTCTGTCTGCCTTTGTATCTTTCTGACAAGTTGGTTGACAAGTGTAGTTGTTTCTGTTTTTCTTGGTCTGCAATGCACCTTATTCAGTTTATATTGCATTCTTATATTGCATAGTTGAGGAATTATATATTTTTGAACTCATGTTCTCAGAGTTCTTTCCCACAGTCTTTTTTTTTTTCATTTTTTTTTATTTTAGATATTTTGTTTATTTACA
>NW_022196903.1:60614560-60645458 GCF_008632895.1 Mastomys coucha | reverse complement strand
CCTGCTGCCCTGCGGCTCCCCTGGGAGTCGTGGGGCCTGTGGCTCCTGGCTGGCTGCTCAGGTCTCCTCCCACAGTCTTAAGGGCTGTCTTGAAAGTCTTAGCATTTACCTTAGCACTTACCATTTTGCTGAGACATTAGCCACATCCATGCCTCCTGGACTCATGCTGTCTCTTATTATCATAGAGTCATTAACTTTGGCAGAGAAGCCAATCCTCAAAGGAAGAACATGAAAATATGTACATTATTATACAATCAAGCCTTACACCCACAGTAACTATCAACACTCATGGATGCCCATGCCCTGCCGGCTCTGTTATAGGGGCAGCAAACCATGTCACACTGTCCATTCCACCTGGCCAAGCAGGATTCATCAAGAAATAGTGATGTTGGAGGAATCATAAATCCTAATCTTAAATTATACAACAGCAAAAAAGAAATGATAATGGTAAACAAAAACACATGTGGACAGGTGGACCAAGATAGAGGGCTTTATAAAGTCCAGCTAGAATCACCTAATTTTAATAAAAGTGTCAAATACATACATTGGACAAAAGCAGCCTGAAAAAATAGTAAGTTTTGCTGAAAGGGCTGGGTTTCCACATATAGAAAAATGAAATTAGATTGAATTTTTCACCCTGCAAGTAAAAACAAATTAAAATAGTTCAAAAACCTCAATGTAAAGTTTGAAACTTTGGAACTGATGGAAGAAAACACAAATAAAACACTTCAAGACATAAGTGTAGGCAAGGGTTCTCTGAAATGACTTCAGTAACACAGGAAATAACCCTAAGAACTGATAAATGGGATTGCGTGAAATGAAAACATTTCCATACAATAAAAGAAATAAATAGCAAATATCCTACAAAATAAGGAGGAAATTTTGGCACCATATATATCATATGTGGCATTAATCTCTAAATTCAAATGGGATAAAAGAGAATGAAGGACAGGCATAATAGTATAGATATTCTCTCTGTTTCCTGGTCTCATGACATGAGATACAATGTTTGCCATGTTCTTCTTGTTCCCTTTCAGTTGTTCATATCAAGCATCATATCATACAACAAAAAAGTAATTACACATCCTCCAACGATACAGGTGTCTAAGTCCTGCTTCTACTTGTGCTGCTATTCAGAGGCATAAAATACTTAAGGTCCTAGTGAAAGGACCTTGGATAACTAGGAGTGTACACTGAAGTGGTTGGGCTACTGAGTTGGCTTTTTCCTTCCTTCCTTCCTTCCTTCCTTCCTTCCTTCCTTCCTTCCTTCCTTCCTTCCTTCCTTCCTTCCTTCTTTCCTTCCTCCCTCCCACCCTCCTTCCCTCCCTGCCTGCTTATGTGCCTTCTTTACTTTCTTTCTTTCTTCTTTCTCCCCTAACCCCCTCATCTTTTCCCTCCTCCTCTCCCTCTCCCTTCCCCCCCCCTCTCTCTCACATCTTTCTACCTTTCTCTTTCTGATTTTCAGCTGGGGTGAGGTGGCTAGTCCTTCTGTACTGTATTCTCTCTACTATGTATTCTGTTATACATAAGGCCTAAAGAAACAGAGCCAGTTGACCACAGACTAGAACCTCTTCAACTGAGCCAAAATAAATATTTTTGCCTTTTAAATAGTCTAATTCAGTCATTTTGTCATGGTGGCAAAAAGCCAGCTAACACAAATAGCATCAAAGCATAGTGCTGAGAACAGTGCCTGTTGCTTGGGTGCAGTGCCCACCCATGCTTGTGTGTATTAGTATTTCTCCTGTGTGTCATCACTGTCAATCCTTCATGATTACATGGTGAAAATCCAGTTCCATCTTTCATCTGTGATTCAGACATATTTGTTTCTATAACTGTTTAATTTGTACTTCATGCCCTCCTCAAACACCTTCTGCAGCCTTGTGAAAGAAAGATTAACATTCTCTGCCACACTGCCTTGATTCTGTGATGAACTCCATAACACTGCCACCCACAGGGACCTCTCTTTGTAGATGTTGGCATACCACAGTGGCCAGAAGTTCTGCAAGATGCTACCTCCAAGATTCATCAGAGGAAATAGGATGCAGGTCCCAACTGTTGGAATTTTAACTGTCATACTGTAAAGGATGTTGTTGCTCTTTCTTGTCTCTTTTGAGAGCATACAACCCAATCTTATGTATGAATCACTATTATTCTTATTTTTACTAAGCTTTACTTCCAGTTTAGAGGGGTGTTTTCAGCCCTATAACAATAAAACCTTATCTTATATGTTCTCCCATGTGTATTCTTTTTGTGATTTGACTCCTGCATACAGTCTTTTGAGACTTATACATCATCTTTTAAAAACTATTGCCTCACTATGTGCAACTAGCCTCACTACATGCTTCTAAAACCAAAAGTGATATCCAGAAGTTGTGCTTTTTCTTCTGCACTGCACACCATTTAATAACTCTCTCATAATAGCAAGGCTATATCTGCTGCTATTAGTGACTGGATAAAAAAAATATGGTAAACCAAAAATGTTCAAGGTTCCCCAAGCTGTGCCACACAGCTCTGCCACTGTGCCCTCCTGAACTTCACAGTCCCAACATAACCCGAGAAGTCATTCCGGAATCTTGGAGACAATTCCTTTGAAACATTTGCTTTCAGAGTCTAGAATTTAAATGCAAATCCCCATGTGAAAGATGTGTTTGGAATGTGTTGGATCCACTTCACTGTTGAGCCATGTAGCCAAATGAGAGTCATGGGTTTTTCTGCAATTTGTGTCTTTGGAAGTTCATTTATCCAGTAACTGAGCTGAAGTTATTACTTGTCATGATTTCTACTTTACCTTCTACAATCCTTTACTGGGCTCTTAATTTACATAAGAAGTGTAGAAGTGCAATACATGGGCAGAGTGCTTCTATAGTATGATGTCAAAATTAAGAAGAGAGAGAAAACATTTCCTAGTGAGCAAGGAGTGTCAAAAACATTAGATGTTTTTGCTCACTTCTTTGAAATCCTGAAACTTATTTCATGTTTAAGCCATGAAGGAAAACTGAATGTAGATCAAAGAGAATTTTAATGCCAGACTCCTTTATAATTTGACCACGAGAAGCAGTATTGAAAAAGCAGTACATTTCTTGTCAAGGATTGCAAGTTGACCAAAATTCTGGAACTTTATCGTCCTATTCAAAGTCGGCCTCATCTGTTCATGAACTCTAGAATGTTGATGCTAGTGTGCTTTCTCATAAGTCAAAGCCTGGATATAGCTAGTCTCATAGAAGAATGATCATATACAGGGTGATTTCTTATCCTTGAAATTTCCCTTTGGCTCTATTCTTGCAAACAATGCTGGGGGTGTGTGGCAAGGCTGTGTTGTGTAAATGTCACTCCTTCCTGGTCTGGAGAGGACACTCATGACACCAAAGTCACAGGCTTTTCTTCAGCTAGGAAGTCCTCTCTGTGCATTAGAACTCATGAAAGATTTTGACTAGTTAACTTGGATTTTACGAAACTGTTTCTAATTATAATTGTTTCTTTACTAACACTCGGTACTCTAACTAATAAAACCACCCTCCCCCGTGTGAGAGCTGTCTGTTGGGTACTATACTTGCAAAGTAGGTGGTGATGAAGTGTGCTCTGCTGTTTTGAAGTAATGCTTCACTTATAGCCTCTTTCAGAATAAAAGCTCAGCAAATATTCTGTGGTCTCCAGCAGTTGATGGATTGGGGATGATGCCTCAAACCTTGGGCTCCTACAGATTTGTTTATATGTCATGCCCTGGAGTTTTAAATCACCATGTGCCTCTCTGACCCGCCGCTGAGCATGTAACAGAGTTGCCTGATTAGCGTTTAGCTCAGAGCTGTGGATGACTTTAGGCATCACACATAACTTGCCATGCATGTGGTGAGAATCAGCATAGCTCAGTCTGGTATGTGTGAAGCTGCTGACAAATGATCAGCCCTGCATGCCACAGAATGTGGAGCAGAAGACCTGGTCTTCTCTGACAGAGAGGATGAGGTAACGGCCTTCCACCCTAAATAAACACATGGAAAGAGTTTGAAGCTCATTGCTTTCCGAGGTAGTAAATTACTTCATCCTTATGCTTCAGTGTTTCTCCTTGGGGAGATTTTATTTTCTTTAATTATTCTGTCTGAACAACAGGAGACTTGACTCTTTGGGGGAATGCATGCCATGAAGACAAAGTTAAATAGTTTTCCTTATGATGCATTTTGTCTTGAGTAAAATGTCAAGGGAGGGGTACAGCGCCAGGCAGACTTCTTGTTATAGCTCCAGAGTCACAACAAGAATTACATCAGAAAAGTCTACATATAAGTACAGTCACCTTCCTTGTGAGGTGACACCCTTCTGTACTTTCCTTGTGTTCTTGGCTGTTGTGATTTTTTCCATCTCCAATGGCTATCTTATCTTTCCTTTAAAGTGACAGATAGCAGTGGAAGGTAACTGTAAGCCCTGAAAGTGCCTACTGAGCCCATGAGCCCCATTCTGACTTATAACACAGAACTCATAAATCAAACCCAGTTATGCTTCCCCGATATTTGTCAGTTACTCATCCTGCTAAATTCTGAGGACAAAGAAAATTACCTACTTCAGATAACCTTACTTACCATTTCTCAGAGGCAAATGTTCCAGTCCTGCTGTGAGCTCCATGCTGGTGTATTGATGAAATCTTGATCACTGCTCAATTTGTTTTTATTTGAGTAATGTCTGAGTACATGCACACGTGACAACTATATATTATACATTATTAAAGTATAAAGCTTCATAAGAGACTGTTGTTACCAAGTGATCTCAGTATGGAGTTTAAGTAGATGCTGTATCATAGACTCAAGATTTCTGCCTCACAAAAAATGAACAGTATTGTAGACTATTAAAGAGGGCAAGTATGGCCCAGACTTAGGTGGGGGGCCATTAGAATAGACACCTCCAACTCAATGCCACTGAAGGCTGCTATGGAATTCTGAGAAACTTCTGGCTATAACTGACATAGATTTACCTCTCTTAGTTTAAAATTAAATTATTAGTTCAAACTTGGTAGGAAGCTAAATGGAGACTTTCTTGAACAAGTTTATTTATAGACTTTATCAATCCATTTCTTCTTTAGAGAATGATGATAATAAACAGGGACCAAACAAAGGTCCTTTCAAAGCTTTCCTAATAAAAGGATTTGCTCTCATCTTTAGATCTATTTTTTGCATTTGTATTACTTAGAAATATCCAGCCACCCAAAGTCTTCATTATAAAAAAAAAAATCCTCTTCAGTGAGAAAATCTCAAATCTAAAGCCTTAACTCTTTCTTGTTTTTTACCAAATCTCATAGAGTATAAGGTATTGATAGTCTGATAAGCTAAAAAGAATTTTTATAGTTTATTTAAGGAAACTTGATTTTTATTTCTAATTTAGAAATCAAGCTATTTATTTTAAAGATAAAATTAAGCATTATTAATTCACTTTATGTGACCATCACTATCTTTGAACTCTGCTCTCTATTTGCTTCTTATATAAAAGAAAAAGGTTTCCCTTGGAGACAGATGGTACAGTGTGGGTTATCAGCGGAGCTCACAGAATTGAGCAGTTCAAAAATTTAGAGTCATTTTCTTTTGTTATTGGTTATCACAAAAGAATGAATCTATAACTGAGTTAAAAGAGAAACCAAAACTAAATCAATACCTGTTGGAGCTAAATCCAAGACAAGTGGATATGAATGGAAACATAGTCATCATTGGTTACCCTGTGAATGTAGCTGCAAGCCAGGACTAGAGAAGGCTGCATGACCTCTGTAGAAGCCAATGGAGAGGTAAGGTTGGAAGGGCAGAGCTCACTGGTCTGCATGGGCTTGCCTCCTGGGTTTGTAGTGCCTTGATTGTTGTTCATTCACTTAGCAACTATTTACTGAGAACCTATTTCATGCTAACTAGACTGTGTTAATGCTAGTATGGGGGTAGTAATGTCCTTCATTAGCTGCAGTGAAGTGATCGCACAGTTAAATTCTATTAAAGCCATGGTAACATTACTCATGAAAGGGAATTCAGCAAGACTACAGTAGAGATGACTGAATCTGAGAGGTGAGAGATGGTTACTCCATGGAAGTGATGAATAATGTAGAAATGAAAGTGGGGCCAAGGCCAGTGACATGGGATTCTAAGACTTGACTCATTTAGCTGGTCTAGAGTACTGAGAGAGGAGTCAAATGGAAAGTAAGAGGCAGGCAAAATGAATCAGTGTGTGTACGTGTGTGTGTGTGTGTGTGTGTGTGTGTGTGTGTGTTTTAACTTATACATTTATCCTCAAGCATTGCAAAACTGTTGAAAGTATTTTAAGTGTGTAGAATGAGTGCAACATAGTCACATTTACAGTTGAGAACTATTCAGAAAAATGGGTTTGAACAAATGGGGACGAACACTTTATAGTGAGGCAAAGAGAAAAAAGGAAAAGCAATCTGGTAAGTGTGGTAGACCTATTACCTGGGTCACTGCATTTCAAGTTCTTAGCATAAGAAGAAAAAATGTAAGTAGCTAGAACTGAGGGAGGGCCAATGAGATGGCTCAGCAGGTAAACGTGTTTGTCACTAAATCTATCAACCTAACTTCAATATTTAGCACCCATACGGAAGAAGGAGAGAACTAAGTCCTGCATATTATTCTCTGACCTCCACTGGAGTGCTGTGGCAGGAGAGGATCTGCCTTAATGGATACACCTAAAAGTAGAAATAGTTATGTCTCAATTTACCATACTTGCAATAAGACAAATAGGAATAATTTGCATTTGTATCTTTGTTAGTTTGGGATAGGTTCAGAAGTTCCTTTCCTGTCAGTCTTCCGAATGCCTTCATTGACTTCTCCTGTATTCAGAACCTCAGATAATACCACAGCCTGCTTAAAAGAACATACTCAGTCTCTGTCTTCATCCCTCTGGGTCTTCATCTATGAGTATATTCCCATTCCATTTGTGCGCTGAGTGCGGGCTGTTCTTGGAGAAGGCTCAGTGTATTCTCTTCTGTAGCCCTGTCCTGCCAGACTTGTGCCCATGGAATATATCCCAAAGACCTCTGTTTGTAAATGTCCCCCACACCTCCTCCCTTTTCCTTGCTTTGTTGCCTTTTCAGAATATACAAACCTTGGTGATAGACAGCATAATTTCATTACTTTTAAGCAGAGAACTGGATTTTGCCTGTATTGAATGAATGAGGCTGAAGAACAGGAATTGATCAACAAAAAGAATACAGTATGATTAACTGGCAGCATTGAGAGTGCTTTTGAAACCACCGATAACATATTTAACCTCCAGTTCAGGATGCATTAAAGATGGTTGAAGGGATGATGGATGATTGAGACAGCTTTAAAGGCCTTATAACAATAATAGTGAACAATCACTAATGCCTAAATGCCTTTCAGAACAAGGGAACTCAGTTAGGTTTTGGCTTTTTTTTCTGATGTGTGTGTAGGATACTGTTAAGTTGCTTCTGGTAGCTTGTCGATCTGAGACAGTAGTGCCTTTATAACTTTTATGAATGTGCTGTCTACGTTCAGCTACTCCTGGCTAAAATTAATTCTCCTCATATACTTAGCCAATGCAGAATGATTCAGAAAGTAATATTGGAATGCCCACAAAGAAAAGTTTTAACTTTGGAAATAGGCTTTCTCAGGCAATGGTGGATAAGGGGTTAAAGGTGTTTGCTATATAAGCCTGATGACCTGAGTTCAGTCTCTGGAATGTGTATGCCTTCTGATCTGCACATATACTGAAAGAGTTAAATTTGAGACTTGTACTGGCTAATGAGAAAATTGCAGGTTTGAGGAAAACACAGTGGACCAAGGTCGAGCATGTCCAGATGGGCCTGGGCAGGGGCAGACGAGCTGTTGGGACATTCTGGGAACTAACAGGCCAAAAAGATGTGGAGGAGAAAGCATGCAAAGATATGTCCACGTGGGCCCTGGCATGACCCAAATGAGTAATGGGTCATCTGGTCCTCTTAGATATGGTTTAAGGTCAACCAGATGCTCTGTTGACTCAGATTACCACCCTTAGGAATTTTCTGTCCTGTTCTGCATGTACACTAGCTGATATTTGAAATACCCAATCATGTATAGCCACACCAATTCCTTTGTTCCCTCAGACCTTTTCCCTATATAAATGTCTAACCCCTGAGCCTCGTGGTTGATTCCTCGTGTGTGAGATACATGTTGATCCAGAGCGCTCTGATATTAAACTGCCTCATGTGTTTACATCAAGACAGTCTCTCGTGATTCCTTGGGTGCACGTCCTCCCGGAGATTTGAGTGGGGTCTCCCCATGGGGGTCTTTCAATACACTATGGTATGTTTGTACCTACACACACACACCACCACCAC
The DNA here is from genome assembly GCF_008632895.1 of Mastomys coucha. Taxonomy (NCBI): domain Eukaryota; kingdom Metazoa; phylum Chordata; class Mammalia; order Rodentia; family Muridae; genus Mastomys; species Mastomys coucha. The sequence continues at coordinate 60,637,147 of NW_022196903.1, read as the reverse complement.
CACCACCACCACCACTTTCACCACAACCACCATCAATGATGATGATGATAAATATTTAAAAATTTTAAATTAAAAAATACTTTCCCCTGCTTGTATACTTTGCATATATATGCAGTGCTGTTTCATTTATACTTTAGCATAAAAATTCTGCAGAGCATAAGGAATGGCTCACCTAATAATAGTTTCTTAGCTTCTTACACAAGCTTATACTAAGTCCATCTCAGTCTCAAGTGTAAAGGACAATTTTAAGCATCACTGCTCTCCATATTTATTATATTAAAGAAAAAAAAGTTCAAAAAATTGGCTTTGATCATATACAAATGAGGAGCTAATGTTGTTTTTAGTGTCTAAATTCCAATACACTCTTCCTTTGGCAGGGAGAAATTGAAGTGAAAAAAATCACACACACACACACACACACACACACACACACACACACACACTCCTTTCTTCTCTTCCTTCCCACCATAATCATAATGATAAACTTTCAGTATAGTAAATCAGTAGAAAGTTCATAAGTTTAGGAGTATTATTATTGTTGTATTTTATTTTATTGTATGAATATGGGTGTTTAGTCTGCATGTGTGTCTGTGCAACACTTATATGCTTGGTGAAAAGTCCCCTGGGATTATACATGGTTGTGAGACACCATGAGGGTGGTGGCAATTGAACCCAGATCTTCTGGAAGAACAGCCAGTGCTCTTAATATCTGAGCTATCTCTCGAAGCCGTACAGTTTGGAATTCCTACAACTCTTCATATTTTGTACCAGGAGTGATTTCTACATATTTATTCTACAGAAGCAGAAGCCTAGGTTTCATCTGGTAGGGATAAATCTTTACAAAATACTTGCTTAGCATTTGTTAACACTAAATTTCTCTTAAGATCATACCAGTACATTTTAGTTTTCACTTATTAAAAAAGTGACCTTATAATAGGAACTGAAAATTGAATTTATACTCTTCTAACAAATTGCTGAGTCTTAGCTAATGAGAGAAGCTGAGCCTCAGCCAGTCATAGGCTGCTAACTGAACATGTGCCAGTAAGGAAACTTCTTCGGTGTCCAGTTAAGGAAAACACTGAGCTGTAACCAAGCTGCTCTTACATTGTTCCATTTCTCCATCTCTACCTTTTGCCATCCTTCCTTGCTGGGAAGAGCTCTCTGGACATTTCCTGCTGAGAGTGCATCCTCCTTCACTACTAATTTTGCTCAAAGAAACTCTGCTAAATGTGATTTGCCTTTATTTTTAACCCATTTCTCATATAAAATGTTGTATTCAAAAGTTGAAAGAATATCAGAATGTAAAGCTAAATGATGCACCAATTTTCTACATTTAGGTTCCAGGTAATATATAATATTCAGCTGTAAACCCAAAAAGACTTTGAAATAATGTCATAATTTAAAAATTAAAAAATTGTAAGTTGTAATTATCTGGAAGAATATTATTTTGGAGAAAATAGGGCAATGCCATTCCTAATCATAGAAACCTGCTGTTCATTTAAACGAAGAGAATTAATTTATAATTCCTTTGAAGATTTTTTTTTTAATTTGATTTCCATTGCATGTCGAGATCAGGTGCTGAGAAAGATGTCAGCGACATCATTTAAGGCATAAAACCAACCCAACAGGGAGGTTTGCTTTCTTTCTCTTTTCTTTCTTTCTTTCTTTCTTTCTTTCTTTCTTTCTTTCTTTCTTTCTTTCTTTTTTTAACCAAGTGATTATTAACCACACTGGTCCTACACTAAGTAGCACACTGGAGAGAATAACATGTAGAAATAACACACTGTAGACAAATCAAACACAAACTCCAGAAAGTCATTATCTCTTAAAAGTGTTATTTGCTTAGCGTTTGCCCTTTGACATGGATGCGACTGGAATGGTCGCTCATAGATAGTTGTCTTCTCTGTTCAGATTTCAGAACCTTCTGGACTGTTTATCACACGTAAAGTTCTTTGACATTCAATGCACAGCAAGAGTCAGGGCATCTGTGGCTGGCCCATGAATCTGCATTATCACCGCGCTTCCTGTTGATTCTCAATTGAGTCTTGAGTCTTTGTGGTCTAGGATATTCTAAATTATAACACAAGCCCAGATATCTTTCTTTTTCTTTGCCTGAGGTTGAGCAGATTGCTTAGTTTATTCAGTGAACTGAGTGGAGCTGAAACAAGTAAATCCTTTAAGAAAAGCAACATAAAGAAAAAAATCCTCTCCTCTCTATGGTTAAAGGGCTCACGGAGCAAATGTTGAGCGTTTGGAGAGCTAGGTGAGGATGCGCACTGGAAGTAGGTATCACATCTCATGTGTAAACTGGTCTTGGGGACTTAGAAGGAAATGAAAGAGCAATAGAGTGTGGGCATGCTTGCAGGTGACAGTCTTGGAAAAGGGGAGCAAGAAAAACTAACAGAAGCTGCAGTCTCAGGAAACACACAAAGGCTTTAGACGTTTACATGAGTCAGATAGGTAAAAGAAACTTGAGATGGGCAAGCAAAGGTAGTTGTGAAGTGTGCCCAGACTCTGTCAGAACAGTAGAACTAGTTTCAAACTTACTATGTAGCTCAGAGGAGCCTTGAACTTGCGGCGATTATCTTCCCTTAGCTTTATAAGTGTTGGGATTGTGGAATTATAGGCATGTACCTCTAAGCTACTTGACTCCATTTGTTTTAATAGATTTTTATATCCATGTTCATTTCTCATAAAAATATTACACTTTCATTTTATTTATTAAATTTTAAAATTATTTATCAGAATGCAGTTTGAAGTTAAAATATCTATAAATAAGATAAAGACTGCAACTATAAAGAGAGAACAAGTCAAAGAGAAATTTTGTTTTATATCTGAATAATTTATATTAATGCTATTAATTTTCTTAAATGACATTAAATAATAATAATATTTATAATCACTATACCTTGTATTGAGTCTCTTCAGTTCTATTTTACACCAAAAAACCCAAACAGGCACAATTTCCAATGCATATGAACTCTGGTATTTCAATTGCAGTTGGGTTGTGGTTTGCAAATGTGGGGAATCTGTGATTCTGTTGGTTTGTGGTATTGTTTGCACAGTGTTTTATAAATAACTTCATTTAGCAACATAGACCATTTATATACTCTTAGTCATAATTGTACTTTAAAGGAATTTCTATCAAATCATCAATTATTATGATTTCTCTTGACTTTCCTCAGAGAAGATATTAAGAGAGGGAAAAGAATTTTAAAATTTAAAGGAATTTCAGATCTTCCAAAAATGATGTCTGTTTGAAAATGTAAAGAGGTATACATTTGTGTATATGAGTAATTTTATACAAAGCTATGAATGCTTGAAACTGATACTTTGAACATTTGGGATCAATGACAGATGATACAGATTAGGGGGCAGGTGTAGAGGTCACCATGTAGGCTAGTTTAAGTTGAAAGGCTCCCAACTATTTGTCTTTCTTTCTGATGACCTCTGGTGATCTCTGGTGATGGGTATTTCAGAGCCACTTTGAAATGTTTCAGAGATAAAGAACTATGATCGGATATTAATTTCTTCAGTTATTTTATTTTTATGTTGTTATAAAAGGAAATGTTCATTTGATACATTGAAAGGCAGAGAAATAAGGTGAACACTCTCACTCCTATAATCATATTGCTAATTTCTATATAGTTAAAATGATCCCTAGAATCAGACTTTTATGATTTATCTTATGTGTTTGCATATACACGGCACGCATCCAGGTACTTGTGGAGGCCAGGAGATGGCATTAGAATCCTTGGAACTGGAGTTACAGGTGATTGTGAGCTGCCTGATGTGGATGCTGGAAACCTAACCCAACTCTACTGCAAGAGTATGCAAGTGCTTGTAGTTGCTGAGTCACCTTTGCATCATTTCAGATTCTTTAAGTCCACAGTCATGGGAAATACTGAAGATGTTCTGGGCTGTTTCTCCCTCTTATGCAGTTCCCTCTATATTTTAATTTACATTTTCCTCTCTTCTAGTATGATGACTCCATTTTTTCAAACTCTCTAAATTATTTGATTTTTAATTGTGAAACAACACTGTATAAATATTTTACTGGGGATGTGATTAAAATGGACTATGTGTTTTTACTTTGGACTGTTGTTATTCGCTGGCACTGAATTGCAGTTTTCATGGTCATGCTCATTCTTCTAAACATCAGAATATGATTTAATGCATTTTATTAGGCTTTGAAAGATACTGGAAATCATTTGACAGTGTAATTAAGGGAGTGCTGAATCTAAATATATCTCCATTTGAAATTCCATAGTTTGGCACAGCTTAATTTCCCAGATGAATGCCTTATACTAACCCTCTTTGAAGGCTGAGATCATGGTCTCATATAGGGGAGAAAGGACAGAGAATATATGGTTTATTGTTCTAAAACACCAGAATAAAGGGAATCATTTACACTGAGAATATTGTTGAAATTAAAAAAAATATTCAGGAGCCTCAGGAGTGCTTCAGGGAAATTGCTAACAGGTCATTGCTCATATGTTGATTTACTTAGCAAATACTATGTGTGACCACCACCATGCTGACAGTACACATGGGGCACGAGTCACAATTTTCTCACATCTTGAGAGAAACATGTACTAATGATGACAATATAATACAAGTAGACACAACCCTGGAGTGGACTCACAGGACCTTTGTCTGGATCGAGACAGGGTTCGTATGCAAATGGTGAAAACAAAAGGAACTTGTGCTGGTAAAGTGCTTCATTCTGTAAAGAAAACCCAAATGTGGCTAAGCAGAAACAACATTAAACTGCCATCTGAATTCTCTAGTGTTTCTGTTTCCTTAATGTTGTGAATTGGGCATCAGGGGAACCTTAATTTAGCAAAGTGAAATGGAAATGTTTTTAATTACCTCAGCAAATAGTTCCAGGAATAATAAAATGTATTCTGCAAAGGCCTTATTATGAGAACATTTGTTCTAGAAGAGAAAGAGTACGATATTCTCAAAGAATGGCCTGCATATATCAGAGCTATATTCACGTGTAGACGGATATAACCCAAGACGCATAAAGCAAACACTGTGTGAGCTGCTGTGCTCCATTGCCATCTTCCCAGCAGCTTCCAGAGACTAATTAAAACTGCTTTTTATTATTTAAATGCTCCACAGAAACAGGCTTGTCACCTTTTAAAAATACTTCTGCAGAACAAAGTGCCATAATGTCATGACACAGGGACGCTGGCAGGAAAAGACAAATGGGGTTTGGCAATGTTCTCCCACATGGATGAGTCCAGAAGGAGAAGCAGGATAAATCAGGAAGGGTCAGTGCCTTGAAAGGGAACATTGTCTATGCCTGAATATTTTAGACATACAAAAATGGGGTCCTCAGGACTCCTTCTACTGTCATGATTCCTGTCTCAGAAGGGTGGGAACTGAAGGACGTATGCATGCTAACTTTAAAGGAAATGTATGCTTAACAAATGAGAATTAAAAAAGTATTTGTCGAGGTAGAAAAATGAATAAGTATTTTGTAACTGGGAGAGGATAACCATGGCCTATAAATTGGTCAATAGTTAATGAATCTCGGAAAAATTGTCAGTGTAGTGGGAACCAAGTGTAAGAAACACTAATTTGCTTTACATTCTAAGTTTTGCATACAAGGATATTTCTTCAAGACATTTGCTTATGATTTTCTTTTTAAACCCTGAAATTCAGAAGGGATTCTAGTACCTTACATAAACAGTACATTTTCCAGATATGGCTTATTTAGAAATATTTCAGTATTGAGGTCATTAAGTACTTAATTTCAAGTTCAAACAGGCCCATAACCTCTAGTGAAATAGAAGCAGTAATTAAAAGTCTTATAAGGAAAAAAAAGCCAAGGACCAGATTAATTCTGAGTAGAATTCTACCAAAAAAGAATTAATGTCAATAATCCTCAAATTAGTTCACAAAATAGTCAAGGAACAATGTCTAACTCTTTTTATGAAACCATTATCTCCCTGATACAAAAATGTGACAAAAATTATAGGCTAATATCCTTTATGAATATAGGTGTAATAATTCTCAATAAAATATTTGTACATAAATCCAAACTCTCATACTCAATTATTTGAAAATTTAAGTCAGAGTTGACATGGAATATTTATTAAAATGTTTGCTTTCTTCTGTGTAGATTTTCTTAAACTTTGTACTGTTAAGTTTATATGCTACATGAAATCTGCTATTTTTAGTAATAATAATATTTTACCTTATTTCCTTTAGTTTGGATGTTAGAAAATAGTTATAAATGTTATTCTTTATATTCAACTGTGTGTCTCATGTAGTCTAAAATGTCTAATATAGTCATATATCAGAAATTTAATATATGTCTAATTATAATTATATTAATATATAATAACATAATAATAATCTAATAATGTCATATAGTCTAATAGTCATGTCAACCACGGTGATTAGTTTTTTATTGTTTGATTTGCTGACTTCTGTTCTTAGGACTATCAAATGTCAACAGTTCTTCTGCTAGGAATGGATTTCATATCCACTTTCCTTGCTCCATGTTGGGATTTTAACTTGCTTGAGCTAACACAGGTCTTGGACATATTGTCACAATTGCTGTGGGTTTCAAATGCATGACTACCCTGTTGTGTCTATAAAACACTGGTTCCTTGAAATTATTTACTACCTCTCATAATTACAATCTTTCTGGCCTCTATTTCTCAAAAATTCCTGGTCCTTGAAGAAAGGGATGTGGTATAGAAATTTCATTTAGGCCGGAGCACTTTGAAATCTCTTATTTTCTACATACTGACCAATTGGGAGCTTGTATTACAAGAAGAAGCTCCTCTAATGGGGGTTGAGAGACAAACTGATTATGGATTTAAGCCATTAGGAATCATTATATATACATACACACACACACACACAGACACAGACAGACAGACACACACAGACACAGACACACACACAGAAACAGACACACACACACAGACACACACAGACACAGACACACACACACACATACACACATATAAAATTATGTGCATTGGAATTTTGCTTGCATGTATGTCTGTTTGAGGATGTCAAATCACATGGAACCAGATTATGGAGAGTTGTGAGTGACCACGAGGGTGATGAGATTTGAACCTGGATCCTTTGGAAGAACAGATAGTGCTCTTACCTGCTGACCCACCTCTCCAGAAGTCATTTTAATACTCTGTTAATTTAGCAGAATAATGGTATGGGTTCTCTCTAGGGCCTATGATCTATCTAACCATAGGGTCTTGGATCTTTTAACAGTATCAGATAAAGGATTCATCTCATGGAAGCAGTTTACTTTCATAGTCAGTAGGTCAATCACACTCCAGGACAGGTCCCATGCCCCAAGGGTAGTAACTGGCCAACACAGATGGGACTTGATGGGTTTGACTGAAGTGGGGGAGAGAGAGCAAGGCTCAAAAGTTGAGTGGTGTATATTGGAGAAGAGTTGGGGGAGAGGTCACTATTTCATTTGGTAAAAGCAGGTTTTTTGTTTTTTTTTTTAAAAAAAGAATGTGGTTTTAGGCATACTATATTTGAGACTTTCACTGGAAAATCAAATAGTGTGAATAGATGAGTCTATAAAGTAAACAATACAGATACACACACTGATGACTCTCATCAACTGAATGTTGAGCCAAGGAAGCACAATGGATGCTTATATGATAATGCTCCAATTCATGATCTATTTTTATAGTTTAAAAATATAGAAAAATAAGACCATATTATTAGGCAAGCAAACACATGTAGCCAAACTTAAGCAAAGCAAGGAAGTAGTGGTCATATAAAGTATCAGTTACCTCTAGAGAGGCAGGGTGTTCAGCTCCATGATCCTATGGTCTCAGGACTCTTGGGAATGTTCTATATATTAACTTTGCTGCAGCACAGAGAGGCAGCAACATGTGAGTTCACATTAAGATCATTTTCTAAGCTTTCACATGTTTTTATTTTCAGTGTTTGTAAATGTTGTATTTTTCAATATAAAGAAAATATTTTTCTTCTGTAGTAGAAGTATCCAGATCATTGACATTCAATTACTAGGCTGCCATACTGTTAGAGTTTGAGAATTTGTCCCTTCCTCAATTTCAACTGACACCATAAAGCTCTTAAGAGATAAAACATTAAAGAGGGGATTAGGCCTCAAAAACCTCCAAATGAAAGCATAATTCATTATCTCAGGAGTGGATTCCTTATAATGGAGCAGGTGTGTCATACATACTCATATCATTCTCTGTGTGTCATACATACTCTATCCATCTCTCTCTCACCCTTCTCCTCTCATCTTACTCCCTCTGTTTTTCTCTCATCTATTCTTCAAAGTGACACCTTCTACTATATAATGGCATCATGGGCAACCTCTTTTCAGTTGCAGACATGAAGATATTGGCCTTCCCAGCTGCTAGAACTTTCTCTGTTCATTGTGAATTGCCCAGTCTCAGGGCTTTTTTTTTCCAGCACCATGTAGATTGACATATGGGATGAGCTTAAAACGGCATGGTTGACCCTCTGCTGCTTCAGTGCATCAAAAACCCTACTCTACCCACTCAATATTGTTTGTTTTGTAGGGAAGGCATTCAAGCTTTCCAGTAATAAGTTGTGCTTTGCTAGGCTATTTCATTTCTTCATTTGGTTGCCTCTGGGATTTTCATCGAGTATATTTCCAAAGCAGAGAAACATGTCTTCAGGTCATGCCTATGTATGTTCATGTGACTTAAACCTTTGAATTCACTAAGGCACAAAAACCTTGAAAGCCATAGTAAGGACAAGTTATGGAAAACAAGAATATTCCTTAAAATAATTAAACATTTAGTAGCTTAATAAGAAAAATTAAAAATTGGCTCAATTGTGCAAAAGTTATGTTTTCAGCCACCAATTCGAAGACCACATAAAAAAGACTATCTACCATGATCAAGTAGGCCTCATTACAGAGATGGTTTAGCATGTAACTCATTACATAAAAAGATTAAAAGCTGAAAGCCAAATAATCATTGAATTAGATGCAGAAAAAGCCTTCACAACATCTAGCATCATTTCATGATAAAAGTCTCAGAGACACTTGGGATATAAAGATGTTCTTCCTCAGTATACTCAGCCTCAAGCCTGCAGCTAACATCATCCTTAATGGAGAGAAACTCAAAGCATTTTCACTAAAATCAGGAGTGACACAAGGGTGTCTACTCTCTTCATATCCATTCATATAGCATTTAAAGTCTTAGCTAGACAACCGGAGACAATCAAGGGGATACAGGTAGGAAAGGAAGAAGTCAAAGTTGCTTTTATTGCAGATGATTTGAATATATATAATGTTTAATCATATAGAAGACCCTAAAAGACTCCACCAGGAAGCATCTACTACAACTAATAAATACTTCCAGAAAAGTAGCAGGGTTAAAATTTTAACACACAAAAGCAGTAATACACACACACACACACACACACACAAATATATATATATACATACATATATTGACAACTATACTGAAAAAGAAGTCAGGAAAACAATACCTTCAGAGTCAGAATAGCTTCACAGACATATTGTGAGATAACTCTAATCAATCAAGTGAAAGATTTTTAGAATTTACAATACTACTACTACTACTACTACTACTATTACCACCATATTATTGATGGTGGCATTAATAATAATAATAATAATAATAATAATAATAATGATAATGATGATGATAAAAGTAAAACTTTAAAACACTAAAGAATGAAATAGAAGAATACATGAGAAGGTAGAAAGATTTCCTATATTCATGGATCAGCAGAATTAATATTGTGAAAATGGCCATTCTATATAAAGTAATCTACAGTTATTCAATGCAAACCCTTTCAAAATTATAACAAAAATTCCTCACAGAAATTGGGAAAAACATGTTAAACTCTAAAAACAACCTGAATGATATAAGAATTCCTCAATTTCAAGTACTACAAAGCTATAGAAGTAATAATGGTAAGATATTACCCCCAAACAGACAGACTGATCAATGAAATAAAATGAGGAACCATACATATGTCCAAATGAATACTGACACCTGATTATAAACAAGTTGGGCAAACGTACATACTGGGGAAAAGATGACATCATCAACAATTGGTGCTGGGAAAATTGGATAGCTGCAGATAGAAAAATGAAACTCTTTATCACAAAACTCAGCTTCAAATGGATCAAAGACTTTAACTTAAAACCTGGCATCCTGAATTTGATAGTAGAAAAAGTACAGATTATACTTGAATTTATTGGCACAGGTAAGGACTTTCTGAACAGGCCCCTGATAGCACAGTCATTAAGATCCACAACTAGTAAATGAGACCTCATAAAGCTAAATATCTTCTGTACAGCATAGGGCACCATCATTAGAACAAGCCAAATACAGCTATGGAGTGGGAAAATATCATTATTTATACACATGACATAGGGTTAGTATTTAGAATATATTAAGTACTTTTAAACAGAACATGAAGAAAGGTTAGACTGCTCAGTGGTTAAGAGAACTTGACCTTTTGCAGATGGTGACATTTGCCACCCAGCACTCATGTGACTTACAATCATGTGACATTCCAGCTGCACATTGGCCAGTGTCGTCTTGTGGCTTTGTAGGCTACACATGCACATGATGTATGTACACACATTCAGGTAAATATTCCAAGATGTAAAATAAAAATAAATCTTTAAAACACAATAAATTATAGACAATGTTAGATGTCATAAGTAAAATAAATAAAATGTGAACAAAATTTTCCCTGTGTTTAAAGGACTTCAGGAGAAATCTTGAAGAATGACTACAAACTACTAAAAATTATTTTTCATTTTTTAAAATAGTTTAATCTTTTCTCACAGTCCAGATTTTATCCCTCTCCCTGTCCACCCTTTGACTGTTCTATATCTCACACCTCTCCCTCTCCACCAGTCTCCAAGAAGATGTCCTCCCTCCCAACACCACCAGAGCTCCCCACTCCCAATGGTCCCAAGTCTCTTGAGGGTTATGTGAATCTTCTCTGACTGAGTCTAGACCCAGCAGTCCTCTGCTGTATAAGTGTTGGGGTCTCATATCAGCTGTTGTATGCTGCCTGGTTGGTGGCTCACTGTCTGAGAGATTCCAGGGGTCCAGCTTAGTTGAGACTGCTAGTCTTCCTATAGGATCACCCTTCTCCTCAGCTTCTTCCAGTTTTTCCCTAATTCAACCACAGAGGTCACCAGCTTCTGTCCATTGGTTGGGTGTAAAGATCCGCATCTGACTTTTTCAGCTGCTTGTTGGGCCTTCCGGAGGTCAGTCATGATAGGCCCCTCTTCTGTAAGCACATCATAGCATTAGTATTAGTGACAGACCTTGGGGCATCCCCCTGAGCTGGATCCCACTTTGGGCCTGTCACTGGGCCTCCTTTTTCTCAGTCTCTTCTCCATTTTGTCCCTGCAGTTCTTTCAGACAAGAACAATTCTGGGTCAGAGTTTTTGACTGAGGGATGGCAACCCCATCCCTCACTTGATGCCCTTCCTGTCTTTCTACTGAAGGTGGACTCTACAAGTTCCCTCTCTCCAGTGCAGGGTATTTCATCTAAGGCCCCTCCCTTTGAGTCCTGAGAGTCTATCACCTTGAGGTGTTGGGGGCCAGGGGTGGGGCAGGGGAGAAAGGAACCTGGGTGGGAAAGGGAAGGGAGAGGGGAGGAGGGGAACAGAATTAGGTACTGGAGGATGGGGAACGGAGAACAGGACTGAAACCCTGAGGGACAGCAGAAAGAATGGAAACAGGCAGCCTCAGGATATAGGAGGTAGGGGGACCAACTATTTTTCAGATTTATAATGTAAGCTCACTTTGACTGTTCAGAGTCTGTTTTCTGGCTAATGAGACAATTAAAATGTCAAACAAAAAAATGGATAAATTTTAATTACAGTCGTGTCCTATGCAGTTAAAATGCCTGATAGGAAAATAAAGACAATCACTACCACCATTACCACCACCACCCCCCCTACCATCACCATTTAGTATAAGGAAAATTTTGTTAGTTGCAAATAATGATTCCTGAGGTGATATACAAATGTTAGCTTTAATTCTCATAACCAAATGTAGAACCAAGAAACTGAATTCTTAAAAATAGAAAAAAAAATCAGGCTGAAGGAAAATAGAAAAAAGGCTTATTTTACTGATTTAAGGATCCTGTTCTGGTAATTACCATCCCAATAGGATATTTGGCAGACCACAGGAGTTTGCTGCATGTAAAATGGCTGTTTCTTAAGTTTATTAGCACAAGTGTGGTATGGTTACCTCATTTTCACTATTATTAAGTCTCCAGATACTTCCTTCTTCACCAGTAGATTTATAGATAATATCCATCACATTTTAAATTAATACATATAAAGTAGGGAAAGGAGAGAGAAATATGAAACACAAGTACGTGCATCTTGATGCAAGCTGGAATTTTTTATTTCTAACATAATCCAGCCATTAAACTTGTATCAGAAAAAATGATGTGCTAAGTCACTGTGCACAAATGAAAAACTGGTTGTTAAAATCATCCCAGTGTAGTCAATGGGCTAGGGGAAACCTGGGAACTGGACTCAATTCTCTTTTCAAGGCTGACATTTAATTCATCAAGTCTGCTCACTGTTTTACAAGTGATCTCCAGACCACTTCCTGTGGAGCTGGCTTCCCTGTGGCCTGCAAGGTTTCTTTGATCTGGTCTTTGAATTCTCAGACCTCATGTAGCCCTCCCTGGTCACACAGGCTTCTTGTCATCCTTGGATGTTGTACTTTCTGTTTTCCACCCTGTAACTTTGTCCCCCTGGATGTCCCATGCCCACCATTTTGCTTAAGCCAGGGCAATCTTCAGTTTCTGGAATATACCAGGCAGTCTCTCAACTAAAGAGCTCCTTATTGTCAGGATGAGAACTCTGACCCTGAATATTCAGAAGGAAACAGCCTGACCAGTCAAGGCAGTCTGATAAATATCCAACATAATGTGGCCAGTCCTCTGGCACTGAGATCTGTATCTTCTTCCACTTATTCTATAAAATGTGTCACCGTTTAGAGTACCACAGATCTTAATTATCACCCTAAGAATTTACTATTTGCCTCTTTTTGCTAGAATACTAACTCCTTAGGAGAAAGAAATTGTTAACATCTTTTATTTGTTTGTTCATTTGAGTTTAAAGGTGCAGGTAGGAGAAGCTTTTCAAAACAAAGGAAATCATGTGTTTATCTTTGGAGGCCTGTGGAGGTTCTTTGAACATTTTATTGGCATATGTTTTAAATGGTCTTATTGCTAAGGAACTTCCTTTGTTTGTTTCTAAGCCCTGACTTCTGTCCTCTTTAAGTTGGCAACTGACCTTTGTCGTTTCCTCAAGTTCTAAGAGTATAAGAGATATTCTAAATCAGCCCCAGATTTCTGAGTTGGCAGTGCTGTATCAGAGACTGTCCCCTCATAAAGAGCCAGCAAAAGGTAGGCATCTGAGGGTTGCCTAATTGAGTCCTTTTCTGTAACTGTTCAAGATGCTAATCTGACTCCAGGGTTAAGAGCAAAGAGGACATGGAGACAATTCTGGTTTTCTCCTGTAGTCGAACCCCATGTGACTAAATAATTGTTCAAGTGTGTGATGGTAGAGTCAGTTTATCTGGTCAGCAATGTGTCAAGAGCAATGATGCCTTTGATCCCCAAAGCAGAGATACATAATTAGGAAAATTTCACCCTATTTTTTTTTCATGAAAATAACTTGAAGGAAACAATTATGGTTTTTGGAGTTCATAAAGTTGTTTTAAATTATATAGTATGAAACATCTTTTTTCTTGGACTGACTCCTCTCCAGAGAAAGGAAATAAAGTTTACATCTTATAATTAACATGGCTCCACTTGTGTTCTTTGATATTGTTGCCACCGAGATACAACCTCTACAGAGGACCACCTTTTTAAAGATGGTAAGAGATACATCTGCTCTTTTCAGAGATGGCAAGCGATACAGTATGCTTTTCTTTTGCTGTTTAACATTTATGGACTTTTTTCCAAGACCAGCTTTCCATCTTTGCTGCAAACAAAAAACTATTTACTGAGAAACAGATGAAAGCCAATTCTGAAAAAATTTGAAGCTGGGCATCCAAAGACTTCCACACTCCTTGTTCTTGTTAGTTTTCAAGGAAAACATTAAACGACTGGGATGTTCATGATCATTGAACACAAAGAGGAAACAGTTTACTGAAAATGTTGCAGTGGGGGAAATGTTACAATGTCAAAAGCAAATGATTGTGTGCTGTTTAATTATTGATTTTGTAATATAAAACCTTAATTTTTGTTATCTTCTATTGTAATTGGTGTGAAAAGAATCTACTCAATTGGGAGATGAAATCTGAAAGCCAAATTAGACCCTGTGAAAATCAGATCCAAATGTTTTCGTCAGTTTGCCTCTGTGTTTTTTGGGAGAACATGAGAAGAATAGCTTCAGCCACATGATCTCTATTCTATCCTCTTGACCTCAGACCCTACAGGGACCCCTGAAGATGACAGAAGTAGGTTGGTGAGGGTGTCAGAGTGAGATCAAAGGACAACAGGACATTTTCAAAGAATAGAACAGGAAACCAACAACTTGTAATCAAACATCCAAGTGCTTTGATATTGAACATACTTCAAAGAAAGACTTTGGTGAATTTGTGATCCACATTTGTTAAACACCAACAAACACACTGTCTTAAAAGCAACCAGCTATCTATTTGGGGTAATAAGTAATTTGAGCCACTGTGACTTTTACTTTCCAGAGATGGCTCAGTGGTTAAAAGTGCTTGGCTCCCAACACCCAAGTTGGAGGCTCATAACTATTTGTAATTCCAACCCTAGAGAATCTCAAATTATCTTTGGCCTCCATAGGCACACTCATGTATGCATACCATATACAAACATGCACATACTTACACATAAATAAAAATAATATTCTTTAAAAAAGAATAAACACGAATTCTCCCGAAAGCCACAGTTCATTTACCCTTCTGTATTTCTTCCTTATACTTTCAAAATCACATGTGTTCTTTCACACTGGTAAAGAGCTTCAGGAATTGTGTTACAATGTCCCTTTCCCCAAAACATCTATAGCCAACATGCTGTGTTATTCTCATGAGACAGCTGTGATATTTAGGAAGTGAATGGCGATCAGCAGGATGATCTGAAAAACCCTATTCTTTTTCCTGCTTTTTTAAAATTTTATTTTTCCCTTGTTTAAAACATGTTTTTCTTTCATACAATATATTCTGAATATGGTTCCCCACCGTGCTCCCCCAGCTCTTCTCCACTAGGCCTCCTATCCTAACCCTCACCCTTTCTGTCTCTGTTTAGAAAAGAAGCAGACATTTAAGGAACAGTAACACAATAAAATTGGATTAAACAAATAAAAAAATCAGAATAGGACAAAATTAATAGAAGAAAGCCAAAGAAAAAGCCCAAGAAACACATATATTTGCAGAGACATGCTTGCAAATACAGGAATTCCATAAAAACAAGATTGGAAGCTATCAAATACACAAAAAGGACCTGTAAGATTGTGCTACCTTGACAGTATGAGACAAAAAAAAATCCAAAGACCTTTTAAAGATGCTGTTGAGATTGTTTTGCTTTGGCCATCTACTGCTGGGCATACAGCACACCCTTGAGGGTCATTTGTTTCTCCAGTGAGACTCCCCTGGAGAAAATGAATTTTTCATTTGCAAGTGGGGATAGCTTCTGGCTTAGGGATGGGAGCATGTCTCCACTTCTCTCAGCTCTTGGACCCAATATGGTGCAGTCCCATGCAGGCCCTGTGTATGCTGCCTCTGTCTTTGTGGTTTTATATGTGCCTCTGTTGTGCTGTGTGTAAAGGACCATGTGTTTTTGGTATCCTCCGTCTTTTCTGGTTCTTAGACTCCTTCTGTCTCCTCTTCTGCAGAACTGCTTAAGCCCCAACAGGAAGGATTTAATGGAGACATCCCACATAGGACTGAGTGCTCCAAGGTCTCTTGCTCTCTGCTTATTTTCTGGCTGTGAGTCTTTGTATTGGTTTCCATCTGTGTCAGGAGGAAACTTCACTGATGATGACTGAGCAAGGCACTAATATATAAGTATAGCAGATGCCATTAGGAGTCTTTTTTTTCACATTGCTAAACACTGATCACAGCCCAGTATCTATTTCCCAGTGGAACTACAGAAATAACCTAAAATGCTTTACGAACGTACTTGGCAATCCCTCTTATATGTTGGATGCCTCTGTGGTCATTAGGAATGTGAGACAATGCATATACAACAATTCATCTCTGTATGTCTAAGCTCTACAAAAATGGGGAGATCTGGCACAGAGTGGTGGGCTCATGTTGTATCAAGCAATTGATTGAAAGGTACCATCCTTAGGTCTCAACCCCTGAAAGAGATGAATTTCTTTCTTGCAAGTGTTTCAAGCTAAATGAAGATGCTGAGGCATTATAGAAACTTTGAAAGCAGAGGGTCAATGCCTTAAAGACTCAAAAGGATGGGAAAAACTGACAGCATTTTCTGATTGGCAGAACCTGATC
Source organism: Mastomys coucha (assembly GCF_008632895.1). Taxonomy (NCBI): domain Eukaryota; kingdom Metazoa; phylum Chordata; class Mammalia; order Rodentia; family Muridae; genus Mastomys; species Mastomys coucha. Next base: position 60,620,630 of record NW_022196903.1, on the reverse strand, counting down.
TTATAACTTCGAGACCCTAACTTCTACCCCTGTCAGGTGAATAAGACAGGAAGGCTGCCTGGACTCTAGAGAAACACCCCCCACCCCCGACGTGACAGCACAGCCTCTCCATAGTCAGATTGCAGTATGTGTAACTGGGACATGATAATATATTGAGTTTTCACTTGATATTGTGGCAATTTATCAGGCAATATTAGAAACTAGTATCTCCCACCCATGAGTATCTTCAGCACAGTGTTACAAGTCTGTATACATTTTAACAGTACTTTTGTTTGTTTTAGTAGTCTCAAAATGACAATAACAATAAGGGAAGAAACTAGGAATAAGGAACTTCTGGGAAACACTGCTTAGAAGTTCCAGCAAACAGACGGGGTTTTCAAGAGAAGAAATGTCTCAGAATACTCACTTCACTAGAGATGGAGAGGCTACTCACAGAATGCCTAAAATTACCACTATTATTAGGACCAACAACTGTGCAAAGGAAGCTTACTTTTAGAAAATTCATCTTTTTGAAAGAATGTTTGCTGACCATGGGAAATGACAACATTAACAAAACATAAAACTAGATTATTAATGTGCTAAAAATCAAAAAGGGAAGCTCTGTATTAGGATAACTTTAGGTTTATAATTTTTTAAAAGAGTTAAGCTTGTGACTCACACTTAAGCTACTTATTCTGTACTTGAGAAATATCCTCTTTTCTCATGGTTTAGCATTGTCCATAAAGCACCAAACTTTCCTGTGTCCATCAGCTTATATTTGATCTGTAGTCATCCCAACTACTAAGTCATCCATAGTTTTTCTTTTGTAGACTGGGGCAAAGGCTAATGTCTCCTATTGCAGGGCAGAGGTTTTTTGTCCAATCATAATTGTCCAGCTTTCTATTTGTCATGGTGACCTAATCCAGTGTCCAATGTTGGCTCACTTCTGACAGAACCCAAGGATTAGACGACAATGGCATCACTTGGTGCTATGATTCCATTTGGCCTGTTATTCCAACATGAATCTCTCCCTGTCAGATTTAGCCTTCATTAACAATCCTACATCTGCCAGGTGGTGGAGGCACACGCCTTTAATCCCAGCACTTGGGAGGCAGAGGCAGGCGGATTTCTGAGTTCGAGGTCAGCCTGGTCTACAGAGTGAGTTCCAGAACAGCCAGAGCTACACAAGAGAAACCCTGTCTCGAAAAAACAAAAACAAAAACAAAAACAAAAAACCAAACCAAACCAAACCAAAACAAAAAACAATCCTACATTTGACCACAGTACCCTGACATATTCTGTGACTTCTTCCTTCCTTCCTTCCTTTCTTTCTTTCTTTCTTTCTTTCTTTCTTTCTTTCTTTCTTTCTTTCTTTCTTTCTTTCTTTCTTCCTTCTTTCTTTCCTGTTCCTGTTCAGCTGATGCCCGATTCAATGATGAATTTGATTTAGAACAAATTCATGGACATTCATTGGAAGCTCCGACACCCTCACACTCTGCTCCAGGTCGAGGTTGATTTGGGAAACATGTCCTTGCTGGGATAAGTGAGTGACAGAGATGGTGCCCAGAAGCTGAAGGGGCAGTGCTATTTGTACCCATCTTCTCTATTAATCTCATTGTTTCAGGTGAATTTATGAGGACCCCTGATCAGGCAAGAGAAGAAATGGCAGCTGGATGACCATGGCAGAGATAAGCTTGAGTAGGAAAGGGAAATGAAAAGGGGGAAATCCTAAGTGTTGCAGGAATTAGGGGGCATTGGCTTCTGAGTTAGGTCAGGATTTGAAGTTCTTTCTGAGAACACGTAGAATATAAACTTCTCAAAATGCTTAGTGTGAATATCCTCCCGTACTAAATGAGAGGCTCTGGTTTGGGGTTTTCTTCAAGATTGAATTAAATCTGCAACTTTGCCTAGGGGCATTTTTAGTTATTATATAAATAATTTCAGGAAGTATGAAATATATTGGCAGAATTAAATTAGCAGGTAAGAGACTCATAGCAAAACCTAAGTGTTTCAACTACCAATTTGATTTTTATTGAACTCAGTTTCCATAATTTTATAGGGTTTTTTGGAGCTAAAAATATGTTCTCAGCCCCAACTGATTGAATTCATCATAAAATATATCACTGCACTGTGCTGGGAAGAGCTCTTTGGGGGTAGTGGCCCAGAAATGTGAGAACAAGGGAGGCAGGTTGGAAGAATGGCTCATTTTAAATTCAGGAGTCCACTTTTTAAGGTTTAAAATTCTTAAGGTTTAAATTCTTCCTGAGAAAGTTAATAGCTGTGTGGATTTATCAAGTCCCACAGTCACTATTGTTCTCAGTGTCTCGTTTGAAGAATTCAGTTAATAATAGTAAGTACCTCCTGGGGCTTTTGAGAGTATCGAGCAAGATGTGTGCCAAATGCTGAGCAAGAGCCTGGACATGGAAACAGTCATGGCTTCTTACTATTACTGAGCACCTATGGGAGGATCTCCCCTTCCATGCATTACATATAGCTCTCCACCACATCTTGAAATCAATAGTGCCATCCCTGGGCACTTCTAAAATAGTTAATTGAACTTGAGACTTGATTTCATTAAAATCTCCACGTACTCTGCATGTGTTAAAGTCTTCATCTGAAATTGACATTCTTCTGTTTTATCAAATCCCTTCAGTAAAGAATTGATATTCATAAGACAATGGTGAGTTTTCCTTTTGGCTCTTAAGCCAGTGAGCATGCAGACTGTGGGAAATGCAAATTCCAGCAGGAACAGCAAATATTAAGCTTAAAACAACAGCAATATAATTCACTAACTTAGCAACTGACTTCTACTAACATTTGATACAAATGCCCTTATGCCTTCCAGTCTTCTCCTACATTTTGACTTTATTCATTCAGTATCCATGCCCTTTGAAGCTCAGTGATGCTCTTTTCCTGATCCAGGGAAAGCCTGTTATTATGATTTTCCATGTGTATCAAGTGAGACATGAATAAAGAGCTCTAGCATTAAATGAATACCTATGTGTTCATACCTGGTACTTTGCATAGGCATGAGTCAAGAGCCCTAGCATTTGATGACACCAATGTGTTCCACACATATCTGGTGTTTTACATAAAGTCTTAACCAATAGGCAAAATGACTCTTTGATATTTAGTGTTAAGTCTGTTTCTAAGGTGAGAGTAAAGTGTTTTCAACATTGCTACATGGGCTTCTTGCCTTATGGTTCAGGTTTAATTTAAGCTGTGGTATCTAGTGGACATTTAGTAGTTTGATGACTCTAAATTTCTTAGTATCAAGTTTAAATGCACTCTCTAATGCTTTACCTGGTAGATATTCTTCCTTCACTAGGTTTTACAGAGGGCTAATTTCATTTTTCCTTAATACAAATCGATGAGGCCCACTTTGATATAGGGTGTAGCCTTCTACTGAAGATGTAAAAGGATTAAGTTTTATGATTCTGCATATTCACATTTAAGAAAGTCTACCCATTCCTAACATTATGCAGGAAATTGAGTGAGGCCCAAGTTAAACTGGCCTCAAGAAAGTAAGAACACTCATCAAGGTTATCACTTGGTTTCCAAATATTTACTATTGTGCACTTTATGCTGCAGCTGATGAGCCCTATAGGCTCATGTATTAAAGGCCTTGTCCTCAGCATATGGTGCTGTTACATGCCTTAGAATATTTAGGAAGCTATAGTCTTACAAAAGGACATAGATTATGGAAAATATTGGAAGTTTGGTCCCTTGAAACTCTCCCTTCTCCTTCCTTCCTAGTCACCAATCCAAGCTATCTCTGCCCACACCCTTCTGCCATGGACCCAAAGCAACACAATCAAAGCATTGCAGAGCAAAGGCTCTGAAACTACCAGCAAAGTAGACCTTTCCTCATTTTACATGAGTATTCCAAACATTATCTCACAGTGTTGGAGAGCCAGAAAAAAGATTGAGGTAGCAATGCCATTGATGAGAGCCAGAGGTGATAAAAATATTTTACTTGTGTATACTGCCTTAATATTATGCTTCTCTGCTAATCTTCTTGCCGTTTTGAAGGATATTTACTAAGACTGAAGTACCAAATTAGCCATATCAAGCTTGCAGGCTCAATGTGTTTACTCTATTGACAATGGTTCATGTTCAATAATTGGTGTAAAAACAAATCATTTGTGACTATTTAAATACCCAGTAGAATGTGGATAGTAAAGAAAAAATACTATATTTTTTTACTAAAACTTTACACCAATATTTATTTAGTGACAAAATAATATATGCTTATTTGAAGGAAATCAATAATGTGGGCATATATAAGTAAGAAATAAAACATGGGGTTGGGGAGATGACTCTGGATAGAATGCAAGAATGAAGAACAGAGTTTGGATCCCCAAAATCCATATAAAAGTTGAGTAGGCATGGTGGCTCCTTGCAATCCCAGATCTCCAAATGGGGAAACAAAGCAACACCCAGGAAAATTGACTAGATAAGCCAGCAGGATTGGGGAGACTTTTTCTTGATAAATTGTGGAGAATTATTAAGGAAGACACCAAACATCACTTTAGGCCTCCATATCCATGCCTACAAATACACCCACATATATGCAAATGTGTACACAGAAATTCCAACCACATACACTTTTCTAAGACCTGCCATATATCCTTCTGGTTAGAAATAAATAGTTCCCATGATGCAGCTTCCAATTTTATATTTTTCTCATTCTGTCTTTGTGTAGACCCAACTTTTATTCTGTATGTTTACAAACCATTTATGAATATCCCTTTTCCAGCATCAAAATACAGAATTTTTCCTCATTAGATGTTCATGATAATGATTTATGTTGGTTATGTTTTGTCAGCTTGACCCAAATCAGAGACACCTGGGAGGAAGGTACCTCCATTTAGGAGTTGCCTTCATTGGGTTGGTTTGTGAACATGTCTGTGGGTCATTTTCTTATTGGTGCAGGGCACAACCCACTCTGGGAAGTGCCACTCTTGGGCAGGTGGTCCTGAGTTGTATAAGAACTTGAGCTGAGCAAGTCATGAGAAAGAACCAGTAAGCAGTGTTACTTTGTTCCTCCATGGTTTTTGCTTTAAGCTCCTGCTTTGATTCCTTCTTTGAGTTCCTTTCTTCCTTTGATGATGGACTATAACCTATAAGCCAACTAAAACTTTTCTCTTTGAAGGTGTTTTTGGTCATGGTATTTATCCTAGCCACAGACAAGTGAGACAGGATGATGACCATAGCCATTATTGTATTAGTTGGAAATATTACAATTTTTATGTGAATATCTATTTTGTTCTTAATTGTCTACTGTTAAAACAACATTGTATATAAAAAAATCTTTCCATGGATATGTCATAAAGTAGACTTTAATCCTGTAAATTTATTTTGAAACACTGATTCCCTGTAAATTTATTTTGAAACACTGTAATGCTAAATGCTGTGGTAAGTCATTTAAGTTTGTGCTAATTTGTTTCAACACAAATTTTGAACAATATGGGCTGTGTAACTTTGTAATCTAGCCAGTTAAGAGGAGTAAGCCCGAAAAATCAAGCCCATTTTACCTTCATTGCAGGCTTAGAACCACATACTTATACAAAGAACTAAAATATTATCAAGTAATAAAATGATAGTATGTAATCATTAAACTTCATGGCAAACATGTCTTTTGAGGGAAGTATTTCACATTTTGATGTGAAGAAGAAAACTAGTTACAGATAATTTTCTCTTTTATTACTTCTGGTTTTCATCTCTGACATTGCTACCTCAATCTTTTTCATCTATACTAGTGAAAGATAATTTTGTTGTTGTTGCTGTTTTTTTTTTAAGATTTATTTATTTATTATATGTAAGTTCACTGTAGTTGACTTCAGACACCCCAGGAGAGGGCACCAGATCTCATTACGGATGGTTGTGAGCCATCATGTGGTTGCTGGGATTTGAACTCATGACCTTTGGAAGAGCAGTCTGCACTCTTAACTGCTGAGCCATCTCTCCAGCCCATGAAAGATAATTTTTTTTATTAGATATTTTCTTTATTTCCATGTAAGTTTCTCCATTCCCAGTTTCCCCTCCAAAAAAACAAAGAAACAAACAAAAACAACAAAAACAAACCCCT
>NW_022196903.1:60594561-60612355 GCF_008632895.1 Mastomys coucha | reverse complement strand
CATTGTGTCCCATAAGTTTGGTTATGTTGTGGCTTCATTGTCATTAAACTCTAGAAAGTCTTTAATTTTGTTCTTTATTCCTTCCTTGACCAGATTATCATTGAGTAGAGTGTTGTTAAGCTTCCACGTGTATGTGGGCATTCTATTGTTTATGTTGTTATTGAGGAGCAGCCTTAGTCCATGGTGATCTGATAGGATACAAGGAATTATTTCAATCTCCTTGTATCTGTTGAGGCCTGATGTGTGGCCAATTATATGGTCAATTTTGGAGAAGGTACCATGAGTTGCTGAGAAGAAGGTCTGCACTCTTAACTGCTGAGCCATCTCTCCAGCCCATGAAAGATAATTTTTAAGCTTTGTTTTCACTACTATTATAATTATCTGTGAGCTATAACTTTCAATGTTTCAGGATACATATTACATTCATGTTCATCAAAATTCAATAGAGTTTTTGATAAAGTGTGTAATAAGGCAAAGATTCCTTCATCTTGTCTCAGCTGGAGCCATCTTTAGTTTAACCTGAAACTGACCACCACCTTTCCTACCCCAGCCGTGATAAGTCCTGTGGGTAAGTACCCAACTGTGTTCTAGAAACTGTAGGTCCAAATGTCCTAGCATGTTTTTGGCTTCTGTTTAACTGCTTGCTTGCTTTACTTCCCCCAGCAATGTTAATTAGAATGATTTTCTTTGTTATTTGTCTGTAGAAGTTTCCTGTAAAATACATTAGTAGACTTAGGATGCTCCATAATACATGTTTCCCACTACCGGTGTATTAATACAGACTCTCAATTTGGACTTTGGTAGTATTGAGAGGTCTTTCGGTCTCTACTCTGCAACAAATGCAAATTCTGCTTTAGCTTGTTTGGAATGGGCTTTCTGGTTCTAGAAGATTTTACTGTAACATACATATGCTACTGGTTCTGAGCTGACACTGGAGATAATGTATCAGACCTTAATGCTAAGTTTGGGGGAACAATATAAAAGAGTAATTCTGAAACCAGATTTAGGAGTCAGACAATCTGACTTTTAACAATGCCCTTTAACGATGCTTTAACATGTGATTTTTGTCAGCCTCAGTACTCTTGCTTGTACAGAGGGGATAATGATGTGTGCACAGTAGAAATAGTGTTTTAATGATATAGTAATTTGGACTTTTAAGTGCTCAGCATGGAGCTTAGAACACACTAGTTATCATCTTTCACTACAAGAATTGTCCACTCTTTTATTTATCTTGTAATATTTATTTTCTTTATATTTTGGTAAATGTTCTTTTGTGGTTTTGGCTATCAAATATCTCTTCTAGACATTTATTTTTTTAACATTTTGTGTTTTATGTTTATAGCATATTTCATAATTTCTTTTGCAAACTTTACCAATATTCATTTATTATTTATAGATTTTTAGTAATAGTAAAAACTTTTTTATGTCAGTTTTATTTATCATGTATTTGTTCATTCATTTATTCATTGGTGATTTGGGGCATTGAATTCTGGCTTTGTGCACACCAGACAAGTGTTCCACCACTCTCCCACTAAGCTATGTCTATAAAAGTTTTTTTTTATCATTAGATATTTTCTTTATTTACATTTCAAATATTATCCCCTTTCCTGGTTTCTCCTCTGAAAACACCCTATATTCTCCCCCCTCCCCCTGATCACCAACACACTCCCACTTCCTGGCCCTGGCATTCCCCTACATTGGGGTATTGAACCTTCACAGGACCAAGAACCTCTCCTCCCATTGATGACCGACTAGGCCATCCTCTGCTACATATGCAGCTGGAGCCATGAGTCCTTCCATGTGTACTCTTTGGTTGGTGGTTTAGTCCCTGGGAGCTCTGGGGGTACTGGTTAGTTCATATTGTTGTTCTTCTTATGGAGCTGCAAACCCTTCAGCTCCTTGGATCCTTTCTCAAATGGTTTCTTAACCCTTATCATGAGAAAAGTTCTTTTTAACTTTCCCAGGCTTCATTCTTGCTGTGTAGTCCAGTTTGGCTTCAAACTTGTGACCTTTGTACTCCAGCTTCCAGAGTAGCTAAGATTCTGATTAGGTACCATCATCCCTGTTTTATTTTCTCTTCGGAATGGATATATGATAATTGCATATATTTGTGATATATAGTGATTAAATCAGAATAATTAGCATATTCTGTACTTCAACAGGGTCCTTTTTGTCACACTACTCTTTTTTTCTTTTCTTTTTACAGATAATGCATCTTCAGTGCTAGGTTGGAATATACATGTGATCTTAGGTAGACATCACTATTAATTATAAGAAGCAATTCATGTCAATCATTTTAAAATTCAGATACAGTACTATGATTAACACATTACTACTTCAGTTGTGCATTTCATGTTATATGGGCAATATTTTAACTAAACCATTTTGTCTTGAATTTTAGAAAACTTTTTAGATGTGTGAATAAAAAGCTTTGCACCTTGATGTCATTGTAACAAGAACATAATGATAGGACATAGGGACAAACCTATGTGTTTTTGTTCTAGAAGTAACCTAGCACTATCCAGGAGTTGCAAAGGTAGAATGAGGGGGAGAAAGAGAGAGAGAGAGAGAGAGAGAGAGAGAGAGAGAGAGAGAGAGAGAGAGAGAGAGAGAGAGAGAGAGAGAGAGGAAGAGAGGAAGAGAGAGAGGAAGAGAGGAAGAGAGAGAGAGGGAGAGAGAAGGAGAAAGAGTGGGAGAGGGAGAGGGAGAGAGGGAGAGGGAGAGGAGAAGAGAGGGAGAGGGAGAAGGAGAGGGGGAGGGAGAGAGGGAGAGGGAGAGGGGAAGAGAGGGAGAGAGGGAGGGAGAGGGAGAGAAACTATATCAGTGCTACTTTAGGAAAAGCCTTGTGTTTTTGACACCACAAGTTTCAGGAAACAAAGTAAATCAGATGAAAGGACTAATTAGTGAACATTGATGCATGGGCTCAGATTTATGGTTTTTGAACATGGAACTAATTAAAGTAGAATTACATCATTCTCCCATGTCCCCTTATAGCCTTTCCAAGTTACCCTCTTGCAACCTTTCATACCCGACTCTTAAGTTGATAGCCTCTTTTTCTTTAATTTCATTTGTTCAACATACACATATATCCATCCATACACACACACACACACACACACAAGCATGCACATACACATACAGCCTATTGACTATTGAGGCTTTTTTTGTTGTTGTTCATTATGTGTATATGGTTTCAGACTTGACCACTCTGTGTTGGACAACCAATAAGGGGGCTTATTCCAGAGAGAGGATAGATCTCCCAGATGTCCAAAATTGTAATTTTTGTCAATGAATGGGACTCCTCAAAAATTTCCCCCTTCCATGTTAATGATTTATTTGTGACATTATTTGTTAATGCATATTCTTCCCCTTGAGCCTTATAGACTACTTTTTTTGTAGCTTTATTTTGGATTATTTTTAACCCCTTGATTTGGCATATTTCTCTTTAAGTTAATATTGAACATTTAAGTTAATATTTTAGATATTCAGTAGTTCATAATTTTCCTTTAATATAGTAATACTAGGGGAAAAATACAAAGTTTTTTAAAAATAAATTTCAGGGGAAATTGCTTCTGTTGATATAATTTATTCATTTGTTTACAGATTGACAGCTTCAAGCATGCACATAATGATTTTTTCCTGTCAGCCATTACCCTTTGTCTCTCCTATTGAAACCCTCCTTCCCCAGAAATCTCTCTTTTATTTTTGTGTCCCTTTTCAGTTTAACTGAGCTTGGTTGCATTAAGGTGAGTGGCAGGTTACTTGCTGGAACATGGGCAACTTATCAATGGCTACACCATTGAAAAACATTGACATCCTCCTTTCAGCCACTATTAACTGCCAACAGTTCCCCAGGAAGGGGTCATGCCACAGGAGCCTCTCCAGAACCCACGATAAAATGTTTATGAATCTAAACTTGTGCTGGTCTTGTGCGGGTAACCAAAGCTGCGTTGATCTGACGAATTAATGGTGATGGACAAAGAAGGGTCCAGAAGACATCATTTTTATGGTACACTTTTCTATCCTCTGGCTCTTGCATTCTTACTAACTCTTTTTCTACAATGTTTCTTGAGCCTTGGCAGAAGTGAATAGATTTCCCATATAGGGCACAGCAATCCTCTGTCACTTATTTTTGGTATTCTGACCATTTATAAATCTCTGCATAAAATATGCCTCCAGCATAAGCATCTCTGGAGATTGAGAGCAGCATTACATATGGATATAAACATAAATAAAGAAGGCTGTTTGAAAACATGACCATTTAGCAAAACCAGAGTAGCAGGTTCCTCTCCAGTCATAGGCTCATAAATGAGGTGTACAGAAATGCTTGCTGACGGGAGCCTGATATGGCTGTCTCCTGAGTGGCTCTGACAAATAAAGAGGCAGATTCTTGTAGCCAACCATTGAACTGAGCACAGGGTCTCTGATGGAGGAGTTGGAGAAGAGACTGAAGGAGCTGAGAGGGGTTGCAGCCCCATGGAGGGAGCAACAATGTCATCAGGCCAGAGCTCCTGGGGACTGAACCACTAACCAAAGAGTACACATGGGGGGACCCATGATTCTGGCCGAATATGTGGCAGAGGATCAGTGGGAGGAGAAGCCCTTGGTCTGAAGATCCTCTATGGCCCAGGGTAGGGGAATGTCAGGACAGGAAGATGGGAGTGGATGGGAGAGAGAGCACCCTCATAGAAGCAGGGAGAAAGGGGATGGGATAGGGGGTTTCCAAAGGGGAGACCTGGAAAGGGGGAAACATTTGAAATGTAAACAAAGAAAATATCCAATAAGAAAAGAAAAAAAGGCACTTAAATGAAAAATAAATGATGTGTATGATATCAGGAATGGGTTATGGTTTCCTTCTTGGGGGAATCTACAAATCAAATTAGAAAGTATTTCGTTACCCTCATTATAATCATGCCACCATTGTACCAGTGGACACGTCTTGCTTGGAAGATTGCCATTGTAGTTTAAAGGGCTCACACTTTGCTAAGACTTGATGGTTTTTCTCCTGCAGCAGCATGCATGGTTTCTTTCAGTACTATGATAGAGATCCACCAGGAAAGAAGCTTCTATATTAACTTCAGCTTGATTTCTATGTGTTCTGTAACCAAGTTCGGAAGTGTTCTCCTCAGCAATATGGTTTTACCATCAAGTTCTTGTAGGCAACCAAGAGCAATGACAATAGATTGTACTGGTTGGGGAGTCACTAGAATTTTTATTTAAGAATCTGTGAGGCTTTGTTTTGTTTCATCTATTTATTTTTTTACTTCTTCCACACATCCATATCCAGGCATCAATGAAAGACTTTTTTTCTTCCATATACTTGACTATTATACAAATGTAAAAACATTGAGGTATTTTTGAGGTCTGTAGGCCTATGGGAGCAGTACCCACAACTGCCACTCCTAATGATTCCACCTCCAGGAAAAAGCCAGATTCAGTGAATGCCCCAGTTTCCTAAATGGCAGTCAGGTTTCAGAGTGGGGAATGCTAAACACAAGGGATAGAACTGATACATGAAATTTAAGAAGAAAGTCTTTAACTTCTGTCATAGGTCAAAAATGTCCAGGAACCCCAGAAGTGTTTGGAAGCTTTGATTTTCAATTTAGTTCCTAAGTGATTTTAGAGGTGCCTTTTCAGGATGGGAAATGTCACAGTGGGGATGAAGGCCCAGTAAAAGGAAACTATTTCCTTGTGGTCAAGTTGTGCATGCCAATTATTTGGATCAGGTATCTCTGCTGGAGAAGGTGGGTTCAGTTTGAGACCTTTCCTTCCCAGAATTCTTGGCTCTTCTAGCTCAGTCCTTATGGGACCCATAGAGTTTGGCTGGTTCTGTTTGTGTTTCTGAGTCCCAACCCAGAAAAATTGTAAGGATTTCTTTTTCTTCTCTTCTTTCATGCTCTGATACTGGTCAGAACTGGTACCCTGGGCTTCTTGACTCTTTCTGTAAGGCTCTCTCTTCCTGCCAGCTGATGCTCAACGGTAGTGTGGCTGATCTCCTTGTCAGATGAACAGCATGGCTTCCCCTTCTCTTCTTTATTTTTCTCCTTGGGAAGCTACTGATATCTACAACTTTCCTACTCTGGTATTTTTCTTTCAGTCTAATAAAATTGTCTTTGAATTTAAAAAAGAAAATTAGACTGGTTTCTTGGCAGAACATTGTCTACTTATATAGGATACCACTGTTCAAATTTTTTAAAAATACGTTTTAATAAGCTTATGAAATAGTAGGCTTTCAATAATTTTAAACACACCCTAAATTTTTGTTGCTCCCTTTCCCTCAACAATCTTCAGCCTTACCTTGCTCCATTCCTTCCTGCTTGAACCGTCCCACACACTCCTCCCCACGGCTACCTTCTTCATCTTACTGTTGTTCTTCGACTCTCTCTTAAATCATTTCCCTTTCCTGATCTAATGGTACTTTTCTGTATCATAAGTTAGAAGAATTAGTAAATAATAGTATAACAACATTTAAACTTGGCTTTAATTTTATAATGAAGCCAGAACTGGATTGGTAGTTTTTTTTTTTTTTTTTAAATCACACTTTAAACTCAAACTGTGCGGTTTAGAGTCTATCTAGCAAAATGTATACAACTACCACCAAAATATAAAACTTCTTTGGTGAGTTTTGAATTCTGTCTAATAAGCATTCTCTGTTTAAGAATTTCTTGCAACCAAACCTATCTCCTTCATGGTTGATAGCATTTGCTGTCCTTGGTTGATACCAGATACTGTATTTTGTATGTCTAATAGTAGTACTAATAACTCAAAAAATCATGTTCTTTGATTTGTAAAGAACAAACTCAGGACCAGATTCATAATACTGTTCTTCATCCATAAACTTCTTATGATAAAGCAGAGACCTGTATTTCCCCTAGATTAAATTTGCCACTCACAACTTTATCGATTCTTTGGCATGAACCATGGCCTACTGTGGCAGGATTCTTGACATTGTTCTAACATACTTTGCTTCATGTTCTCTGACTAATGATAAGGTACAAGAGATTTGTAACTGACAAGCTGTGTGGCTGGCAGTGGCTTTCTTGGCCATGCTTATGGTTGTGAACACTGAGGACTGGCACTATCTCCCTGCAAGTGTGCAAGTTTTGCTTTGGGGATTTGTAAATAGCCTCCCTCTGTTTGTTTAAGGTACAATATTTTTGGTACAGTTCAAACAGCACATTTTTTTTTTTAACTTGATGATGTCCTTGTAAGTACATTAAAAAAAAAAAACCTTCATTTGCAAGATAAAAATCTCTTTTCATGTGCCCAAGCAAAGAAAGGGTTGTGAAGGGAACAACAGTCTTGGATTTCTTTTATTTTTTTCTCTGACTTTTTTTTAAATTGAATGGTCTGTTTTGTGGAACAACAAGTTTTTGTGCCATTTCAGATGGTGCAGCATGTGGCAGAATAGGCCCCATTCACATTTTCTGTGGGACAGTTTGCTAAGGCTCTGTTCTGAGGGGAGTTTGCAGAGGAGAGTCTGCAGGAGTGGGCAAAAGGCTTTATGGCACATGTAGCAAGACATGGCCTGTTTTGGGCCCACTGGTCTGGTTTTATACTCTGCCTTATTCTCCCTAAGTATTTAGTATGTGCTTCCTTCTGTGGAAACAAAAGATTCCTTCAGAGACTTACCAAGGGAGCTTGAGGAGGTTAGTAGCTTATTATCGCTCCCCTGGGAAAGCCCAGTGTAGGTGATTCACAACCTTTGTTAATATAATGGTCATTTTATAGAGCGTATCGCTTGATAGTGTGAAGGATTTTTTTTTTATTGATTTTTTTTTTTTAACCAAGAAAAATCTTTCTGGATGCTTTTTTGCTCTGAAAGGAAGCTCCAGCAAAAGTGAAACCCAGCTCCTCTGCAAGCAATAAGAGAAATAGGTTTTCCATTTTAAATAGCATCACTGAATGTCTAATTCTTTCATGGGCCTGGTAGTCTGTGCTGTGGCCTTGAATCATTAACTGCAGCTTTTATGTGCTTGGGGTTTCTCTTCCATGCTCTTTTGGTCTCCTTCCCCTGCTTCTATTTTTAACTGGGAGCAGTCTGTTCTGTGCAGAGACATGGCCAGTAATGATGCTATGTGGCTCAAGTCAAAGAATGTTGTCTGGATCCCACAAAGGGCAACAATTCCCAGCACACACCAGATATAGCAGAGGATGGGGCAAGCAAACGTGACATCAAAGGAGACTGGGTGACTAAAGACACCACTAAAAAGACCAGTGCTGCCTTTCAATAAGGAAAGAAATAACAAGAGTTTTGAATGGTAAAGTATAGAGACTTTGTTTGAAAGGGAGGGAAACAAACACAAAGTAGACAAACTGAATCAAAGTATTTATCTTTAAACCACACAAATCATGGTAGTTAAATTAGGTCGGTCTGGTTACAAAACACTACAGAATGCAGGCTGTAATTAATTTCAAAAGGAACAGAAAAGTTCCAAGAAGAAAACAGAATGACAGGTCTTTATTTTCTTTCTTTCTTTCTTTCTTTCTTTCTTTCTTTCTTTCTTTCTTTCTTTCCTTCCTTTTATCTTTCTCCTTTCTTCCTCTCTTTTTTCTTCCCTTCTTCCTTTCTTCTTTCTTAACCAATTAAGGCAGCCCAGCATCAAAAACTAGACACAAAAATCTGATTCACAGGAAATGTGACTGATTACAATATAAGCTCTCCATATCTATATGCTATTCAGGATCATCTGAAGCACACAGGAAGAGTTTATTTGTTCTGTGTGAGATGCAAAAATACACATATGTGTGGCTTGCCATTTGGAGGACACCAATGTAAAAAAAGTCTTTAAATATTTCATAGTCCACAAATGCTACCCCCATCCTGTACTTGCACATTTTCTGAGCCAGTTACCTACCTCTTAACATAAGCATTGAGAATGTTGAACAAAGGGGCTACTCCTTACTGCAGTGCATTTACTGATACCTACTCAGATAGCTTTGTAACATAATTCCCAACACTTACTGTAGAGATAAGTATGCCAGATCATAAAGGAACATTCATAGACACCAAGGGGAAATAAAGGAAAGTAGCCTGCATTTTTAGAAGAATGTTTAAAATCTTTCACTTCCTTTCCTTTAAAGAATTAGTGTGAGTTGATAGATTTTCATTAATTTAATTCTTTTAATCCAGAAACATCATGATCAGACAATTATAAGGACAACCAAAATTAATAAAATTTCTCATTAAAATTTAAATATATGTCCAAGCTTTTTCACCTGATTAATTTTATTTCTGCTTATACATTACTAAGGAGATTCTTGTTAAGAAGAACATGTAACAATAGATAGAAGCAGATGTGGTTGAGGAACTGACTCAACACCTACATTATATATTCACTTTCTTTTCTACATCTTGACTCAAGTTTGTTTTCATCCTCTACAGTACATACCCGCTTCTTAACTGTATAAGGTTCTACTCTTCCTAGAATCTTGGCTTCTGCAGGGCATGCTAGTACACGTGCCAACATATGATTTATACTCTATGTAAATGTAGTTTCACTTTCTTGATATATTTTAATAAATACATATCAATAAATTTTAGTATTTCCTCATCTAGAAAAGGCTGGAGGCCTGTTTTAAAGCTTTATTCTATGATGCTTTCTATGAGACAGACTTAGAAATGTCATTGTTACCCTTAGAAATGATTGGTGAATGCGCATGAGCAAAATCCATATAAGGGTAGCCTGGGTAATGAATAAGCCATGTTAAATTCTATTGTAGTTGTCTTTAACACCATTATAAAATAGTTTAACTCTTCATCCCATCCATGTACCAAGAAGAAGCAGTATGAAGGATGGAGAAACATATATGGCAATATTTATTTTTCTATGTTGTGCCAATGATGAACGCCCCTTTTTTTCAACAGGGGCAACCTCCCATGGGGTGATAAAAAAAGCTTACTGTTGGTCCTCTGGAGTAATCGTTCCAACACCCAGAAATTTTAGCTGAATTTGTTGTGTCTACTGGCACTGGCAAAAATACCAGTGACCCTCTTAGCAGGAGGCAGTTGCTCGCTTCCCATCAGTCCCACACAACATTGCATCCATCTCAAACAACCATTAGACGTTTTACTGTGTGCTTACTTGCTCAATTTTGTTTTGCTGGGAAAGTAGCATAATGGAGGAAGTGCATCAAGGCAGAAAGGGGTAGATTTGCCAAAAGGAGAGGGAGGGCAAGCTAACAAAATAGATGTGGAAATTGAAAGAGATGGAATGTTTTAGAAAATGGACAGAACAAAGGAGCTAATGTGACCCATGCCCCCAGTGAAGGCTGTGTCTGCAATAATGAGGTTCTGTTGTTGTGTATTCAGCCTTCTCAATGGAAGTGCCCAGGGTCCAGAATGGGGGTGGGTGGGCCAGTGTTGAAGGGGAACAATTTCCCGTAGCCAAGTCTATGACCTCAGACTGCCAAAGAACCATTGTGCACAGTCACAGTTCCAAGTGCTGAAAACAAGAGAGTTCCCCATACAAGGCAGGGTATGATGGAAAACTTTCTTCTTTTGAAAGACAATACAATGAAATAAGCTTGTCATTTAATGTTTAAAGTTGATATATAAATCAAGACAGTAAGAAAACGGGTAGAAGAGACCTCTAATAGGCAGGAGAGACTGTGAGTCTCCATCCCATTGTAACAGCTTGTTGCATTAAAAGCTACAGTACTAGATGAACCTTTTCTCTTAGTTTGGTTTGCCTTTCTTAACTGTGGCTGTCACCCTGTCACCCACAGCAGCAACAGGAAGTCTGTCCAGCCATCTCTTGATTTCCTTCACAGAGATGATTGACAGTTTTTTGGCTCCTGTAATTGTCAGTATAGTTGATCACAGCTCCTACCAGAAGACCCAATGAAATCTGGAGTTTTGCTCTGGAAGACCCACCACATCCTTGCTTTAACATCTTGAGTGGCCAGAAATTTGATAATGAAAGTAATATTGAAGAAAAGATAGAGTGTTTCTTTAATTTGAAGATAATACAGGGACTACTGTAAACAATCAGTGAGAGATTAAAGTTTTACTTACCACGGGTATGTTGCGATGAAGCATTCAGACTTGTGGCCCAGAATTGCACTCAAGGCAGACAGCATTGCATGATTCTCTAGTGTATTTGTAAAATAGTTTATTAAAATGTCTTTGCTATAAAAAACAAGAAGACAGACAAAAAAACTGTAGTGCACTTCTTACTGAGATAGATGGACTCCTGTCTACCAGCCTTAGAAGTTACATTCATACCATTTCTTTTAAAGCTACAATTCTCCTTATTTCTGTGGTTCTGAGTTACTTTAGTGTGATAAGGACTCAATACACAGCCTTGATGGAATTACTAGCTTTGTGACAATGAGGACTTGGGTCAATCGCTATGATTACAATTTGACATGCAGCAAGTACTTAGTTGGCTTCTATGGAGATATAACTTAAAATCCAGTAACTTAAATAAAGATGTTTAGAAGTCTCATTGGATATTTGGTCCTACTTCTTTATATTATTTGCTAATCTTAAGTTGGGAAACAATTTAAGGCAAGGGTTATGTTTTATTTTTCTCTTCATGTTTACCTCTTAACATAGTACCTGGCATCTGTGCTTGCTTCGGCAGCACATATACATAGTACCTGGCATGGAGAAGTATAGCAGGTGGCTGAGTGAACAAAGGACATACAACTTGTTTTCTACTGGGATTTATATTTCAATGATAGCTATGCTTTAGAAAGAATCAACAGAGTTCTGGGAGTCTTTAGGCACAGTTTCGAAAAATAAACTTGGCTTGAAAGCTTCCAAAAACTTCAAATGAACCTTTCAACACACCAGCCACTGTGATCTCCTTTAATCTAACACACCCTGTGTTCATTATTACATTATGTCCAAGTTTCTTGGAATGCTGATCTGGTGTGTAATCATTTCCCTTGCAGCTTTACCAGGCATGTGAAACTGAATTGCTGCAGTTTTCCATCATGACAGGCATATGATACATTTGTTACTTGGATGGCCCTCAAAGAGGAAGAAACTGGCGAAAGTGTCATACTTGGCTTCTCCGAATATTTGTGGTCAAAAATGTGTATTTTTTGTTTCCTCGTAGTATTTGCTATTATTATTATCAGACTGTCCACACAGTAAATCTATATTTAACTCTACTATATATTGAAGACAGTGGTTCCCAACTTAGGACCAACATTGATTCTAGTAAGTTTTATTTTAATATTGACTTTCTAAGAAATAGTACAGATACTTTTAAAGAAATTTTGTCTTGTAATGGATGTTGGGTCCTTCTATCTAGAAACACTTTTCTAGGTTATTAATAATATGGAAATCTATAATGTGCCATGGTCTGAATATTTATGTTCCCTCAAAAATTTAATGTTGACATTCTAGTCCCCGTGATGATGGTAATGGGAAGTGGGACCTTAGACAGGTGAGAGGCCTCGTATATGGATTAGTGTACTTATAAATAAGAAGAATGAGGGACTGTGAAATACTTCTGTGAGGGCACAGTGAAATGAGGCTGCCTATGCTTTAGGAAATGGGAACTCAGATTCAGTCTGCCAGGAGTTGGTGTGGCAAGTCCAAAAGGGAGAATGCATTTTACTTGTGAGTAACCCATTGTATGATGCTGCCTTACAGCAGCTTAAATGCCTCATTTCCACTTTGATTGAATTTCACCTAAGTGGACCTTTAGAGATATCTACACTATTTTAGCTCATGTATTTTTTTCTTTTTTTTGTTGGATATTTTCTTTATTTATATGTCATATGATTTCTCCTTTCCCAGTTTTCCCTCCAAAAAAAGAAAAACACAAAACAAGAAGAACAAACCCTTGTTCCCTCCCCGCTCCCCTGCTCACCACCCCACCCTCTCCCGCTTACTGGCCCTGGCATTCCCCTACACTGAGGCATAGAACCTTCACAGGGCCAAGGGCCTCTCCTCCCATTGATGACCGACTTGGCCATCCTCTACTATACACATGCTGCCAGAGCAATCAGTCCCACCATGTGTACTCCTTGGTTGGAGGTTTAGTCCCTGGGAGCTCTGAGGGTACTAGTTAGTTCATATTGTTGTTTGTCCTAAGGGGCTGCAAACCCTTCAACTCCTTCGGTCCTTTCTCTATTAGCTCATGTTTTAAAGACAATGCACAATATAAGAATGTCTCCATTCTTCTATTCAGTTACAGTTTATTTAATTTGTCATTGTACACAATTGCATGTATTCATGCACTAGAAACTTTTTTATCATAATAAAGACTTGAAGTCTTCCATGTTTTTATTTTTAATTGTAGCTATTACAAACTACTGCTTTGAACAACCATATATACATATACATATGCATATGCATATACACATACACATACATACATAATACATATATACATACATGCATACATACATACATATATCATTTGGTTTCTATGTCTAGATGTCACTTTGAAGTTCAAAGTGAGTCACAGGATTTGGCATGTTTAGATTTAATAGATTCTGTTAGATGTTCCAGGTGATTGGGCAGTTTAAATGTTTGTTTGTTAACTTTTTATTTTAGAGTTGTTTATAGCATTGAGCAACATTTGTTGACATATTGTCCTATGGATGTTGTTATCTTTACAGGGCTTATTACATTTTCCTTCATTTTTCTACTGAATTCTTGGCTTCTGATTCCTTTACTTACTGACTCTGAAGGTTTTTGATTTTTGTTTTTTGTTTGTTTGTTTGTTTGTTTGTTTTTTTGAGATAGTGTCTCATTATGTAGCCCTGGCTATTTTGGAACTCACTTTGTAGCTGAGACTCACCTTAAACTCGCAGATGCACCTAACTATGCCTCCCAAGTGCTGGGGTTAAAGAGATGCACCTCTATGCTTACCAACTCAATTACTAAAGCAGACTTATATACACATTGAAGTTATCTTTACTACGTAGTTTGCCTTTAGACTCACTTTACATAGTCTTGAGTGGACATCTTCAGTTTTAAAGTATAATAACAAATCATTTGTGTTATGTTGGTTTAAATTTAAATTTATATCCCATCTTGAACTGATTTGTGATAATCGAAATTTATTTCCCCCACTATGTCAATACGTTAGAGAAACATTTGATCAATGTATTAGAGAAACATTTTTTTTAGCATACTGTCATATTATTGCAACTGTTATGTTAGAATACCACCAGAAAATAAATAAATATATAGATAAAGATTTTATTTGTGGGTATTATTTATTACATGTGAACAAATGCATAAAGACATATTTGACAGTGGAAATCCAGTATGAATCTCATAGTTTCTATTTGGAATGACTGCTCTAACTTGCAGAAATTCATGAAGTTATTTATTTGGGTCTGTTTAACTTTGTGTGATTTTTTTATTTGCATTTTAAACAATAAAGTTTAACATAAAATTTAAGGAAGATTTGTTATGTAAATTTGCCATTATGCAGTTGTGTGGTTGGTTGAATGGCTTTTATGAGGCTGTTGTTTCTAAATGGTCATGGACAGTCACAGACAGGGAAATGCTCATGAGTGCAGGAAGACAAGTCATCTTGGGTTCTGTGAGATGAACTAAAACCCAGTAAGATGATTAGAGTCTCAGACCAGTCTTTCCCAATCTTGAAGCTCCATCATTAGCCATAGGTCATCTGCAGAAGAAGTAGAGCAGTAGAAGTAGATCCTGTGGAGCAGTAGCAGGAGGTAGGGAGCCCAATGGAAGGCTTGCTATCCTGCAGGCTCAGCCACTGCCCCATCAGAGATGAGTCAGTGTATGTGAGTCTCAATAGCCTCTGCCCTCTAGTAAATCTTCTGGCTGTTTAAACTACCATGCCTGCACTTTATCACCAGCTCCAAATCCTATGTAAACTGTCTATTGTGGTCTATACTGACCTAGAACTCTATAGGGAGGGGAATGATAGAAACTACAGTTAACAGTTTAGGTGTCTTGCATGCAATCTCACTGCTTCTTGAATGGGAAAATGTTTTACTAGCTAAAGATCTTACAGATCCAGCTATACCACTCTCTTGAGTATATGCACAAAGGACTATAATGCAAAGGACAGAAATACCTCCTCATCCATGTTCATTGTAGCCACAGTCAGGAAATGCAAACTTTGTAGCTGTCTATCAGATGTTAATGAAATGTGGTACATTTACACAATGGAATAGTATTCAGCTGTTAAAAAATAAAGTAATTCGGACCTAGAATGACAACCATCACATGATTTTTTTTTCTTATCTATGGATGTTAGCTTTGACTTTTCAGATATGTATGTCTCATTTGGAATTCCTATAGAGATCAGAAAATGAGTAATGGGCCATGGGGAGGGGCTTTAAGGGAAGGGAGATAGAATGCTGTGTTATAAAGGGCTAAATATCAATAATGGAACAGGAGGTATTAAATGGGATGGGGAATGGGAGGACAGGGTAGAGGAGAGAATACAGCCAGGGATAACTAACACTAAGGACCCTTGAAAAAGTCATATTTAAAACTGCTACTGTAGAAGATCCTAAGCTTATATACATGTGTGCATAGAGACAAATGGAGTTAGTTGTTAAATGGTGAAACCACAGGCTAACAAATAAGAGGGTCATTGCCAAGAAAGGTTACTTTTATTCAGGTTGTTAGCTAGTGCCTTCCTCAAAAACATTCCAGGCTAATGTCAGTGCTCTTTGTGGCCCTCTAGAGCTTGTCAGGAAGACTCTGTTGCTGAAGACACCATAGACTTGAGTCTTAGAACTCAGAGAAATCAAACTTGTACTGACCTAGAACTTTCATTCCTATTAGCTTGGCTTCCTAGTGCTGAAAGGTGCTGTGCATACCACTTGAGGAGAAAGTGATATCATTTTTACTACTAGTGCCCACTAATGCAACAGTGGCAGGAACGACGTGGGAGTATCCAGTCACTTTCTGATTGGATTTAAGGTCTGCTTCACAAGATGAAGCCTATTATTATTTGGACCAAGAACCTGGGACCTGGGTATGTAAACAGGACCCAACATTTTGTTGCATACAGGAAACCCACCTGAGTGACAAAGACAGACACTACCTCAGAATAAAAGGCTGGAAAACAATTCTCCAAGCCAATCGTCTCAAGAAAAAAGCTGGAGTAGCCATTTTAATATCAAATGAATTCGACTTTCACCCTAAAGTGATCAAAAAAGATAAAGATGGACACTTCATATTCATCAAAGGTATGATCTACCAAGAGGAACTTTCAATTCTGAACCTCTATGATCCAAATGCAAGGGTATCTACATTCATACAAGAAACTTTACTAAAGCTCAAAGCACTCATTGCACTGCACACAATAATAGTGGGAGATTTCAATACCCTACTCTCTGCAACGGACAGATCATGGAAACAGAAACTAAACAGAGACACGGCAAGACTGACAGAAGTCATGAAAAAGATGGATTTAACAGATATCTATAGAACTTTTTATCCTAAAACAAAAGGATATACCTTCTTCTCAACACCTCATGGTATCTTCTCCAAAACAACCATATAATTGGTCACAGATCAGGCCTCAACAGATACAACAAGATTGAAATAATTCCTTACATCCTATCATATCATCATGGACTAAGGCTGCTCCTTAATAACAACATTAACAGGAGAATGCCCACAAACATGTGGAAGCTCAACAGCACTCAACTCAATTATAATTTAGTCAAGGAAGAAATAAAGAAAGAAATTAAAGGCTTTCTAGAGTTTAGTGAAAATAAAGCCAGAACATACCCAAACTTATGGGACACAATGAAAGCAGTCCTAACAGGAAAACTCATAGCTTTAAGTGCTGCCAAAAAGAAATTGGAGAGAGCATATACCAGCAATTTGACAGCACACCTGAAAGCGCTAGAACAAAAAGAAGCGAATTCACCCAAGAGGAGTCAAAAGCAGAAAATAATCAAACTCAGGGCTGAAATCAACCAAATAGAAAAAAGAAAAAAAAGAACTATACAAAGAATCAACCAAACCAGGAGCTGGTTCTTTGAGAAAGTCAATAAAATAGATAAACTCTTAGCCCAACTAACTAGAGGGCACAGAGACATTATCCTAATTAACAAGATCAGAAATGAAAAGGGAGACATAACAACAGACATTGAGGAAATCGAAAAATCATGAGAGCCTACTACAAAAGCCTATACTCAACAAAACTGGAAAACCTGGATGAAATGGACAACTATCTAGACAGATACCAGGTACCAAAGTTAAATCAAGATCAGATCAATGATATAAACAGTCCCATATCTGCTAAGGAAAGAGAAACAGTCATTAATAGTCTCCCAACCAAAAAAATCCCAAGACCAGATGGGTTTAGTGCAGAGTTTTATCAGACCTTCAGAGAAGACCTAATACCAATACTCTTCAAACTATTCTACAAAATAGAAATAGAAGGTACTCTACCCAATTCATTCTATGAAGCCACAATTACTCTTATACCTAAACCACATAAAGACCTAACAAAGAAAGAAAACTTCACACCAATTTCCCTTATGAATATCGATGCAAAAATACTCAATAAAATTCTTGCAAACCGAATTCAAGAACATATCAAAACTATTATCCACTATGATCAAGTCAGCTTCATCCCAGGGATGCAGGGATGTTTCAATATATGGAAATCCATCAACGTAATTCAGTACATAAGCAAACTCAAAGAAAAAAAAACTATATGATCATCTCATTAGATGCTGAGAAAGCATTTGACAAAATCCAACATCCCTTCAGGATAAAAGTCTTGGAAAGATCCAGAATTCAAGGTCCATACTTAAACATAGTAAAAGCAATATACAGAAAATCAGTAGCCAACATCAAACTAAATGGAGAGAA
>NW_022196903.1:60591866-60593252 GCF_008632895.1 Mastomys coucha | reverse complement strand
AAATTGGACATAGTTCTACCAGAGGACCCAGCTATACCATTCCTGGGCATATACCCAGAAGATGCTCCTACATGTAATAAGGACACATACTCCTCTATGTTCATAGCAGCCTTATTTATAATAGCCAGAAACTGGAAACAACCCAGATGTCCCTCAACATAGGAATGAATACAGAAATTGTGGTACATCTACACAATGGAGTACTACTCAGCTATTAAAAACTGTAACCCTCCTGGCTTGAGGGCTGATTCTTCAGACCCTATTTGCCTCTCATAACCTCACCTCTCTGCCCACCTCCTGCTGTTTGCCATGCCTTGCTCCTGGTTCCAGTTACATTGGAAGTCCCACCTCCAGAGACTGAATAAGGAGCTGCTGATTGGGCTGGCATGCTGACGAACTTGGGGGAGGGGTTTTGCCTCACCTATTCTACCTGTTGGCTTGTAACAAAGAGATGATTAAATGCAAGATGATTGGGTGATCACATCTCCTGTTGTCTAATTTTTAAGGTGCCTTCCACGTGGGTTAAGATATAATTATGGCTAGCCAATTTCCTCCTGAATCCATATTCCAAATAACCCAAATCCTATTGTTGCTGGTGGCTGGCAACAAAAAACAATGAATTCATGAAATTCTTGGGGAAGTGGATGGACTTGGAGAATATCATCCTGAGTGAGGTAACCCAATCACAAAAGAACACACATGGTATGCATTCTCTGATAAGTGGATATTAGAATAGAAGATAGGAATTCACAAGTACGAACCACAAACCATAAGAAACTCAAGAAGAAGGAAGACCAAAGTGTGGATACTTGGTTCCTTCTTAAAAAGAGGAACAAAATACTCATGGAAGGAGTTGTAGAGGCTAACTGTGGAGCAGAGACTAAAGGAAGGACAATTCAGAGACTGCTCCACCTGAGAATCCTTCCCATATTCAATCACCAAACCCAGACACTATTGTGGATGCCAGAAAGTGCTGGCTGACAGGAGCCTGTTATAGCTGTCTCCTGAGAGGCTCTGATAGAACCCAACTAATACAGAAGTAGAGGCTCACAGCTATCCATTGGACTGAGTACAGGGCCCCCAATGAAGTAGCTAGAGAAAGGACCCAAGGGGCTGAAGGGTTTGCAGCCCCTTAAGAGAAACAACAATATGAAGTAACTAATACCTCCAGAGCTCCCAGGGACTTCAATCAAAGAGTACACATGGTGAGACTCATGGCTCCAGCTGCATATGTAGCAGAGGATGGCCTAGTCGGTCATCAATGGGAGGAGAGGCCCATGGTCCTGTGAAGGTTCTATGTCCCAGTGTAGGGGCTTGCCAGGGCAAGTAAGCAGGAGGGGTGGGGTGGTGAGCAGGGAGAGGGGGAGGAAACAGGTGATTGTTTTA
>NW_022196903.1:60587773-60591856 GCF_008632895.1 Mastomys coucha | reverse complement strand
AAAAAAATTAGAAAAAAAAAGAAAGAAAAATATCTTGGATAGCTTTCCATGAGTTTTATTGAGAAGGCAATACTCACAGTCATTGCAACATCCACACATTAGGTTTTAGAGGGGACATTCAGACTTTTCTTCCTTCTCATCAGAATGGTGCTGAAAAGTGGCTCTCCAACCTGGGAAATACTCTGCTTTTCCTAGTTTAATAGAGAAGAGGCCAGAGAAGTATCTTAGAAGCAAGTGTACCTTCCCTGCACCTCTTTCTATCTGTTGGCTGTAGAGGAGGATACTGTCAGAAGATGAAGGGAAGATTACAGTGAAGTTCTCTTAATCAGGTCATCCTATAGGGATTTGAGCAAGACAATGTTTTGCAAAACCTATTAGAATCTAGAACTTATTAGTTCTAATAGCTTGCATTTCATTCACAAATATGTTAGTGTGATTTCAATTCAGTTTCTTATTTTTTGTGACTTGAGAGCAGTTATCACAGTGCATCACAGGCTTGAACTCTCTGTCCTTTGCATCATTCTCCAAGTTTTAGAATTGTAGTGTGTACCAACATCCCAGCTTCTCTGAATATGACTCAATTCTCAGATAAAAATAGAAATGGAAATCATGTGTTTAAGGTGAGAGGTTTGGGGATGATACAGAGTCCATTTTATTATACATGTGCCTAAAGATTTGAAAACCAACTCAAGAAAAGGCCTTTTAAAAAGATGATTTTGAGACCATGCTCTATCCACTTGCATTTTTTCATTGATCTTGAAGTAGAAACATGTTCTGGCAAACATTTGTCGTGTGTTAGAAGAAACGTCTTCATCATTCCTTATGCTAAGAACTTTGATTAATTTTAAATTAAACTTCTAAGAAATCAAATATGCCACTTTAAGTGATGGCAGTAAATTATAGATTATTATGGTTATTATTTTTTTTACTGCAGGACAACACAGGCTTCAGCAACATCTTAATAGACAGCCTGTTCTTCACAGACAAGGTCCTTAGCCTTTGACTGGTATCCCACTAAGAGTACTAGCAAATAATGGATGAGCAGCAACTCCTTCTTAGTCAGGCCACACATGTACCCCACGCTTACTGGGAAAATCACTGGGATGTTGTTGGACTTAAATTTCTCTAACCACATCAGCCACACAAGTCTCCAGCTTCCTAATGCTATGACCCTCTAATACAGTTCTCCTGCTGTGGCGACCTCCAACCATAAAATTATTTCCCTTGCTACTTCATAACTGTAATTTTGAACTGTTATGAATGATAACACAAATATCTGAGTTTTCTGATGGTGTTAGGCGACCCCTGTGAAAGGATTGACCCTTGAAGGGGTTGGAGAGTCACAGATTGAGAGCCACTCCTGTATCTGGAGTTACCACACCAAAGAAACTTATATCTACCATTGCTGCTGATGTTCCGACTGTTATCGATGCTTTTTATTCTGAAAGGCATTTTATTATATTGAGTGAAGTTAATGCTGGTTGATGAGTACCTCGTACAGAGTATAAAGACAGAAAAGTTTTGAAGTTCCTGGGAGAAATGTGACAGATAGAAAAATGCTTCTGTCTGGACACAGTGAGGAGAAATCTAAAACAAGAAACAAAAGACAGAAGGCTTTCCTGTTGCAATGGAATTTGAAAATAGTTGCAAGAAGGCCTGATGCCCTCCTGAAGCCACTGTAATGAGGTTGAGGCCTGTGTGCTGTAATTCCTTTGGAAGTAGTTTGAAATGTGAATATCCTACTGATTTGGTTTTGTGTGTAACAAAAATATTGTGACATGGAGTCAGGATGATTTAGGGGTAATGTCATATGAATTGTTTGGGTCAATTACATTTTTAAAAATTTCTTCTAACATTTACATTTACGATCTATACATTATGATCATTTAACTGTATTTGTAGTGCAACTGGAAAATGAGTAGGTTCTGAGGTACAGTTTTTCTGTAGTCTTTTTTGTGCATTGCTATGCATTTAACGTTTCACTCTCTATTCTCTTTTAAATTTTTTTGAAATAAGTTATTATCACATTTTTCAATTATTCCCAAGCATCTGGAACTTTGTAGTCTTTGACCAACCTCTCCCTAAATCCTAAACCAACCCCAGAACCCTAGTTCCTGGAAACTTCCAATTGACTGATTCTAAGTCTGAGTTTTATAATTTTCACAAATAATTGACATCTTTCTGCAGTTGTCTTCCAGGGGCTGGATTATTTCACTTAGCAGACTGTGTTCCACACTCATCCATGTAGCCACATGACAGTGAGATTTCCATATCTTTGAAGGCTTAGTTGTAGTTCGTGGTGTCTGTCCTACTATCTGTTCTGTTGCTGATAGACTTATAGGTTGAGTCTGAATTTTGACTATAAGAACAGTCTATTTCCTTTTCTTTCATTAACATTAATATGTCTTTCTTTTCCTTTTCAATTTCTGGGTTATTTTAAATTTAAAATGTAAATTACTATCAAGTTAAAGAATTTCAGTTCTATGGCTTCTTTTACTTATAAAAGGTCAGAGATATGTATATAATTATTAAGGGAACTTAAGATGCAGGCCAGTATTTCCTTTTTCATTTATGTAACTAAAGGCATATGATAACCAATGTCAACCTTGATCCAAACTGGAATTTGTAATGAATTCTTCTCTATCCTATCTAACATGAGAGCTGTTTGCTTGGGTTAGTTCCTGAATGCAAAATTCTTTTTTATCTTGACATTGAGTTGAATTATCCACAGAAAAGTTGATTCCCTGAAAAAAAAAAAACAATTGACAAATTCTGTATTTGAAATTTTTGTCTGAATTGCAGATGCCTGAGAGAAAACTAACAGAAACTAAAACAAAAAAAATCTTATTGCATTCTTGAAAATAACATATATCAAATACTTCAAGTTACTATTCTCTGATGCCATATTCACATTATATATATGTATACACACATTTTGTGAACTGTGTGTGCATGTTTTGTTGTGCTTAGTGGCTATCCCAATTGTTTGCTGTCTTATTGTGGAGAGCAGTAGAGCTGGAGAGGCATTCGCCTTGACAAGATGGCTCCTACATCCGCTGTCGACTCTTGGTAAACAACTGTTTGCGCATGTGCATAGAGTGAAAAGGCGCCAAGTCATGGACCATCCTGGGGCGTCACAAGGGGTGATGAGCAAACAGCCGATCATGGGCGGACACGCCGCGCTGTGGTGTATATAAGCAGTGCCGATTATTGGCTTGGTCCTTTTTTCTCTTCATGATGCAATAAATGCTTGCTGCAGAAGGATCCTAGTGTCCGCGTGTCTTCTTGCTGGCGAGATGACTGCACGGGCAACAACTGGTACCGAAGCCCGGGACGCCGGGGGAGCCTTACAACCGCTGGTGCTGAGGAGACCCTCTGCTCACGGAGAGGATTCAGAACTGCAGAACAAGGTAAGCTCTGAGAGGCATGCTGTTTGGTTTTAATTCCTCTGACCCTTCCTCAAGGTTAGAGAGCATGGCCGAAGCTGCGGTAATTGTTCTAGTGGCTCTTGTTACGATGTCTATTTGGCATTTGATACAATCTTGCCTGGAGGATGAGAAATGCTTCGCATCTGTAGCGTCGGGACAGGGGGCACATGAGGAGTTACAAGATAGCATGTTAGAAACAGAGCAATGAGAGAGTGGGGGTTAGCCAGGATAAAAGGGAGAGAAAAAAGGGTATACCCAAGAACACAGACCCTTCCACTTGACCTGCGGAAGCGAGAGATAAGGGAAAGGATGCCCTGGGAGAGAAAACTAGAGAAAGGGATGGAGCTTCAACACGGAAGCCCCTCTACACAGTTAAGAAATTGGAGGCCCTCAAGCTTGATAGCTCTGAGGAATTGAGCCCCTCCCAGGAGGAGGACTTGGAGGAAGAAGCGGCTCGCTATGAGGAAGAGAGGTATCATCCGGATGAGCATTTGCCGCCTCTCCAGAATCGAAAGCTAAAGGGAGCGAGAGATCAGTACCTCAGAATGCTTTATGCTGTCCCGCCTGCTCTTCCAAGTGCACCACCTCTATACACTGATAGACACTGTTCAGATTCCTTTTTATCTAAAGGAGACAAGAGTAAACTCTTGCGTGC
>NW_022196903.1:60585869-60586674 GCF_008632895.1 Mastomys coucha | reverse complement strand
CTTGACCAAGATTACACTGGGGAACTACAGGTTCTCTGTTCTTGCCCGCAGGGTGTCTTCTCCATCTCCCCGGTAGATAGGATTGCTCAGTTAATAGTCCTCCCCAGCTTACATGATTGTTTCCCTCCTACGGGACTTCCATGGGGCACCGACGGGCTTGGCTCATCTGGGACAGACTTTGCTCATCTGGTGGTTGACCTTAAGACCAGGCCCACATTACAGTTGTCTATAGAGGGAAAGAATTTTACCGGTATACTAGACACAGGAGCTGACAAAAGCATTATTTCTTCCAACTGGTTGCCTAAGGCAGGGCCTGTAACCCACTCTTTGCAGGGATTGGGATATGAGGCCAGCCCTGCAGTCAGCTCACGCACCCTGGCATGCTGTGTGCCAGAGGGCCAGACAGGAAATTTTGCACCTTATGTGCTTCCTCTTCCTGTTAACATATGGGGGAGAGATGTCTTACAAGGCTTGGGACTTACATTGACCAATGAGTATTCTCAACAAGCTAAGGATATTATGAAAAGGATGGGATATAGAGAAGGAAAGGGTCTTGGCAGGAGAGAGTAAGGAAGATTGAGTCCAATCTCACAAGAGGGCAATCCGGGAAGACAGGGCCTGGGTTTTCCCTAGCGGCCATTGAGGGTTTGATGCCCATACCCTGGCTTACAGAGGAGGCCGTGTGGGTTCCTCAATGGCCACTATCCTCTGAAAAGCTGGAAGCTGCCACAAGGCTAATTGTGGAGCAGCTGCAGCTAGGTCATTTAGAACCATCCACCTCGCCCTGGAACATACCCATTTTTGT
>NW_022196903.1:60568423-60585137 GCF_008632895.1 Mastomys coucha | reverse complement strand
AAGTGAACTCTACACGTCTAGATCTGTCGTTTACAGAAGGATTCGGTTCCTGGATTTCTTCAGCCCTTCCTTATTTTAAGGAATGGGTGGGAGTCGGCCTGTTTGGTGCAGCCCTATGCTGCAGCCTGATGTTTTTGCTCTGGTTGATCTGTAAGCTCAAAACCCAACAAAAACGGGACAAGGTAGTCATTACTCAGGTACTTGTGGTCATTGAACAGGGAACTTCTCCCGTGGTGTGGTTGTCCATGCTACACAAATCATAAAACCTCCTGCCGTCTCGTTCCTCCCCTGGCCAATAGTGCCTTTGCTAGCGACTGCCCAGCAGGGTCAGAGTAGACGAGCTACACCAGCTCCAGCGTACCCAGAGACGGGCAACCTTCCCCAAACGCAGACCAACCTAAGACACAGAGCCCTCAGGCGAGGGGGTAATCCTATGACGGGTAAGGCTGCAGGTTTAATGAGGAATGACCTAAGACAGGGGCCCTGGCAGAGCAAAAGCACTCTCTGACTTGTTATATTTGGCCTTCCCTTTTAACTAAAACAAAAGGGGGAGATGTGGAGAGTGGTAGAGCTGGAGAGGCATTCTCCTTGACAAGATGGTGCCTACATCCGCTGTCTACTCTTGGTAAACAACTGTTTGTGCATGTGCGTAGAGTGAAAAGGCGCCAAGTCACGGACCATCCCGGGGCATCACAAGGTGTGATGAGCAAACAGCCAATCATGAGCGGACACGCCGCGCTGTGGTGTATATAAGCAGTGCCGATTATTAGCTTGGTCCTTTTTCCTCTTCATGATGCAATAAATGCTTGCTGCAGAAGGATCCTAGTGTCCGCGTGTCTTCTTGCTGGTGAGACGACTGCATGGGCAACATCTTATGCAGCATTTGTGTTATGTATTTACATCTTAAAATTTATACTGTGTGTGCAATGTGATTTTCAAACACTTGACAAATCTCTTCCCGTGTCAAACCCACTACTTAATCATCAATACTTCATTCCAGACCCTTTCAGATGCTCTGATCTACCTGACAAGCAAGGAACAATTCAGTGAAGAAGTCAGGCTTTTCTCCTCAGGTGCTCAGGCATCCAGAATGAAGCATGTGACCTGGTAAGAAAGACCAGCCCTTGTGGCATGACTTCTGTGTGAAATGATGCTCTAAAAAAAGCAGCAAGTATTTCCTCCAGAAGGAAGACTTGGGTTGTCTTATTTTGAACATTTGAATGCATTTCTGTAGGATATCTGAGTATAAAGGCTCAAAGTAGGGAGAAAAGGCTACTTCTAAGGGCATTGTGTGGTCCCGTAAGAAGAGGCAAGCTCCCTGAAGAGTTTTTAGTGTGTTTCATATTAAACTTTTTATACATTAGTATTCATTTTCTTGCACCTACCACGATATCAGGTTGATTTTATAGGTAACAAGAGAATCTCCTTTTCCAAACAGAAGCATGGATATTCTTTATACACCTCTTTCTACTGAAAGTATCTAGTTAAATGTGCTGAAATGTGGGGTTACTCACAAACCCACTAAGGCTGAGTCAAGGTAGAAGAAGTCAGTCCAAGTCACTGTTTCTTTCCTGTAAATCACTGTTTTCAAAGCATATCCGTCTGTGTATGTAATGCTAATTTGAAAATAACTTCTTTTTACTAAGTCAGAACTCATTTTACCTAGTGGTTTTATTTTGAGTGTATGAGCTGTATTAAATAACATTCAAGTATGCGATAGAAATTTAATTCAAAGAAGATGGAAAGAGAAGCCATGTGGTCATATTGAGAACACAGTGAAATCTGGCACCTGACTATACTCAACATACTGAACAGATTAAACTAAGATCTCTGTAAATAATATTGAAAGAAATCTTTTTATTGAAAATAATTTCAACAATTTAACAGGTCTGCAATATTTGAAAGAATGATATATTTATATACCCAAGCAATATTAGAAGAACTTGGAAGATTTCGAACACACAAAAAATGGGGGAAAATTTAGATAGCTAAATCCAAACTTTGATTAAAGCCAGCTTTCTGCATATTAGAAAAAATGAAATTTTAGATATATAACCAAATATTAGTAACAAATTTGATTTAGGAGATATAAGTGAAAATATATCTTATAGACAAACATAAAGCAGTCATTTAAATTTATTTTCTAAATAAATTTGTTTAAAATATTGGATTTTAATAATGTTAATTACCCACAATGATATTTTATTACTTAATATATTATTAATTTATTATATTTAATTAAATATTAATAACTATAATTATTAATATTAAGGTCCTATTCATATAGTATAGAGAACTCACTTTTCAGATTTCAGTTATTTTTATGTTATGTGAACAAGTGTTTTTTTTCCTGCATGTATGGATGTGTACTAAAGTTTGCCTAGTGCTTGTCCAGGGCCCACAGAACAGGAGAGGATATTAGACCTCCTGGAACTGGAGTTATATAGAATTGTGAGCCAATCCCCTGGGCTCTCCTCAAGGGCAGCAAAAGTTTTTAACAGCTGAGGCATCTCTCCAACCCCAAACTTCTCCTCTTTTCAAATATTGTTTCAGGATAAACAACGCTGAATATGAAATATATGATGCCTTAAAGAAATCATCCTTTTTTTTTTAAACAGAGTTATGGTGTACACCAGACTGGCTCATACTTGTAGTGACCACTTTCCTTAGCCCCCTGAGTGCTGGGATTATAGATGTATGCCACCACACCCAGACAGGAACTAATCTAAGAGACATATTTAATATAAAACAGTAGAGATATTAACATGCTATACATGCTTAGTTTGCTGGGCCCAATAGTAATTCTGAAATTCTGTTTGTGTGGCTCAATTTTAGATAACAGGAGACATAAAGCTTCTTTTTTATGTTTTCTTGAATACAGAAAGCAGATATTATACACAGACAGACAGCAACTATACGCCCCATTGGAAACATTTTTTCTTTTTTCTTTTATTAGATATTTTCTTTACTTGCATTTCAAATGATATCTCGTTTCCCAGTTTCCCCTCAAAC
Organism: Mastomys coucha; assembly: GCF_008632895.1. Classification (NCBI taxonomy): domain Eukaryota; kingdom Metazoa; phylum Chordata; class Mammalia; order Rodentia; family Muridae; genus Mastomys; species Mastomys coucha. Next base: position 60,582,125 of record NW_022196903.1, on the reverse strand, counting down.
AACAACAACAATAACAACAACAACAACAACAACAAACCAGTTCCCTATACCCTCTCCTTCTTCCTGGCCCTGGCATTCCCCTACACTGGGGCATAGAAGGATCAAGGGCCTCTCCTCCCGACTAGGCCATCCTCTGCTATACATATGCTGCTGGAGCCATGAGTCCCCCCATGTGTACTCTTTGGTTGGTGGTTTAGTCCCTGGGAGCTCTGAGGATACTAGTTAGCTCATATTGTTGTTCGTCCTAAGGAGCTGCAAAACCTTTTCAGCTCCTTGGGTCCCTTCTCTAGCTCCTTCAAATACTCTCTCTTCCTGTATATAGGAGGAAAATCAAAGAGAAGAGAGGATCTTCTGTAGATGCTGGGTTTTTCTTAAGTCCAGTCTTCTGGAAGATGCCAGTGAGTCTCCTGCATGCATTATATTTGACTAAATAAGTTTGTCACCAGTCAGTGGGGTGCATGCAGAGGAGCCCATCCATACTCTGTGTGTTTGTGCCCATTACCTCAATACAACATGTTTCCTCATGATTGTTTTTCTTGAAAATTTGTGTTTTATTTGGATGTAATTCTAGAGGTATGGCAAGTAAATAGTTAAGAAATGAAGCAATGTATTTGGCCTTCAAAATGTCATTTTCACTCTAAATAAATCTTTGTTGGTGACTGGCTTAAATCACATGGACAGAAAGGTCTGGGCAAGTCACATGAAGAAAGTGTAGACTCTGGTTGAAGTAAAAGTAATTTTGAATGTTGTTTATAACTTAAGGATTTGCTCACTTGTTGGACACATGCCATTAAACTCAGCTGGGAGCAATACATTGTGTCAATTATAACTGTTATAGATATGCAAATACATATTTTTCACATATAAAATGCAAACATGTTAGCAGGACAATTGAATAATAGGGGTCCTCAGATCAGAAAACTGGCAAATATACAGTGGATTATAATGGCTTCTGCCTATACTTCAAATATAACAAATGTTTGACTCATCTGATGCTGTTCTATAATTGGGGACAACTGGTAGAAGAAATTGAATTCACACACTCTCAATTACTTCCATGTTAACTGCATTTTTAAAACTTCCAACTTGTGAACTATTGTCTTAAAAACAAATTATGGCAGTGTTCTGTAGCAGAACCCGCTGATTTAAACAAATCAATGTTTCTACAATACTTTTCAGGGCTTTTTCCTTTCTGATGCTGGCTGAAATCTGAGTTCATGTTTAAATATGATTATCATGAACTCAGAAGCAATAATTTTAATGTGTGTCTTGACTCCCTTAGTTCATCATTCTCTCTGTGTTTTTGTAAAGTCAGCTCTGGGATAAAGCACAATTGTCCAGCTCAGCCCAGTTTCACAGCTTATAAGGTAAGCATTCCTTCAGTTAACCATTCTCTTAGAAGAGCAACATACTCCTTTCAATTCTGCTGGCTTCAAGAAAAGCAATGGAAAGAGAGAGCACATTTGGCTGCTCCCATAAAACCCTTGCCTCATAGGATCCTCACACACTGCCAGGAAACAGATACCTCGGCAGTCTCCTATGAGACTCCCACACCCAATTAATGGCCTTTAGAGTCATAAATTTTGGATTATAAATTATCTGATACAGTTACATTTTAAAAAATACAGTATCCACTGTTCTCTGACTTTATAAGAATAGAACTTAGCCTGCACTTTCTCTTTGTTACCCTGTAAATTGAAAAGGTTGCCTCGCAGATTCTTTGCATAGACTTGTCCAAGTCTCCTGTCCCATGGTATGGATGTGAAGCATTTGCGTTGATCATTTCTGTCACTTGTGAATATTTGTGGGTTCCAAATTCTCTATATCTTTACCAGCTCTTGGACTACTAGACATGCTTCATGAAAAACTGATATTTTAGATATTTCAGGGGACTTTCATTAGAGTTTAGCTCCTAATGACTTCTTTATGAGCTTTTTGGCTATTTGTAGTTGAGGCTTGTCAGCTCCTAGATTTAATGTTTTCATTTTCTTGTTGGGTCCTCTATATTTTAGAGTATATATACTTTTTAATATTATTTTTTCAGGTGACAATGACATATCTCTTTTTAAGTATTTTCTCCCAGCTATGACTTTCCTTTCTACTATCTTTACTGAAACATAAATATCTACAAGTTTTTGATAAGCAAAAGTTCTGAATTTCTTAACTGTATGATTGTTCCTTTTAAACCTTACAATTGATTTTATTTATCAGAGTCAGGGATTGAACTAAGGGCTTCAACATGCTGACCAAGTACTCAACCATATTCATATGTAGAAGAATGAAACTGTCTGTCAACCTGAACAAAACGGATCAGAGATCATAGTGCAAGATGTAAAACTCTAGATGGTTGCAGGAAAAAATTTCAAGACACAGTGAGGACTTTCTAAAAGGGACCACAACAGCACAAGGAACAATTCTCAAAGTGACAAATGGAACTGAATTGTTTCAAAGCCTCTGCACAGCCAGGGAAACAACCACCAGAGTGCAGAAAGTCTACATAATGGAAAGAAATCTTACCCAACTTACAAGGCACTAGTATCTAGACTATACAAAGAAAGACTTAACAGTCTACATATCAAGAAACCAAACAATCCATTTAATAAATGGGCTAATGAAATGGTGGACAGTTTTCAAGTGGCCAATAAACACATGGAAACCCATTCAATGTTTTTCGTGAGTAGCAAAATGCAAATTAGAACAACACTGAAATTCCATTTCACCCCAATCAGAATGGCTACTTTAGAAAACAACAACAAAAAACCCCCACATAGCAACGGATGCTGTAAGATCGGTGGAGATGGGTGAAAAGCTTATACACACTGTTGGTGGGAATGTAAATTAGTCAATTAATCATCTGTGTTTATTGGCACACTACTCACAATAGCCAAATTATGGAAATAGCCTAGGTGTCTGTCAAGAGATGAATAGATAGAGAAAATGTATTATACACAAAGGAGTTTCATTCAGCACAAAGAAAAATGAATTACCTTGTTTTCAGGAAAATGAATGCAACTGGAGATTGTTGTATAAGCAAAACAGATTCAGAGAGACAGACTGTTTTCTCTCATGTGGATTTAGATTTTAGATGTATACATAAAAATCACATGTATAGATAAGGCATGGAAGTAGAGGTGAGAATGTCTGCAGAATAACATGAGGGAGAGAGAGCAAAGGAGTGTGAAGATGCTCCAAACAAGGATATGTTAGTATGAGAATGTCTTAATAAGCCCATCAGTATGTACTATGAATACACACTAATAAAATTTTGTATTTAAATGTTCTGAAAATTAATGGTTTAGTTTACCAATATATTTGTTCTACATTTAGCAAAATATTCATTACTCTAAGGTTATAATCATACTCTTGTATATTTTCTCCTAAACATTTTCAGTCTTTAATATATGTCAAAATTGTCTTTGGGATACAATGAACATCTGTAGAAGCTGTTGTCTTCATTTTAGTTCACTGAGCACTGGGCTTGTCTAGCTCCTGGCAGGGCAGGGTGATTTGTATGAGTTTGAGGTCAGCCAGATCTACATAGTGAGACTGCAGAGTGCCATAGTAGAATAGAAAGGCTTCATTTATTTATTTCACATTTTTTGGGGGGGAGGGAGAATTCTATTAATGAATCCATGAGTACTGTGTCTATAACATTTCTACTCCACCTTCTTCTCCTTCAACTCCTCCTATGGCCCCCCACTCCCTCTCAAGTTCATAAGCTCTTCTAATTATTATTGTCAACACACACACACACACACACAGGTGCACACATGAATGCACACACACCATGTACATATAAATGCATCCTGCTGAGCCCATTTACAGTTTACGGCTGAGCACAGTTTTATAGTTCTGTTCTGATCAGCATGGCAGAAAACATGTGCTGGAGCAGGCAGCTCACACAGTATCTGCGAAGGAAGCAGTGTCCATGGTAGTGACCTCTTCCTCTCCCCATTCAGGACCTGGTCTATAGACTTGGGATAGGTTTTCCTGCCTTAGTTAACAAAGTCTTGGAAATTCTTTCATAGATACACAAAAGGTATGATTTACCTATCTCCTGTGTGTTTCCCAGTCCAATTGAGCTGGCAAGATAATCCATATCACAGTCAACACAGTCAAAATTTAAACACTAACAGATGTTATTGCAAAGGAATTTTATCCATTAAATTTAAATTTTAGATGGCATCATTTTTTTTCCCAGGAAAGTATAACAAACAAAAATTGAGAAAAAACAGGTGTGAACACCTTAAAAATAGGGAGATTTTTATTATACTTAGCCATTCAGAAAATGTATGAAATATGTTGAAAATTTTCAACCAATAAATACATCCCTGGCTTAGAACCAGGTGACTGGAGAGTAGAGCCACTTGCAAGTTATCATTCGGTCATACTGTCTACTCATCACTGTTTCCCCAAAGTCACTTACACAATGGATATTGATAAACTACGGTGTTTTGAAGTGTATGTAAAAGATTTCATAGAGAAAATTTTTCTTTTGCCTGGTTTCTTTAGTTCAGCATGGTATCTGTGATCTCACCCAGCTTCTTTCTATAGATGTAGTTGGTTCATAACTGCTCTATAACTTTCTATCATGTAACTATCTCCAAATTTATGATTGTAACTGCTTATTGACATGTTGGTAATGTAACATTCTAATTCTTTTGTAAACACTGTTGTACAAAGTTTCTTATGGGAAAATTAACGTGGTCTTATGGTATATAATTGCAAGACTGGTTAAAGTCTATGTGTGTCTTCGGCCTGAGGAGATACTGGGAAGCTCTCTTCTAGAGCTGAGCATATTGGTCTAGCAATACCCCAGCTAACAGTGAAAGACTTTCTCTTTTTAATTCTCTGTGTTTTCCTCTCAGTTTATATCCTAAGCTTTGTGTAAGTAAGACCATTTATTTTATTTGTTACTATATTTTCAATTATTCTGATTGTTTCTGTTTTTTTTCCCTCCCTCCCTCTTTCTTTACCCATGTGCTCTTCCTTTCTCACTCAGAAATCCCTGTTCAGGAGACAGACAGATACACTGAGGGCACAGGTTGGAGGAGGCTAGGCTTCAGCTGCTCAGTTTTTATGCTCCAAGGTTCAAGCAGCAGTTGAGAATTAATTAAGCTCTGGCTGGCACTTTGTGAAGAAGTCTGTTCAGTCTCCGATGCATTTCTACATCTCTTAATTACAAGTGTGAGGACGACCTGGTGGTGCTTATGGTATACAGATACTTTATTAGTAGTTATGTATTTAATACCAAATCATAAGTAGGAGAAATTATACAGAAAACTGGTATGTGAAAGGATAAACTGGAACATTTTTTTCTAGTAAAGAAAACTATGAAAGACTTCCAGTTAAGATGGTGAGATAGAGCTGCCCGAGGAATCTAAGAGCCAAGAGTCAGATTACGAAAAACACAAGAGTGTATTCCAAAGGCAGAAGGAGAGAAAACTTCAAATGTCTTTGAAGGGTGGAGGGAGACCTGCAAACCTAAGGAAAGAGACAGGAAACACAGCAAATTCCAACAGGCTTCAGCCATGTTGTGTCCTGTTGGGTTGGCAGAGTGGAGGCCTCTTCCAAAAAGTTATTAACTCTTCAGGAGGGGTAATGGGGATCGAACCTTCAAGGGAAGGGTTCTCGGTGAGAAGATTCTCAGAGAAAAGCCCAAGAGGTGTTGGGAACACATGCACACACAAGACAAGAAGCATGAAACAAGATAGTAGTACGCTTTCAAAAAGTCACAACTCCAAACTACTGACCTCAAGGGTACTGAAATAAGGAGACCAAGAAGTGTGATACAGTGCATAAAGTATACTTACGGTAGAAATCATGTGCTCATTTAGATTCATGCTGAAAAGACCCCCAACAAATCAAAGGTTTGCTATCCCTCCATGATAATAGCCTTAAAGAATTCAACAAAACAAGAATGTACTGCAATTTTAGTGCTAGCATTATACTAAATTAGGAAGAAATGAGAGCATAGGATAGAAAGATAGTTCAGTGGGTAAAGGTACTTGCTGCCAAGCCTGATGACCTGGGTTCAATCCTCAGGACCTGCATGGTAGAAGGAGTTAACAGACTTCTCTTGCAAGTTGTTTTCTGAACTCCATGCACATTTCATGTTATGTGCACACATACACACTAAATTTGCTGTTATAAAAATGTAAAAAGTTAAGAGTATTTCTTGTTAAGTCTGGAGGGATGGAAAGGTGCCCATTCTCTCAACTTTTTTTTCTTGTATATGTTCTTATTTATATTTCAAATATTTCTCTTTTCCAGGTTTCCCCTTTGGAAACCCCTAACCCACCCCCTCTCCCTGCTTCTATGAGGGTGTTCTCCCACCCACCTACTCCTATCCTCCCATCCTGCTATTCCCTTTCACTGGGGTGGGCATTGAACACCCTCAGGCCTGAGGGCCTTTCCTCCCGCTGATGTCCAACAAGGCCATCTTCTGCTATATATGTGTCCAGCACCATGGGTCACTCCATGTGCATTCTTTAGTTGGTGGTCCAGTCCCCAGGAGCTCCAGGGGTCTGGCTTGCTGGCACTATTGCTCCCTCCATGGGGCTGCAAACCCCCTTAGCTCCTTCAGTCCCTTCTTCATCTCCTCCATGTGACTGAGCATGGCTGCAAAGATAGTTCAGATAACATTAAATAATTTGATCATTTTTGGCTGACCATTGACTTGTATATCTTAATTACCTTTAACAGTTTAAAATAAGTTAACAACTTTCTAATAAAATTAGGATTTTACAATTTTGATACCTGTTAAATTTGAGCCTTAAAAATACAATTATTGAACCGGGCAGTGGTGGCCCACGCCTTTAATCCCAGCACTTGGGAGGCACAGGAAGGCTGATTTCTGAGTTCGAGACAAGGCTGGTCTACAGAGTGAGTTCCAGGACAGCCAGAGTTATACAGAGACACCCTGTCTTGAAAAACCAAAAAAAAAAAAAAAAAAAAAAAAAAAAAAAAAATATTGAATTAAAGATATTTTAGTGTGAAAACAAACTTTAAATCATGAATACAGTTCACAGACTAGATACCTCATTTTTATCATCCTTTTATGGTATACTTACACAAAATGCCAGTTTTTTTATTTGACTCAGTTTCTCTAAATAGCTAAAATTCAATAAAGATAGCAAAAATGTCAGTTTTTTTTTTAAATTTAGTTTCAGAAAGTAGCTAAAAGTTAACAAAGTTAACAAAGGGCCTGAATAGACCATTATAATTATAGGAATTTATAAATATTAATCACCAAGCATATGTTGCATAGACTTTGTTCATATTTTTTTTCCTTAACAGTTATTTTTCATTCTCAGGACAGAAATAATTACACAAAAATCCATCCTAATCCAAAATATATTGGAGACTTGCTGTTGCCCCTTTAATGTAGGGAAAATAGAATAAGACAGACAGTCTTGGAGGCCTAGCGTTGCCTCCTTACTCTAAAAATCTGGAGATTGTGAGGGTCTGCATATATATGCTTGGCCCAGAGAGTGGCACTATTAAGAGGTGTGGCCTTGTGGGAGTATCACTGTAGGTGTGGACTTAAATACCCTCAACCTAGCTGCCTGGAAGCAAGTCTTCCACTAGCAGCCTTCAGATGAAGATGTAGAACTCTCAGCTCTGCCTGCCCCATGCCTGCCTAGATGCTGCCATGCTCCCACTTTGATGATAATAGACTGAACCTCTGAACCTGTAAGCCAGCCCCAATTAAATGTTGTCCTTTATAAGACTTGCCTTGGTCATGGTGTCTCTTTACAGAAGTAAAACCCTAACTAAGACAGGGATATGATAGTAAATACAGGCCCTAGTAAAATTAAGAAGTTTCATGGTGGCTGTCTTAATTTATATTACATGGTCCCCTTAATCCTGTTTGCTACCACGCTATGTCATACAGAGGCCCAAGGGCTTTATGGCTTGCCTGTAGTTGGAGTGAACTACAATGTGCAATTATGTGGGAGAGAAAGAGAAGTTTGAGCATTTTGAAGAGAGAGGAAACTGGAGATTCATGGGTGGAAAGGAATTGCCTTGTTGTTGTGAGTAGCCTGCCCTGCCACCTGAGACCATTACAAAGTCCCAACCCCTGTTTCTCTGAGGGCTGGATGTGCCTATGTATGTAACAGCAGGGATTGAACTATAGCTCGTATAAGGATGTCCCTAGTCTGGGCAGCTGCTGGGACCATGTAGATGTCCGGGGCTTTGCAGAACTGGCCCTGCCCCTCACTGGCTGTGGTACTCTAGAATTCTGGAGAGCTGGCCCCACCTCTCACCAGTGACAGCATCTCTCCTGGGCAGTTCCTGGAGCTGGCCCTGACAGGGAGCTTAAGGGTGAGCTGGCCTGGAGGGAAAGAATATGGGAAGGTTAACATTACCACTCATCTGCGGTGAGGTGGAATGGGTACATGGGTGATGCTTTTCTCGACCCCCCTCCACCCCGGAGACAGGGTTACTCTGTATTGCCCTGGCTGTCCTGGAACTCACTCCAGGCTGGCCTCGAACTCAGAAATCCTCCTGCCTCTGCTTCCCAAGTGCTGGCACCACCGCCTGGCTGCTTTTCTCCCTTCTTACCAACTGCAGTAGTCAGAAGAGCTGGCTTTGAGGTCATAAGAGCGGGACAGCAAGTCCGGCCTCTCACTGGCTGTGGCACTTGGGAGAATAGGTCCTGTGCCTTGCCAGGGTCACAGAGTGGAGCTGCCCTAGATGGTGAAGGTATGAATGGATGAGCCAGAGCGGAGGGTGTGAGAGCAGGTGTTCTATCCCAGCCCCTTGCTGGCTGCAGCATTTGGGAGAGCGGGCCCCACACATTGACTAGGCAGCACAGTAGAACAGACTGTAGAAGTGTAGGAGTGGGGAAGCTGGCCCCAAGGGCATGAGAGCAGGAGAGCTGACCTGCTTCCTTCCAATAGAGGCATTGGGTGGCCTAGCCAGAGCAGTGCTGGAGAGGTGGTGAGTGTGGTGGTGTGGCAAGGATAAGGATGAGCCAGCACTCTGACCAGCTCAGCAAGGCCCAGATCCAGGGCTTTGAGTTGGCCCATCCCCAAATCTATATCATCTGTGAACTGTGCATATGAAGGAGCCAGTCCTACTGATTTAAAGCTGCAGGATCTTCATGACACAGGGCAACAACAGGATAACCAGGAGGAGTCCCAGTGAGGATCCAATATTGATGGTGTCACAGAAGCCAGAGACCTCAAATCAGGCACATTGTAATGAAAATTTGCAAGTGATGATGTGTAGACAGAGGGGTATATTATAGGACACACTGAGACACACTACAGCTTCCATAACGAGAGTTTTTTTTTATGTTTTGTTTTGTTTATTTTGTTTGTGTGTTTTCTATTTTTTGGAGGGGGGAGGGTGGGATAGGCAAAGGACCGATAGGAGGGAATGGGGAGATAAGTGGAACTGGGGTGCATGATGTAAAACTCACAAAGAATCAATAAAAACTTAAAAATAAACACACACACACACAGATGCTGAGGCAGCCTTTTCTTCAAAAAAAAAAAAAAGATTTATTTATTTTATTTATATCAGTACGCTGTAGCTGTCTTCAGACACACCAGAAAAGGCCATCAGATCCCATTACAGATGGTTGTGAGCAACCATGTGGTTGCTGGAAATTGAACTCAGGACCTCTGGAAGAGCAGTCAATGCTTTTAACCACTGATCTATCTCTCCAGCCTGTGAGGCAGCCTTTTAAAACCACACTTACAGACTGTGAGTGAGATAACACATACTTCTGGGATGGTAAAGATAAAAACAGTGTTTTTCATGCTCATAGAAGCAGAAGCATAGGTAGACCAAAAGTATAAAGCAAACTAATTCTGGCTCTGAACGTGATTGTGAGCCAGAGGCTTGTAAAGGATCCAAGTGAGCTGGGAGTTTTAAAGGTAGGAGGCCTCAGACCATGCTGCCATTCTGTCTTATGGAGTTATTTAAATCCGTCTAGATGTTAAAAATTGAAAGTTCCAAATTTGGGCCAGCAGTGGCTATTTGGGTGATGTATTTTGAGGTCAAATTTGCATTGAAAGGTAGAAGGAAGTAACCAGTTTCAATTCTACAGAAAATTTGGAGTAGATAAAGGACAAAGGCAAAACAGGAGTCAAATCTAGCCATCTTGAGTACTCCCCAAATCTTGGATTTGACCAAACAGGCTGGAAAGGGAGGCATTCTTTGCCCCTACAAAATCTAGCTCTTAATATTGCAGGGCCAGTAGATTCTCAGAGTTTCCTACTATTGGTGAGTGGAAAATTACAGGAATTTTCACCCAATCTTAGCCAGTAGAAATCTCTTGGAGTATCGCAACAAGTGAATCTCAATGCAAATGGGGCTCCATTGTGCCTTATATTTAATTGGGGAACCTCTGAGTTGGGTCTCCCCTCCCCCCTGTTTTTACAGGGTGTGTCTGTATAGTCCTGGAACTCACTCTGTAGACCAGGCTGGCCTCAAACTCAGAAATCTGCCTGCCTCTGTCTCCCAAGTGCTGGGATTAAAGGCATGTGTCACCACTGCACCACTGAGTTAGGTCTAACAGATTACTTTGTTCTTGAATTTTGCTATGTTGCATGCATGTTCTGGTTGAATGCAATAAGGCTTCCTACCTTTAAGGTCAGACTGTGTAAGGATGGGAGAGAAAGGGCAGAGACGGAGAGTGAAAAGAGAAAGGGACCAGAGAGAAACTGCCTGGGGCCAGGGGATGTAAGAGAGCCAAGGATGAGATTGAGCAGATAGTAGGCTCAGATTTCTCATTGCGTTTCTGTACCGCTTGTTAGATTGCTAAGAAAGCTGTAGGGAGACAGAAAGCAGAAAGAGAGGAGTTTGTTCTCACCTTAGGCAGGGCCATGCTTGTCCATGGTCAGAAGGCACTCTTGTTAGTCACGTGTGTGGATGGCCAAACAGAAGGGGATGGGATGTTGCACTTATAGAAGTGAAAAAGACTATGACACCATAGTCCCTTCCATTTGAAACTTCTTGACCTGACCTCAAGAGAAGCTGGGAAGTGTCATCATTCAGCAGGAAACTATCAAGTAGTCATTAATGTCTCCATAACTACTAGGTTGTTAAGTACATGAGGAAGCTTAGATTTTATTATATGAGTATTTTATGTTTTCAAAAACAACTTTATTTTTTTTCAAGGATCAACAACAGGCAATGTTTAAAATTGCTTTTCTTGGTATCTCTTGAGATCATTAACTATTAATGACTTTTCTACAAACACAATTCTCATTTTTTTGTAACTCATTTTTTTGTGAAATGGCACGCCTCATGAGGGCTGAGGCTAGCAGATGGAATGGGAAGCAGGCATACTTACCAAGCATGTGGTAACACACATGACGATGTTTAAAGCATCTCTTCTGGATTACTTGAGGTTGCTGGCTTTCTATAGAGTTCGACTATATTATCGTCTTAATTCTGAGAAATTGTGTTGTGGTGGTCAGAGGCTTTTGCAGTTTATCCTTGCAATTACTAGTGGTAAAGCCATTCTGTTTCTACTGCTGTTTTAAAAGGGAGGATTAATCGGCAGTAAGTGCTACGCCTGCCTGCTGAAAGCATAGTAAGGCCATGACCCTGCACTGCTGCTTAGGTGTGTGCTTCTCTCTGCAGATGTTTTCTGGGCTCAGTACCGTGCTTCAGTGTCACATAAAGAGTTATGATATATTGAACTATTTCCAGGGTGTCTGGGAGCCACTCTCTCTTTTGGACCAAGGAACAACCATTCAAAGATGAGTACTAAACCGAGTCAGTGTGTGTTTGGCTAGATGAACTTCAAGGTCCAGAAGAGAGGGTCTAGTTGTTTTGCAAATAAAAGCTTTGATGAAGAGGCAGCAGCTGTTTGGTTAAATTAGAATTTTACTTGATTTGAACCCTGTTAAGGGCCAGACAAGTTTAGGCAAAAAAAATTAATGAATTTTTTCTATGATAAAACGTGTAGATATGGTGCTATATATTATCTACCTTCAAGTCCTAGAGGTGCTATGTTAATGCCCTAACCATAGTTACAAACTGGACTTGGCTGATGATTCTTTAAAACAAACACAATTTCTTAACTGCTATTATATATAGGGGTAGCAATGTGAAAGGGATTAAAAGCTAAAAGAATAATGAAAGCAAAGATAATTCTCATAGCAACAAGGAGACATTAATGACTGATAGTCAATTCATATAAATATATATGAATATAAATATATGAGTCATATATATATCATGGCTATACCCAAAGGAAGAGTGTACATATTTTCTATTCTGCTGTTTGGAGGGGTTTAGTATTAGTTACATGCTACTTTTTTCTGTGGTATTTATTACCTTCTCTTTAAAAAAATATAAAATGTAAAATATTCATAATAGCTCCACCAAAAGAATTTTAAAAGATTCCAAGTTAATTTGAATTTGTCTGAATCTATACTTAGTGTGATTAAATCAATATTTTTTTTAATACTTGCATGAATTTGAGTTCTTATAGCCTCAGGAACCTTTGAAATTATGGTCAGAAAAATGAGAAATTTTACATGTAGAGTTTTCAATTCAATTTATTAAATGTTTTAATGGTCTGAATGATGTACCTAGTAGTACACTCCCAGGATTATCCCTCCAACACTTCCTAAAAAGTCTACATAGATTAATTAGAGGCTAAAATTTGATTTGGGAATTCTTTTTTTTTATTAGATTTTTTTTATTTACATGTCATATGATATCTCCTTTCCCAGTTTCCCCTCCGAAAAAAATAAAAAATAAAGTAAATAAAGTAAATAAAATAAAAGAAAAACAAACAAACAAAAACAAACAAAAAAAACCCTGTTCCCTCTCCGCTCCCCCTGCTCACCAACCCACCCTCTCCAGCTTTCTGGCCCTGGCATTCCCCTATACTGGGTCATAGAAGCTTCACAGGGCCAGGGGCCTCTCCTCCTATTGATGACTGACTTGGCCATCCTCTGCTATACATATACTGCTGGAGCCATTAGTCCTACCATGTGTACTCTTTGATTGGTGGTTTAGTCCCTGGGAGCTCTGAGGGTACTAGTCAGTTCATATTGTTGTTCATCCTAAGGGGCTGCAAACCCTTCAGCTCCTTGGGTCCTTTCTCTAGCTCCTTCATTGGGGGCCCTGTACTCAGTTCAATGGATAGCTGTGAGCCTCTACTTCTGTATTAGTCAGGTACTGTCAGAGCCACCCAGGAGACAGCTATATCAGGCTCCTGTCAGCCAGTACTTGCTGGCATACACAAAGATTGTCTCGATTTGATGGTTGAATACGGGAAGGATTCCCAGGTGGAGCAGTCTCTGGATTGTCCTTCCTTCAGTCTCTGCTCCATAGTTCGTCTCTGCAATTCCTTCCATGGGTATTTTGTTATCCCTTTTAAGAAGGAATGAAGTGTCCACATTTTGGTCTTCCTTCTTCTTGAGTTTCTTGTGGTTTGTGGATTGTACTGGGAATTCTTTATTTAGCATATTAGATGTTGACACATTAGCTGAAGTACTCATAGACTTTAGAAAAAGATCTTGGCATTAAGCCAGAGACCCGGGCGGGATCCGCCGTTGTCTCTCTGGTGAGGTTCTGAGACTGGAGCAGCCAGCCTGGAGGCGCCTTAGGCCAGAGACCCGGGCGGGATTCGCCATTTTCTCTCGGATGAGTTTCTGAGCCGGGAGCCACAGGCCCCACGACTCCCAGGGGAGCCGCAGGGCAGCAGGGACACGATCCTCTCAGC
>NW_022196903.1:60555071-60561241 GCF_008632895.1 Mastomys coucha | reverse complement strand
GAAGGAGTTGCAGAGATTAACTATGGAGCAGAAACTGAAGGAAGGACAAGCCAGCCTAAATATAGCTGTCTCCTGAGAGGCTCTGACAGTACCCGACTAATATAGAAGCAGAGGCTCACAGCCATCCATTGAACTGAGTACACAGTCCCCAATGAAGGAGTTAGAGAAAGGACCTATGGGGCTGAGGGGTTTGCAGTCCCTTAGGATGAAACAACAATATGAACTAACTAGTACCCTCAGAGCTCCCAGGGTCTCAACCACCAACCAAGGACTGCACATGGTGGGTCTGAGTGTTCTGGCATCACGTGTATAGTAGAGGATTGCAAATTCAATCATCAATAGGAGGAGAGGACCTCGGCCCTGTGAAGGTTCTGTGCCACCAGTGTAGTGAATGTCAGGGCCAATAAGTGGGAGAGGGTGGGGTGGCAGGCATGGGGAGGTGGGAGGCAACAGGGTTTTGTTCTTGTTGTTTTTGTTTGTTTGTTTGTTTGTTTTTTGGAGGGGAAACTGGGAAAGGAGAAATTTACATGTAAATAAAGAAAATATCTAAAAAAAAAAAGAACCAGGGAAGTTTCTCTCTCCCTCCTTCTCTCTCTCCCTCTCCCTCTGCCTCTTCCTCTCTCCCTCCCTCCCCCTCTCCCTCTCTTTCTCTCTCTTTAAGTCATTAGTCTTTCCAGGAATGAGGGAAGCTATATGGCCTTGTTTTCTGCTTGGGTTTTATGGGAAAACAAGCTTCACTGGCAACTTTATCTCCCAGAGGGTCTAGGACATTTCATTCTGGAATACTGTTTCAGGGTGTTTATGAATATGAACATCTAGAACCCTCTGTGTACCTTTATGATTCTGTAGATTATTTCCCTTTGAAAATCAACAATGTTCATTGATTTAATATCAACACAAAGTAATGCTTTATTATAAATTCTAATCCTGGTCTACCATACACAGCATTTGCAGTTTTAAAATTCTTCCTTTGCAAGATTCAGAGAGCTGTGTCTTATGTCCAGGATATCATCCCACTCACAAAGACACAGAGATGGAGATCGATGCAGTAAGCAAAAGGTTTTAAAGATCCAGTATACTGGGGTTGTTCTACAAAGCAATTGGGGCAAAAGCGACCCCAAGGAACAAAAACACACACTTTTTATACCCTTCTGGAACATAGGTTTACAGCATGAGTTGATTATCTCGCATTGGTGGAGCCCATTGTCTTTTGACTCCATTGACCTTTGTGCTCAATGGAGGAAGAAATACCTGTTGCATGCAGAAGGGGTGGGGGGAGATCCACCCCCTACTGGGGACATTTCCTGGAACCAGGCATTACTCCCTGCAATTAGAATGTCTCTCAAGGATGGATGTTTGATCAGTAAACTCTTTTTGAAGCTCCCTGATTTTAAGCTTAATGGGCATTCCTGGCTTCTCAATATTTTCATGAGGTGTCCTTGTTTGATCAATTCTTGTATCTTCTTCTGTAATTCTAAATAATATAGAGTCACCTGGTATATCCATATGAGCTGTATTAGTCAGGGTTCTGAGTCACAGAACTTAGGGTAGTCTCTATGTAGTAAAAGAATTTATTGATGATTTATAGTCTGGAGTCCAACTCCCAACAAAGGTCAGCAGCAGCTGTGAATGGAAGTCCAAGGATCTAGCAGTTGCTCAGTCCTACAAGGCAAGTAGTCAAAGCAGAGCGAGCCTTCCTTCTTCCAATGTCCTTATATAGGTCTCCAGCAAAAGGTGTGGCCCAGATTAAAGGTGTGTGCCACCACACCTTTAATCTCAGATGACCTTGAATTTGTAGATCTTCCTATCTTAATCTTCTGAGATTCATAGCCACTATGCCCCAAGATCTCCATGCCAAGATTCAGGTGGGAAACTTGTATCTCTTAGCCTCCAGATTAGGGCCACAGGTGAGCCTTCTCATTTCGGATTGTAGTTAATTTCAGACATAGTCAAGTTGACAACCAGGAATAGCCACTACAATCCAACCCTTGTCAACTTGACACAAATAATATCTCATGTCCACATGAAATAATAACAAAATTGTGAGATGATATAACTATTCCTCATATAATCACAAACACATTTGTAAATTTACAATGGGGCAATGTCCCTTGGGAACATTCTTTTAGTGTCTCAACTTAAGTAGCAATTGATGTTAAAGAAATTGGAAGAAAGCTCGGTGGTGGTGGTTCACGCCTTTAATCCCAGAACTTGGGAGGCAGAGGCAGGCGGATTTCTGAGTTCAAGGCCAGCCTGGTCTACAGAGTGAGTTCCAGGACAGCCAGGGCTACACAGAGAATCCCTGTCTCGAAAAAAAAAATTGGAAGAAAGAAAAATGTATTCTTAACAAAATAAGGCAGAGGCATTCATATTACTTTATAATCCTCGTTTCTGCAAGTGATTAGTGGCCTTAGCTGGTATTTATAACTACATTCCTCTACTACCCATTCTGTATGTCCTTTTCCCTCAGCAAGCACCTCAGCAAGTCTTGGCTCTTTTCCTAGAGGATTGACCCATACCTTCATTCCTGATGGATCTGCATCTTTTGTCATCCTGCTTGGATTAGGCTGTTGTAATTTCCCATTGACTTTAATCACAGGACATGGAAGAACTAAGAGATGCCCTAAGGGATGTCCTGCACTCCAGACATATTCCTGCTTACCTCCATTGTTAAGAGGCAATCCAATTTCTCCATGATAATCTGGATCTATCATTCCTCCTAACACTGTTATTCCTTTCTTAGCCTGTTAGTTTAAGGGCATTAGAAGCCCAAAATGACCAGGGGGAAGTCTGAGCTTCCAGTTCAATGGCATGTTTGTTGTGGCTCCTGGTAGGAGAACTCCACCCTCTGGAACTAAAACTTCTAGGCCAGCAGAACCTAGAGTTGTGGGGACAGGAAGCAAAAATTGTCCTAGAGGGTCACTAGGAGTGATAGTGAGTAGAACTATTCCCTTTTCCACCCCTTGATTCCTGGACCCATGGATCCTGGCTATGGGGGAAACTGTACTATATATTGGACACTGATTCAAAGCGTATACTGCCTTCTGAAGAACTCTGCCCCAGCCCTCCATGCTGTTGCCACCTAATTGATACTGTAGCTGTGTCTTCAAAAGGCCATTCCATCTTTCTATCAGACCAGAAGCTTCAGGATGATGGGGAACATGGTAAGACCAGTGGATTCCATGATCATAGGCCCACTGTCGCACTTCTCTGGCTGTGAAGTGAGTTCCTTGGTCAGAAGCAATACTGTGTGGAATACCATTATGATAGATAAGGCATTTAGTGAATCCACGGGTGGTGGTTTTGGCAGAAGCATTTTGTGCAAGAAAGGCAAATTCATAACCAGAATAAGAGTCTACTCCAGTAAGAACAAAATGTTGTCCTTTCCATGCAGGAAGTGGTCCAATGTAGTCAACCTGCCACCAGGTTGCTGGCTGGTCACCTAGAGGAATGGTACCATATCTGGGGCTCAGTGTTGGTTTCTGTTGTTGGCAGATCTGGCATTCAGCAGCAGCTGTAGCCAGGTCATAAGCCATCCCCATCAATGAGTTCAATCAACTACAGATATAATTATTAGGAAAATCATTTTCCTGTAACTATTCTCCCAAGACAAACTCCTGGTTTCAGTCTCCATTTCATGTCTGCAGCCTGATACATACTCTGTGAAGCTCTATCCTTAGAATTTCCCTTGGAATTTTGTTCTTCTCTATGAGATCTTCACCTTGATTCTTGGAAGCCATCTTTTTCTTTTTTTTATCTACTCCCTTTTAATCCTCTACCTCCATGGGTATCATTTATGACAGTGTCCAGATATAATATGTATGAAATATGTTTTTTGAAATCTTAGGTATCCAAAATAAATGAATTTTATCTTTTCCCCAATTGAATCATGATTTTGTTTTTACATTCTAGGACATTTAAAAACTTGTTTATTGAACTACTGTTGTGCAGCATGTACCATTCTCGAAACTGAGTGTATGAGGATGGGTTGTGCAAAATGAAAATGAACTAGACCTTATATAAAAAATAGTTTTATTTGGGGGGGCAAAAGATAATCAACAGCATGTCATTGTTGTATAGATACTTTATAGATTATATACATACATACATGTGTTTGTGCATGCAGAAATATGTGTGTACATACACATGCATGGTAATATAAAGCAATGTCAAGGAAAGGAATGATTTTGGAATGTTATTGTTTATAGAAATTAGCAGGTGGCCTGAAGCAGGGATATAAAATACAAATAAAATGAGTCATGTTTATTTCTTGTGGGGAAAACACTCAAAACTTCAGTTTGGACCTTGATATAGGTGTTTTGAGGTTTGCCCTCCAATACAGCTTAGACTGAGCACTCTCACTTCAGTTTCTTTTTCTGGAGGAGTCCAGACACAAATTTTTATACTGAAATCAATCTTTTCTCAGAAATTTAAAGCAGTCCCCCCAAAGTATAAGGTCTAGGGAGTAGGAGAAAGCAAATAGAAGTTGTCTTTTGGCTAAATTTGTCATGGTTTCTGAAGATGATGAAACAGCTGGGTCATGTAAACATCACCCAGAGAAAGCCAGGAACCTCAGTCTAGAGCATATACCTCCATCTTTTCTCCTATTTCGCTATAAACAGTCAATGGGTCTTGCTTCTCTGTCCTTCCTTATGGCGTTCCCTAGCTTCTCTGTGCAGACACAGAAAGCTCCATACTTCCTTCACAGATTTTTAGCCATGACTGCTATCTTATTTAGTATCTTATTTAGGACTTCAGTGTGCACCCAGGTTTTCTGAATGATATATTGAAGTTATGTTTCTGAGGAAAATGGAAAATTTCCTTGGATACCATTATGACCTATTAACATGGGAAATTTCATAGCTTCAACTGTGGTTTTAATTGTACTTATATATCTTTAGGTTTTAGATAATTACTGTGATAAAGCCAAGTGTTGTGATCATCAGTGTAGTATAGGAAATGATGATAGTTGAGAAGCAATCTGATTTCATGTTTGAAAATCTACCTGACCATATTGGTCACATCTATCCTACTGATACATTATTGGGATTAAGATTGAAATAAAAATGAGATTTTTTTTCCATTGTGTGAATGCTACATTTTATAGACGAGTTTATAGAAACTTGTCACCTAAATAAAAACACTGTCAGATCCATCACTCCTAGAAAGTTTCCTCTTGACAGATTGCCATTTGTCTCCTTGCCACCACAGCTTGAGCTCACTACTCTTCTGAACTTACTAACACTAGAAGCATGTAGCTGAAACATGAAGATCTTTAAAATTATTTTGCAACTTTTCAGTATATTTGTGGGAAAATATAAGTTACTGTAAATCTAACAATCTAAAAATAGAAGATTAACATTAGGAATAAGGTTATTAGGTATGACAGGGTAAGACAGTAAAGAGGTTTCTTCAGCTTGTATTATTGTTGAGGCCAATTCATCTTTAGCTAGAATTTGATCTCCTTGATGGAGAATTGTTGGGAACCATGAGAGCCCTGAGATAAACATCCTGCCCCAGCTAGTTGAGAACCCTGAGATTAACATCCTGCCTGACAATCACAAGGATCCTGCAGGAGACAAAGCAGTTATGGCAATGATCTTTACATTTTGGGGTATCATCCGAGACATTCTTGAGGGCGCTGACTCCGAATCAAACATCAGCTCCTCTCAGTTGCAGAACTCTGTCTCTCACAGTCCTGGCCTGGGTCACGTCCCCCTTCTTGTCCGCCCTCTCGCTCTCCATCTCAGGCCTCTATTTCCTTTACTCTCATTGATATGCCACAGGAGGACTGTCAGATTCCGCCCTTGCCTGCTGCCGCTCCTGATGCTCCCCTCTATCCACCTCTCGCCTGACAGGTCCCTCCGGTTCCTTCCCCTTGTCATCATCCTCCTCCCTATGACGACCCTTTCTCCACTGTGGAGAAGGGCCTTTCTATACCTCTCTGCGCTCCAGTCTTCTGCCAACCGTCTGCGCCCATAAAACCCACCTCTTCTCCCTCTGCCCCCCACACCTCCCCCCCCCCGCCTTCCTCGCAGTTCCGCAGTTCCCGAACCGCTCGACCCTGGCGATGCTGCGGTCCTTGCGGAGGAAGCGGCCCAGTATCATTCTGAAGATTGGCCTCCCCTAACCCTGTCCTCTGCCCCTCCCCTGCCTCCTGACATCGCCTC
>NW_022196903.1:60553637-60554652 GCF_008632895.1 Mastomys coucha | reverse complement strand
GCTACCTTACACCAAACGAGTGGCTTTCTGTTACTCAGTCTGTTCTGACTCGGGGGCCAGTTCCTCACTTGGCGCACCGATTGGGTCGATCATTGCCACTCCTTGGCTCATGCCAACAGCCAGAGTAGCCATGTCTCCACCAGACGGTGGACACTAGAGAAACTTCTTGGCCAAGGCAAATATGCCTCTGATGAAAAACAAAGAGACTTTTCATTTAAAAATTGTTGAGACTGCCATCCATAATCAGACAATTTCCTACTATTCCCCTTCTTCCCCACTCTGGCTGTTAATTCTCCCCACTACCTTTTCACCTACAGGGCTATTATGGCAAATCAGACCTCTGTTTTGGCTACATTTGCCCGCTACTCCTTCTAAGGTTTTACCCTCCTATCCTCTTTTAGTAGCTCAAGTGCTTAAATTGGGAAGAGAACTCTTAAAATATTTGGGAAAGATCCCGATATTATTAGTCAACCCTATAGCCCCGCCCAGGTCCAGTGGCTCCTACAATATTCTGATGACTGGGCCATCTCCTGCATCTCATTCTCTGGCCACCTTGATAACCATTATCCCCCTGACAAAATGATTCAGTTTTTACAGCATCACCCTGTTGTCTTCCCCAAAACTACACAGAGTTTTCCTATCCCCAAAGCACCTCCCATTTTTTCAGATGGTTCTTCCATAGGCCTTGCAGCCCTCTCCATTGATCATAAGATGTTTCAAAAACAGACCACAGTTCTGCCCAGCTCTTTGAGTTAGAGGTGGTCCTACACGCCTTTGAACTCCTTGCAGATACTCCTTTCAACCTGTATACCGATAGTGCCTACGTTGCCTCCTCTGTCTCTCTTCTTGAAACTGTCCCCTTCATCAAACCTGATACTAAAGCTTCTCCTCTCTTTGCTCAGGTCCAAAGCCTTATCTCCAGACACTCCCAGCCCTTCTTTCTTGGTCACATTCATGCACACTCAGATCTCCCCGGACCCCTGACCGAACAAAATGCACGAGTAGATCTTGCTAC
>NW_022196903.1:60542018-60549726 GCF_008632895.1 Mastomys coucha | reverse complement strand
CCTAAGGCCATCAGCCCTGACCCACCCTGGCTCTCTCCCCACGACAAGGGACCTGGTAAGTCAGAGACTGAGCTGGCATTAAGTCTTGACCGCCTAAGACAGGGCAGCCCCGTGTGGGGGGGGGATTGACCCAGTGACAGGTAAGAGTTTGAGCATTGCCCTCTACCAGGCTCAGACTCCCATTGTGAGACCTCAAAGATGAGGTTGAGAAGCCTCCTTCCAGGGCACTTCATTGTGATGGTCCAATTGACCTTATTACACAGACAAGGGGGAGATGTTGGGAACCATGAGAGCCCTGAGATAAATATTCTGCCCCAGCTAATTGAGAACCAGAGATTAACATCCTGCCTGACAATCACAAGGATCCGGCTTGGCCTTGGGAAAAGAACATTCACAGAAATCCACCCCCTTTCCACCTGTCATCCACCCCCTCCTCACCTGTCACACTGGAGCTCAACCCCAGAAGATTTTGTAACCCTCCATCTCCCTCCTTCCTCTCCCCCTCCCCTCCAAGATTTTTGCTTTAAATATGCTCGGCTGCACTAAGTAAACGGCTCTTCACAAGCAATGCTTCCTTGAGTCCTGTCGTCTCTCTCGCCCATTCTTTATTCACAGGTTGTGACCCTCCTCGTTCCCCCGAATAATGTGACCTGCAGGCCAGGTCAGAGAATCTCATGGAAAATCACCCAAGAACTTGAGGAACCTGAGGTCATGATGTCCTAGCTAATTTTGCTTCTGTTAAACTGCTCACTTGCACAAAACATCTCCACACAACTATCAAATAAGGTACCAAAATGTTGGTTTTGCCCTTAAAAGCCCCTTGTTCCAAACACTCAGTGCTACACTTGGGTCCTGAATACCTGTGTGTATTTCAGCCAGATGGACTAAAGACTTTCAGGAGGATATAAACTGGGTCTGAGTGGTCCTCTCTGGGGCCCCCTGTAACATTAGAAGTAGACTGAGCTCTGTGAATACAGCAGTCTAGGAAGGTTTTAGGAACTGAAGAAAACTGAAGTGAATTCTGAAGAGTTTGATTATAAGCAAAACAGAGCTGAAGAGGAAACAAAATATGTTCAGCTCATAGAAACCTTAAGCACAAAAGATGATGTTTCTTGGCAAAGAAATTGATCAGTTTGGCTGGAATGACACATGTTGAGAGGTAGTAGGGTATTGGCTGGAAATATGGACAGAGTCCCAGGATTGGATGATGCAGCAACATAATACAGAACAAATTAGAGTTTAGATTCAGTCTCAAAAGAATTCACCAGTTGAAAGTTCAAGTAAAGCAAAATATAAAATAAAGGCTGTATTTGAAATGTACTTATCTGTTATTTAGAGCAATTTTACCTCAGGAAATTATGTCAGAAATTTGAATTTTATAATGGGCTTACTTAAGATAAACTTATTTTTGGTGTGTGTGTGAGAGAGAGAGAGAGAAAGAAAGAGAAAGAGATTGTATACTCAAATGATATCATGTAGTAATTAATCATCATCTTAGCAGATGTCTCTGGAATGCTGGGGGCTTCTTTTCATGTATTATAACTCTGAGCATGAGTTTTAGGTGTGGACCTAGCCATGGCCCTAGACAGTAATTTAATAAAGCCTCTTATTTTTTTTTAAAATTTTATTAATTGTCAGGCTGGTAAATATGAGCAACCCCAGATCCATAACATTATTAAGAATAGTTCACTGTTCATTCATGACAGAAAGCATTTAATTTTCAGCTCCCTTGGTGATAGGGAGTATTAGGTCTGAAGGAAAACTGCAAGCATCCCTCAAGGGCATGCCCACCCATGGAACAGTCATTTTGGTGGTTTCTTTTCTGCAGTCTTGCTTTCAGAGAGTCTGTGATTAGTAAGTTCAAGGACACATGATTTCCATGGTGTACATGCTCAGGATTTCTCCTCCTTCTGCTTCAGTAACAGGCAATTGCCATGATAGTAGTGCACTGTAAACATGCCTTGTTGTATAGCTCTTCAGGAAACTAACTTGCAGATCTGCAATGAACGTATGGCTTGAGTGAAACACAAGCTTTTAATATTCTAAGCCACTGAGATGGTAGTTAGAGCACAATTCATTTTGAATTACTCCAAAATGGAAAAAAAAAAACCAATACATAGTTTGTGATACATTACCCATAAATTTACAACATCATTCAATAGATCAGGAAGTTTCCAAAAATATTTTCTTCATCAAAGCATTGTAAAGTACAATAGTGAGAAAGTGTGAACTCCCCAGGGAAAGTCCATCTGTCCTGCCTACTTAAAGCAGGAGATAATTGTGGAATCAAAACATTTGTGGTTTGTCAACAAAAGCCTGTGTATGTGTGACAGCAGTATCGGCAATCCTCTGAGTCATTGGCTCTGTCTGGAATATATCTCCAAGAAGGATTTTAATCCAACAACATGGCTACTCTAGCTGAAATACAGACAGGTCTTTGGCATGCAACTTTAATCCTTCAAAATGAACGTAAACTTAGCTTGTAAAAGAAACACCCATGTTTGAAAGTGATGTCTAATTGAGTGGCAGATGAAGTGATGAACCAGAGAAAGAGTTGATAGAATAGGATATGACAACTCTCATGAGAAGAAAGCTACTTGTTGGGCAGAGCAAAGAGAAAAAGCAGGCAGTTTTACTAGGACAGTTACAGAGTCAAGTTGTAGAGGAAGAACAAGCTAGGCAGATATGAAGATAGAATAATCGATAGAATGAGAAGAAGTCAGAAGACTAGAATATATTGTCTACATAAGGCCACGCAAGGCAATTTAGTCAGAGGCTGACAGAGAAGTCAGATTGAATCAGTCAGCTTGGAGAGGACTTTGAGTCAGAGCAGATGAGTTAGGCCAGCTGGCCAGAGTTCAGAAGAAGGAAGAAAGGGTAAATGTATTCAGCAGTAAGTTTCAATGGCTGGAAACATTCTAGACCTAGATAAGATTGTACAGAGGCTAGAAGATTCTAGGACTAAGCCTAGGTTAGCAAACTGAGGGAGTAAGCCTCAGAGACAATTACATGAGGAGAATAAAAGTTACTTTTATTGAGAGATATCTATCTGTGTACTGACTCCTCTGTTACCCTACAGCATAGGCCCCAATAAATCTTTACTGAGGAGTTTTATTGTATATAGAGTGAACTGAGCTAGTTCCAGAACAGATAATACCAGCAGCTGCAAGCCCCTACCAGTAAGAGGGCAGGTTATCACCTATAAATTGATCAGGCTATTGGAACTGTAAGTCAGAATCAACACAGCAGCTCTTGGGGAATGGTGCTTGTAAAATTTATAGGTGTTTCTGGGAGTAAGCAAGGGCAGAAACTGATCGGGCCAAGGAGATCAGAACTGCTAAGTAGCTGCAGGCCACCAATGCTGGCAGAGTTCCAGTAGCTCTGAATGCTAAGAGGTCACCAAGAGTGGCTGGGAGCTGAGTTGCTGGTATTCAATGAGCTGAGCACCAGTGCCACTCCACATTTGGGGATGCTTACAAGGAGGCTATACTGTCCTTATTCATGGTTTGTATCAGAATATCACAAAAGAGCAAAGATGACTTATCATGCTATAAGTCATCCTCTGAGTGTCCCCTTAAATGCCATCTCTTCTGATCATTTACAAAGGCACATGTGGCCATGTATACAGTATAGTAACATGCTCTCAGAATATTAGAAGGCCGAGATCACTCAAATCCCAGGGAATAAAATGCCACTGTAACTCACCAACCACAGCAGGCACTTCACTAGAATGCTTGCAAAATGTTATTACACAGAAGATCCAGAGGAGAAAGCACACAGATAAAATGGTCAAGCAGTAGAGGCACCTGTTGGCTCACTGACCCAAGAGTTATGGGGTGTAAACAGAGCAGTGTCCTAATTATTTTTTAAGTTACTTTTCTTTCTTCCCATCTATCTATCTATCTATCTATCTATCTATCTATCTATCTATCTATCTATCTATCTATCCATCTATCCACCCACCCACCCACCCACCCATGCACCCATCCATCCATCCATCCATCCATCCATCCATCCATCCATCCATCCATCCATCCATCTATCTATCTATCTATCTATCTATCTATCTATCTATCTATCTATCTATCTACTTACCTATCTATCTATTCACTTTACATCCTTATTGAAGTCGCTGTATCCTCTCAGTCCTTCCTCACATGGCCCCTTCCCTAGTCCCCTCTTCCCCTTTGTATCTGAGAAAGGGTAGTTTTCCTCTGGGTATCAACCCACCCTGGCACCTCAATTCACTGTAGGCCTAGGTACATCCTCTCCCACTGAGGCTAGACAAGGCAGCTCAGTTAGGGAACAGGATCCACAGGCAGGCAACAGAGTCATTGTAAGCCCCCAGTCCAGTTGTTGGGGAGTTGGATGAAGATCAATCTGAACATCTGCTACATATATGCGGAAGGTGGGAGGAAGAGGGGTGGGCTAGGTCCTGCCTTTGTATGCTCTTTCTTGATCAGGCTATTGGAACTGTAAGTCAGAATCAACACAGCAGCTCTTGGGGAATGGTGCTTGTAAAATTTATAAGTGTCAGTTCCTATTCAATCTCAATATGCTGCTGGTTACTGAACAGATGGGTGAGCCCTGCAAAATGCCTGGTTTGGGGGGCGCTCTATAGATCATGCTTCATTAAAGCAAGATATTTTACGAATTTGAATAAATGTCCTAGAAAATGAAAACTTTAGGCTTCTAATACTGTCACTTGGATGTAACTTCTTCCACTGTGTTCTAGTTTTGTGTAAAATTAGATATTTGCTCATAGTAATGAAGTATCACCTTTTTACCTCAAAACTCCTGTATTATTCTGTAACAGGATTCACATGCCATTTCTGAGAAGCCATTTTACTGGAGATCACATCTTTAAATAAATACATTCTCAGAAGAGTTTAGATAGTTTAAATTTTTTGCATAACTTTTAGAAAGAAGTCTGGAACTGGAAGATGAACATAAAAGGACTGAGAACATGAATTTCCTTTGGACTCAGACACTTCTTAGTTTTGAGTGTCTTTTCTAGGGGGACACAGTCTGTTAGATTACTAACCACTGAGCTGTTCTTGTCTACAAATAGTGATTTAAAACCAGGACATGCATGAAAGTGTGTTTTAGGATAGGAAGGAAAAGGTAGTTTTACTTTTCCAGTCAAGGAGATGAGCTCTCTACAGGGCCAAGTGCTTGGGACCTGCATGTTTCCCAGAGAGGACACAATCAAAGTTGCTTGTGCAGACCCAGAAGCTATCAATTAGCATCAAAGGGACAGTGATGCATCCTCAAGAGATGAGCAAGCTTGGTGAGTATAGAGAGCCTTCTGTTACTGTTCATGTAGCCCACATACCTGTGCATGTTACGAGCATGAAGTCTGCACATATGCACAACCTCACATTTAAAAATCGCAGACTCATCAGCTACAAAAGAATCTGATAAAAGGAGGGGGCCCTCCTTAACACAGGAAGATTAAGGTGGGCTGGATAAAGGCAGCACTCAGTGAAGGGGTCTTCTCAACTAGTTTTCTACTTTCTGGAGAAGTTACAAAATAGAAAAGAAAAGGAAAAGTAACGGGTCTTTAAATGATGGCAAAGGAACCAAACCACAGCAAGACAAAAAGCAAGCAAGCAAGCAAAAACAAAGAAACAAAAAAAGTAAAAAAACAAACAAACTAACTAAACAAAGACCCTCTCCCCCTCAAAACAAAACAAAACAAAACAAACAAACAAACAAAAACCTAAGCAGTTCTCTGGAGATGTACTATTGCAAGGCCTTTTGAAACAGTTACCAAGTGAGTCATTGGCTTGTTGAGTTAACTCACAGTTTTAGCTCCACATGTGTGTGCAGGATGCTGCCACCACTGTCTCTTGGTGGCTCCTTCAAACTGACAGGGAAGGCTTAGAGAGCCTCAGTTTCTACAGTAGGTACCATCAACTAAGATAGGTCGGATTAAAATGATTAACTCAGGCGACTGTTAGGGGTCTGTGAGGTGACTCAGTGGGTTAGTTTTTTTGCCATCTATGATGGCTTATTTTATTTTTAACTTGCCATGAATTAGAATTTCCTGAGTAGGGAGCTTCACCTTAAGGATTGTCCCTATTGCCTTAATTGGTGTGGGAAAGCCTACTCCAAATGTGGCCTGGGGACCTGACTTCATTTCCTTGTTTCCAAGTAAAGATGGAAAGAGAGAACCGATTTCACAAAGTTGTCTTTTTACTCTACACTTGCTCCCCCTCCCTATCTCTTTCTCTTTCTCTCTGTCCCTCATACACACCACATTGATATTAAACCAAACAATTTTTTTAAGTTTTATTGCAATATGATGAGAAAAGCTACATGATTTCGATTTATCTGAAATTGTTAACATTGACAAATATATTTTAAGTAAATAGAATTAAATCACATTCTTGTTTTCCTTTTGTACCTCAAATCTTCCCAGAGACCCCCTTTCAATACCTACAATATCTTTTTTTTATCATATTCTTTAAAATTTATAAAATATTATAACAATGAAAATGAATATTATAAAAGTTGTTTGATATAAAACAACAATCAATTTAACAGTCTTATGTAGATGCTTGTCTACGGCAATACTGATAATACAAATGTTTTTCTCAATATAAATTTTAAATAACTCCAAACATATGAACTGTACATTTCAAAATAATACATCACTGATAATATTTTCTTAAATGAACATAAATATATAAATAATTTTTGTTTGTTTGTTTGTTTTGTATTTAGTAGAGCTTAAGTAGCTCTTACTGTGGTAGCTTGATACAAGAGTTACAAGTGTCAAGCAAAGCATTCAATTTCACTCTTTGTTGTTCTTTTACAATCCTCTCCCAATTTAATTGTCTACATTACTGTTGGGTATATAAATACTTTTAAAATATGTAAGCTGATCTGAAAACCATAGTATACTGTAAAAACATGAAATAAACAATACTACTAATAGAGAGGCTGAGATAGGAGAAGCAAGATCTCAAGACCATTATGTTGTACGCAGCAAGACACTGTCAGGAACAAACAAGCTGAAGGTGTATATGGATTATATAATATTGGACCTATTTCTCCAATTACAAAATTAGAGAGACCATTGGATGACAATCAACAAATTTCTAATTCCTCATGTTTTTGAATTTCAAACGATTAGGATATTTTGGTAATATTGATTTTCATATTAAGATTTTAAGAAAAGGTAATTGTCACTTCCTGTTGTTTTTGTTGTAAGAGGTAGAATTAGGCTTGTGTGGATTTGTTGAAAGATTACTTTCTTGCTTCTTCTAGGGTCTAGTTGGCTCCTTATGTTGATGTTTTTTCATCTATTATCCTCTGTAGGGCTGGATTTGTGGAAAGATATTGTGTAAATTTGGTTTTGTCATGGAATATCTTGTTTTCTTCATTTATGGTAATTGAGAGTTTTGCTGGGTATAATAGCCTGGGCTGGCATTTGTGTTCTCTTAGGGTCTGTATTACATCTGCTCAGGATCTTCTAGCTTTCATAGTCTCTGGTGAGAAGTCTGCCGTAATTCTGATAGGCCTGCTTTTATATGTTACTTGACCTTTTTTCCTTACTGCTTTTAAAATTCCTTCTTTGTTTAGTGCATTTGGTGCTTTTATTATTATGTGACGGGGAGAAATTTCTTTTCTGATCCAGTCTATTTGGAGTTCTGTATGCTTCTTGTATGTTCATGGGCATCTCTTTCTTTAGGTTAGGGAA
>NW_022196903.1:60539253-60541677 GCF_008632895.1 Mastomys coucha | reverse complement strand
TGCTTTTCTGGTGTAATGGTGTGTCTAGGACTTGCTATGGTGGGAGTATTGGGTTCTGATGATGTCAAATAACCTTGGTTTTTGTTGCTTATATTCTTATGCTTGCCCCGCATCATCTGGTTATCTCTAGTGCTACTTGCCCTTGCTAAATCTGACTGGAGCCTGTCCTTGCTGTGATCAAGGTTGTGTCAGAACTCCTCAGAGTCAAGCTATCTTTGTGATCCTGTGATTCTGAGATCCTGTGATCCTGGGCTTGTGATTACCTGGGAGTGGAGCTTCCTCTGGGTGTTGTGGGACTGGCTGCAGAGCTTGCACCCAAGGTCTGCTCAGGGTACCGGCCCAGACAGACTAGAAGAAACCTGAGTCACTGGGCTGGAGGAGTTCCTGTGTGCCTGGTCCAGCTGGTCCCAGTTACTCCTGGTATTGGGACAGATGTTGTGTCCTCCTTACCTTTGATCCTTGGTGTGTTAGAGTAACTGGGAGTGGAGCTTCCTCTAAGTGTTGTGGGACCAGAAGGAACCTGAACCACTGGGCTGGCAGAGTTCCTGTGTGCCTGGTCCAGCTGGTCCCAGTTTCTCCCAGTGTTGGGACAGATGTTATGTCCTCCTCAGCTCTAGTCCTGGGTGTGTTAGAGTGCCTGGGAGTGGGACTTCCTCTGGGTGTTGTGGAACTGACTGTGGAGCTTGAGCCCAAGGTGTGCTCAGGGCACCAGCCCAGACAGACTGGAAGAAACCTGAGTCACTGGGCTGGCAGAGTTCCTGTGTGCCTAGACCTGCTGGTCCCAGTTACTCCCGGTGTTGGGACAGGTGTTGTGTCCTCCTTACCTCTGATCCTGGCCATGTTAGAGAGCCTAGGAGTAAACCAAACAATTTTAAAAGACACATCATATTCTTTCTTGCATCTATTTTTTTCTTTAAAGTCAAATTAGCAAATCAACATCAATAATAAGAGAACTTGTTTTGTTCTGTTTTTGAGAATTAGACTCTATATCAGGAATGATTTTCAGATGCTGAACTTTGCATTATTAGGCCTCTTAAAGGTTTGTAGGACAGGGTCTGCCCTAGGCAGTACATTTCTCTGGATATGCAGTCCTTCTCTTGCCCTGTTTGTCTTCACTGTTAGTGAGAGTGCTGTATTGTGATTTCTATCCTGTTCCCTCAGGTTAAATGTGCAGGAAAAAGAAAAAACATATTCATTTTGAGGATAGGTTTGAATATATTTAATAGCATACCAGCAAATGGATACTGATAGTGTGCACAGGCAGTTTGCAAAAGGCTTACATCACTTTTACTTTAGCATGTATTTTCTATGCATTAGACAACAATTTGAATTTATTAGGTTTCACAAGCTTATCTTCAGAAATGTGGATAATGGGGCTGGAGGGATGGCTCAGTGGTTAAAAGCACTGGCTGCTATTCCTGAGGACCCAGGTTTGGGTTTCCAGCACCTGCTTGGAAGCTCACAACTGTTTCTAACTCTAGGTCCAAAGGGTCTGACACTGTCTTCTGGCCTCTGCTAGCACTGTATGCATATGGTGCACAGACATACATGCAAGTAAAAACATCCAAATACATAAAATAAAAATAAATAATTTAAAATATGGATAGCAGCATAAGAACCCCTTACATAATAAAGAAAAGGCATGTAAACTGCTTGACATCAATCCTGACAGTAAACACACAATATTAATCAGCATTATTATTACTGATATGCACAGAAATATTAAATAAAAAGTTATACTGATCTATTATGGATACATAGTAATTTAGTCTTCCACCATATTTGATCCTCCCAAAGACAGCATTGCGTTTCCCTCAACCACTGGTGTTTTCTTGCCCATATGGCTTCTGTGTCCCATGGGACTATTGAGAAGTAGTTCTTGTCATTCTTAGGATTAACCCTGAAGGCCACTGTATGAGTTTGTTCTTCTTCTTCACATACTATTGGTAGTTAGCAGACTGCAGCCAGAAGTTCCTTTAGCAGTCTACCTGTCTTAGGGTTTTACTGTTGTGAACAGACACCATGTCCAAGGCAACTCTTATAAAAAAACAACAAACATTTAATTGGGCCTAGCTTACAAGTTCAGAGGTTTAGTCCATTATCATCAAGGTGGAAACATGGCAGCATCCACGCAGGCATGGTGCAGGAGGAGCAGAGAGTTCTACATGTTCATCTGAAGGCTGCTAGGAGAATACTGACTTTCAGGCAGCTAGGATGAGGGTCTTATAGTCCACACCCACAGTGACACTCCTACTCTAACAGGGCCACACCTTCTAATAGTGCCACTCCCTGGGCAGAACATATGCAAACCATCACACCACCCTAGAGTAAGTACAGGAGGGGCAAGCAGTCAATGTGGAGAGCAGGCCTAATGAGTTGGAAGGAGGATCATGTCAGCAACTCAGACTCCAGTCATCTCCCTCT
>NW_022196903.1:60524253-60534253 GCF_008632895.1 Mastomys coucha | reverse complement strand
AAGTAAACTCTCATTAACCTACATCACTCTGTGAGAAACAGCCGGACATACCTGTGAGCTATTCCCTAAATCAGCAGTGAGTAATAAAAGCAATTAGTGACATGCCTCAGTTTGTCTTTGTGGTAGTTTGTCTATGCTTGGCTCAGGGAGTGAGACTATTAGTGTGGCTTTGCTGGAGTAGCTATGGCCTTGTTGGAGGAAGTTTATCACTATTGGAGTGGGTTTTGAGACCCTCCTGCTAGCTGCTTGGGTGCAGGTCTTCTCCTGTTTGCCTTATGAATATATGTATGTAGAACTCTCTGCTCCTCCATTGCCATGCCTGCCTGGATGCTGCCATGTTTCATGCCATGATGATAATGAACTGAACTTCATAACTAGCAAGCTAGCCTCAATTAAATATTATCCTTTATAAGAGTTGGCTTGGTCGTGGTGTCTGCTCACAGCAGTAAAGATCTAAGACAGTCTTTATTTCTCATTTATTTCTCTAAAAGTGTCTTGGGGTTCTGCTAATTCTAGGCTAGATTTGACTGGGTTGACCATTGAGCTTCATTTCTGCTCCATTTTCTCATATGTATGGGACCAATATGTTCCCTACAGTGTCTTAGACAATGTTGTACTGCTGTTAAAAGACACTATGACCAAAACAGGTTTTATAAAAAACACATTTAATTGAGGTCTTGTTTATAGTTTCAAAAGTTTGGTCCTTCATCATGATGATGGGAAGCATGAAGGCAGGTGCTGGAACAGTAGCTGAGAGCTATATCATGGACTTTTGAAATTTCTTTTTTGTTGTTGTTTTGCTTTTTGAGACAGGGTTTCCCTGTGTAACCCTGGCTGTCCTGGAACTCACTCTGTAATCCAGGCTGGCCTCAACTCAGAAATCCGCCTGCCTCTGCCTCCCAAGTGCTGGGATTAAAGGCGTGTGCCATCACTGCCCAGTGGACTTTTGAAATTTCTAAGCCCATCCCCAAAGACAAACTTCCTCTAACAAGGCTACACCCCTTAATCCTTTTAATCCTCTCAAATAGTGCCACTCCCTGGTGACTAAGCATTCAAATAAATATATGATCCTATAGTTGTCATTCTTATCCAAATCACCACACAGGACAAATTCTTCTCAAGCCAGTAGCAGAATCATTCACACACTCATGTACCTTAGGAGCCTCTGGAAAAATAAAAATAGAACATACGAAAGTAAAGTCTGGCACTGTGGAGCCAATGATGTGAAAAGTGGAACTGGTGCTGATTGTATATATACAGCATATAATGTCTAAATTCATTTTAACCTAGAGCAATTGGTAACTCAGTTTTAAATATGATCAACTGCACTGATAACAAAAATTTATGTTACTATTGAGAAATGCCATATAAAACAAGAGCCACACATGATTGTTTTATATCAATTGTTAAGGACTTTGTAAATTCTTTTTGGAAAAATGAGAATTTAAAATGGGTATTTAAACCTTCTTCAAGAGCATGTTGCTTCTTTTTTCTTTCTATTGTAAAATTCAGATTAAAGAACCGTATAAACTTTAGAATTATTATGACACAGAATGATTTAATAAAATATTAGCCGAAAGATCTCCAGCCAGTACAAATACCTAATTGCATTTTAAGGATTATCATTTTTGTCTTTTTTTTTCTATTGCTATGAGCAAAAGCAACCTGGAGAGAAATGAATTATTTCAGTTTACAGTTGCAGCCCATCAGGAATGAAAGTTAGGGCAGAAACTCAAGGCAGGGACCTGGAGGAAGGAACCGAGGCAGAGGCCGTGGAGGAAGGAACTGAAGCAGAGGCCATGGAGGAAGGAACTGAAGCAGAAACCATGGAGGAAGGAACTGAAGCAGAGGCCATGGAGCACTACTACTTACCAGTTTACTTCCGGAGGCTCACTCATCTTGCTTTTTTCTTTTCATTCCAGGACTGTTTTAAAAGTAAGGCATCTACACACAGTAGCCTGGGCCTTCACGAATGAATCATTAATCAAGAAAATGCCTCATAGATTACAGGTGAATCTATTGGCGACATATTTACTCAGCTGAAGCCCCCTTCTCCTCAGTGCTGCTGGCTTATGTCAAGTTATCAATAAACTAACCAACAATGAGCTACTTTACCTGCTGTATGACTTCTTAGATTAAAACACAAATTTCTTTTGTATCATTTTACTTTTTTTGTTCACAATCTTCTAAGGTTCATATTTCTTTCCTTCTCCTTCCTCCTTCCTCCTTCTCCTTCCTGTTCTTGTTAATCTTTATTTTATAGATTGGGAAATTGGGCTGTGAAGTGGTTAAAATACTTATCTCCTGGTACACATGAATTGAGTACCCCAAACATATCTCAAAGCAATTGTTAAGTTCTGATGCTTAATCCTCTGGTCTTCTACCTTAGTGCTACTTTAATTTATAACCACTTGATCTTATATTTAGAATGTTTATCTAGCATAGTGGCTGCCAAGAGATCCACTTCAGCAACTTACTAATAGTATATGTGTTTAGTCTCCATACTCTATTTTATGTTGGCTTTCTACAATCACCTTCTTCACTCTGGAAAATGTTATACATATAACATGTGTGCTGATGCTACACACACACACACACACACACACACACACACACACACACTGGGATAGGGGTACATTTATTCTACTTTTTACTGTCCTGTAAGTTTCCATTTTCTTATAGAATATGAAACTCTTGATCTTGGGCTTCTTTTTTTATTTTTGCTTTTGGTTTTGGTAGTTAATATGATATCCAAATCACAGGTGACAAAACCAAGAATTAGCAAATGGAACAAAGTCGAAACTGGAAAAATATCTGGTAAGGAATTAATGGTAGCAAAAACCATAGGAACTCATACAACTAGCATCAAACTCAAAACCAAACAGACAAACACACACTAAGATTACAAATGGACCAAGGGCTTGTGATAGTTTCATGTAAAAATGTCTACAGCAGATGCATGGTTGACATCTTTGTTCCTAGCTGGCGGTACTCTTCTTGAGGGAAATGCACATCTGGCTGGTAGACATAGGCCACTAGGATGGGACCTTGAGGGCAAAATCTGGTTCCACTTTCTAGACCCATCTTTGCTTTCTTATCATCCACTGAGTTCTGAACGCAACTGTTCAAGCTCCTGTGGTGCCAATCTCCATACTTTCCATGGCCCCTAAATGTTGAAGGTTGCTTGCTCAGCCTGCTTTCTTATAGAACTTAGGACCACCAGCCCAGGGATGGCACCATTCATAACAGTTGGGTCATCTCCCATTACTCACTCATTCAGAAAATGCTTTACAGCCACATCTTATGGAGGGATTTTCTTAATTGAGGTTTCTTCTTTTCATATAACTCTATTTTGTGTTTCAGGTTTATGAAATAAAACTAGTCAGCACACTGTATGATCTTACTTATATTTGATTCTTAAAAGGCCCAAATCCAAATGGACTAGTGCTTACTTAATAAGCAGGGAAACAGGAGATTTTGATCAAAGGTCTGTACTTTCAGTTAAGATGAGCAGGTTCCGAAGTCTTTAAAAATTGAAAAAAAAAATCCCTGTATATGTGTCTGTGTGTGTCTGAATGTGAGCATATGCATGCTCATGCAGCTGACTGCAAAGGCTACAATAAGGGACTGGGACTGGAGTAAGTGATTTGACACAAGTGATGGGAACCAACTCTGCAATTTTCTTAACCACTGAGACATTTCTCCAGCCTTGGATTCCTAATTGTTAATGTACAGTAACATGAGTAGAGTTATAAACAACATGCTGTTTATTTGAACAATCAAATTTACCAAGAGAAGTTAGGTGTTTGTGTCACACATGTGGGAGAGGTAACCTCATGAAGCAAGGGATATGTTTTTGGTTTGGTTTGAGTGATGGAAATCAAACCATAGCATTACTGCCACCAGGCAAGTGCGGTACCTCTTAGCTATATTCCCAGTCCATGAAATGATGGATATTTTAATGAGTTTGATTGTAGATTTCATTTTACAGTACACTCATATATTGAATCAGCATGTTATATCTTAAATATGAACACATTTTGTCGATAAAACCTTGATTTTTATAAATACCACTTTTAATGGTCAGTAATAGGAACATAATCTCATCATAGGTAAAACATGTCAGGTTTTGTGCACAAAGGAAGTGGCGTTTTTATTATTAAGAACATTTGTTTTTATGCTTTAAAAATCCCACCATAGAGAATATTGCTCCCAAGTCTCTCCTACTGTGTAGTGGTACCCTTGATTAAGAGCCCTGAACTTCTTTCAGAGGCCATACAAATACAAACACATTGAGAGTTTAGTTTCTCACTCTGAATAACTCTGATTTTCATAAGTTGAGTAATTTGTGTTCAATGTAGGTTATACAGTATTACTTTTCTCTTTCTTTGTAAGAAATGTTTCCAGAATCTTAGAAGTTGCTGAATCTTAATTCTATTAACGTTACAAAGATGATATTTTTTCCTTAACCATGATTTTTAAAAATAGAATGCTATTGCTTTGAGGGTCACAGTTTATAATATGTCATATCTTCCAAGTTTATTTAAACACTAACACACCAGTCTACACAGCAGTCCAAAGGCTTT
The DNA here is from genome assembly GCF_008632895.1 of Mastomys coucha. Lineage (NCBI taxonomy): Eukaryota > Metazoa > Chordata > Mammalia > Rodentia > Muridae > Mastomys > Mastomys coucha. Next base: position 60,529,667 of record NW_022196903.1, on the reverse strand, counting down.
TGGTTGGCTTCCCATTTCCCTTTAAACTAGCTGTGTAACTTCATCTTATCCAGCTTTTTTTTTTGTCTTACTTTTAGTTTTCTCCCAAATTTTTTGTATAAACCATCACCAATAATTTAAAACAAAAATTAAGTTTTTCCCATTACTGCTGTGGTTAATACAGCACATGCTGTGTTGAGCTTTAGAAGACCTTCTCAAAATGCCTCTTTTGATATTTTAATCAAATGTTTTCTTAGATATCTCAAATTTATGCTAATATCACCTTGTCTGGAAGAAAGAATTTTGATATTGGCCTTATTTTCTCAATTAAAAATAAATAATGACAGTAGTGAAAAACAATCAAGCTACAACTTTGGAATGCTCATTTTATCTAAAAGGCTCATAAAAGATCAGAGATATGAGATGCTTAAAATTCAGCATGAAAATTCTCACAATTGAGGAAGAGCAAGGTGAGTCTCAAAGTTCAGAACAGTAATGATTCCCTTGTATGGATAACTAATTGCCACATCCTCATCTGGGCTGTCTTTGTTATTTTGAACTTTCTGGTATGCTGATGGTCCATAGTGAAGATGCAGTGAAGAACCAACTTGTGTACTGCTGAGGTGGATCAGCAGGTAAAAACAATCCCCACTAAGACTGATAACCTGAGTTTAAACTCTGGATCCCAGGTTGCAGGGAGAAAATTAACTTCCATAACTTGACCTTTGACCTACACACTCAAGTCATAATCATGCTTCTGACCCAATAAGTGCACAAAATTTCTAATTTCTCTTTACTTGTATCTGAACACTTTCATACACTCATTCTGGAAGGTACAGAAATAAGTACTATATCTGTGCTAATAATTTGGGGTACAGGATACATTCATGGGAAAAATGAGCAAAACATTTCTATTCTCTACAAGTGACTCTTCAGTAGAAATGCAGCAAGAGTCAGGTTTCCTCAAAGGCGCCAAGCTGTGTGACCCTGGCTCTAGTCTTTGACTTAATTTCACTGACTTTCTCCTACAAAACAGTGGTTCTCAACATATGGGTCCCAGTCCTTTTGTGGGCCAAATGACAAAACCATCCTGCATATCAGATATTTACATTATGATTCATAACAGTAACAAACTTACAGTTATAAACTACAATGAAAATAATTGGTTGGGCATCAGTTACCTGTTATTTTCTCCTACTTTGTTACCATCTCTTCCTTCTTACTTTTTTGGTACACACACACACATACACACACACACACACACTTGGATACCACATAGGGGAGAAATATGTCCTATTTGTCTTCTGAGTCTGGCTACTCAGTCTAACATAATCATCTCCAGTTATATCAATTTTCCTGAAAATGTAATGATTTAATTTTTCTTTGTTGTTGAATAAAATTTTGCTATGTATAATTAGCATAGCTTCTTTAACTATTAATCTATGTATGGATAGACATCTAGGTTGGTTCTATTTCTAAGCTATTCTGAATACTATAGCTTTTGACATGGATATGTGAATATCTTGTGATATGATGATTTAAAGTACCTTAGGCATATACCCAGGAGTGGTATAGCTGGGTCACAGTAGTACTATTTTTTTTCTCATATGACAGTTTTAATGATTTCCTGGGAATTTTATTTCATGCACCCTGAGATCACAATCTCTTCCAATTCCTTCTATGTTCTCTCCCACCTTTACCCCTCACCCCAAAGAAATAATAAAACTAATAAGAAAATAAGCAAAAAACAAACAAACAAACAAACAAAAACCCAAGTCTACTTTGTTTTATCTGTATCCTTACAGGAGCATGGTCAAATTCTCTCAGTTGCCTGTCCCTTAACCAAAATTGAGCCCTTCTCCTCCCGTACCTCTGTCTGCCAGAAGCTATCAATTGTGGAGAGCTACTCTTCAGCATCTCCTTCATACTTTTTAAGAGTTCTTTTCAGTGGCTTCCTGTCTAGGCTGTTACTTTTTTGAGGGTTGAGGGAGTGGCGTGTGGGAATTAGGGGATGTTACAGGAGCCTTCAGTGTCCCTCCCTCTCAGCTGTGAGCCTGGAGTCATAAATATCACAGCAGAGGTGGACTTTTTACTCCTCATACTAAGCAGGATAGTTGATCATGAGCCTCCACATGGTATCTGCCCAACTCTCATACTTTTAAGGCTTATTATAAAGGATTTGTGTCTTTTATTTGGGAACTAAATAATCTAAGACGGGGTAGAAACCCCTAAATAATATTTACTGCAACAAAGCATTCCTTTTGCTCTCAAATTAGTTTTGGTTATAGGTCAACTTTACCAAATAAAAGAACAGATTCTCCAGCCTTGATTAGTTTCCATTCACTGGCTATCTTTCCTTCTGTCCCTTGACTCTTAGCCTGCAGATGTCCTCATTAGTGAACTGTGTTACTTGGAGATATGTTGTTCAGAATGTACTAATTTCATTCTTTTATTGGTTGTTTTTATGGCTATTTGAAGTATTACTTATTTTTTCTTTCTCTTTTTTTCCAGGGTAAGGAGGTGATGGCTCACCATGTAGGATAGCTGTTCATCTTCCTCTTTCACAAATTTTATCTGTTTTTCTCATGGTGTCCTTATTGGGAGTGTATTTCTTCTTCCTTCTCCATATAGAGCATTTTAAAAAGAATCTTCAGCATCGCTGCCTTGGTGGTTACAAACTCCCCAAACAAGGTCTTGACTATGTAATTTTATGCTCTTAGAATTAATGAGAAATCTTATATTATTTGTATATTTGCCTTTGTAGGTAACCTGACATTTTTCTCTTACAGCTTTTAACATTGCTTATTTGCTTTCTATTTTGAGATCTTGACTATAATTTATCATGGAGGGATTTTTCTCTGATCATGTGTATTTGAATTCTAGATGCCTCTAATGTTTAGGTTTCTACTTTTTGGTCAAGATCCGAAACATTTTCTACTGTATTTCTATTGAATGGGTCCTATTTGTCTATGTGTTTATCATTGGTCCACCAGTCTGTGGATTCTTATGTTTGGGTTCTCCTTTTTGTAGCAAGGATATATGCATTCCATATTATGTGTGTGTATGTTTTCAGATGTTTGTGAGCAAATATGTGTGCTACTGTTCTGCATTATATACTGAGGCAGGGTCTTTCAGCTGAATCCAGAGCTTACCAATTCAGACAGTCTTGCTAGCCAATGGGCTTTAACAATTCCTTGTTTCTACCTTCCATGAGTTGAGATTAGAGAAGAGGCCTCCACATGTACAGTTCTTGGAGTTGGCATTTACAGAGGTGCTGGGGATCTGAACTCTGGTTTTGTGTGGCAAGTGCTTTCCCCATGGAACCATGTCTCTAGTCCCATGTTTGTCCTCTTGGTTTTATCCCAGAGTTCTTGGAGGCTGTGATCATATTCGCATGTGTGATGAATGACATATTCTTTGATCTTGTCCTTATCTTTGGTATTCTTTTTTGTGTGATTGTTTAACTCTGTTGCCTATGTTTTTCATTTTGTTTTTAACTTAATTAATGAAAATCTTCATTTCTAGTATACTTTTTCATCCATATGGTTTTCTCATTCAGTTTTCTAGGTTTTCCTCTGTGCTGCTGACTGTGTCATCTTTGAGGTCATTGATCAGTTATATTTGTAAACTTCTGAAGCCTTTATCTAAGATTTTATTTCACTGTATTTGAATTCATTCTTTGAGAAATTATGATGTTTTGTGGAATTGTGTTACTATGCATTTTTAAGTTTCTTGTGTTTTTGTGTGATTTGCACATTTATTGGTTTGGATATTATTTTTAGCTTTATTATTGATCAACCTACTCTTCTCACCTCAATCCTCAGGTGAATCAGAAAACAAAGCAAACTGATCTATCTGCAACATTAAACAATACAGGATATAGACATTCACTCAAATGAACAACCCCCCACAAATTTAGGACTTCTACAAAATAGAAACTTGCAAAGCTAATGAAGAAAGCTATGCAGTTAGTATTATTTGGGGGTCAGTGTAGAAATGGTTAGTGGATGACATGGAATGAAGAAAATGGAAGAGAAGAAGTGAAAGAGTGCAAAAAAGAATTGAAATGGTGATGAATGGTATGCAGGCACACATGAGAGTCTGTGGGTCACATTTATGGTATCTGGAGGCTAGAAGAAGGCACAGGATCCCCTGCAACTAGACAGATGGTTATGAGCCACGGTATTATGCTGGGAATGAATTTGGGTCCCTTGCAAGAGCAGCACATGCTATTAACCACAGAGCAACATCTCCAGCTCCATCGTGAAATGTTTTATAAATAATTACGTATGATCAGAACTGAACTTTTGTAATGTTGAAAGCATGTTTTTTCTCTAAATTCTTTATTCAGGAATTTGTAAATTACAGTACATTACATTAAACTAATACATTAAACTGTGGGGTAAAAGTGGTGTCCTGCATCTGCTCTGCTCAGGGCTCAGGCCACTGGATGAGGTGGACTCAGGAAGTTTGAAAAGCTGAGGGACTCTGCTCCAAGGGTGGGGACTGTGCAGTCTGAGGTCCCCTGCAGACCTGCTGGAATTGGCTCAGGGTCTCTGGGCCTGCACAGATGCTGGAGACTACAAGTGCTAGATCTTGGGCATCACAGATGCTGCTGAATGCTATGGAAGAGCAGAGAACAAAGTGTGGCCCCTCAGGTGGGCTCTGGCCCAGAGTGAAAGGAAAAGGGCAGGAAGAGCTAGCTCTGGCTGGTTTCTGTGAGGGGGAGAGTCCTGGGATCCACGCAGTTAGCCTTTCCACCTCCCGCATTGCCCAGCGGCCCAAGCCTGAGCAGGACGCCATTTTTTTTAATTGTTCTTTTTTTATTAGATATTTTCTTTATTTACATGTCATATGATTTCTTCTTTTCCAGGTTCCCCTCCAAAAAACAAACAAACAAACAAACAAAAGCAACAAGAACAAACCTCTGTTGTTTCCCCCCTCCCCATGCCTGCCACCCCACCCTCTCTCACTTATTGGCCCTGGCATTCCCCTACACTGGGGCACAGAACCTTCACAGGGCCAAGGGCCTCTCCCCCCATTGATGATGGACTTTGCAATCCTCTACTATACACATGCTGCCAGAACAATCAGTCCTATCATATATAGTCCTTGGTTGGTGGTTGAGTCCCTGGGAGCTCTGAGGGTACTAGTTAGTTCATATTGTTGTTTGTCGTAAAGGGCTGCAAACCCTTCAGCTCCTTTGCTCCTTTCTCTAACTCCTTCATTGGGGACCCTGTACTCAGTTCAATGGATGGCTGTGAGCCTCTACATCTGTGTTAGTCAGGTATTGTCAGAGCCCCTCAGGAGATAGCTATATTAGGCTGGCTTGTCCTTCCTTCAGTCTCTGCTCCATAGTTAGTCTCTGCAACTCCTTCCGTGGGTATTTCATTACCCCTTTTAAGAAGGAATGAAATGTCCACCTTTTGGTCTTC
>NW_022196903.1:60524110-60524243 GCF_008632895.1 Mastomys coucha | reverse complement strand
TAATAGCTGAGTAGTACTCCATTGTGTAGATGTACCACAATTTGTGTATCCATTCCTCTGTTGATGGACATCTGGGTTGTTTCTAGTTTCTAGCTATTATAAGGCTGCTATGAACATGGTGGAGCATGTGTCC
>NW_022196903.1:60519886-60523119 GCF_008632895.1 Mastomys coucha | reverse complement strand
TGAGCATGGGAGATCTTTCCATCTTCTGAGATCTTTTTCAATTTCCTTCTTCAGAGACTTGAAGTTTTAGGACAACATTTTTTAACCCACATCTGGTGCCTAACATGGGGCAGAACCAGCTAAAGTGTATGCTCAGCTGAAACCCATACACAGAGACCCAAATCAGAACTCCAGATTGCCCAAGACGGAGTAATCTGACTTAGTTCAAAAGACTAGACTTCCTCTGATCTCTTCCTCTCTCTCTCTCTCTCTCTCTCTCTCTCTCTCTCTCTCTCCTGGCCAGCTTCTTCCCTAGGTGGCAACTAGCCTCTACTCTCTGCCCCTCCCTCAGGCCCACAGCAAAGGCTCCTATCAAACTCTCTGCTTCTGCCTGCCAACCAACACACCATTCCCTGGGGTGCCCTGCAGTCCAGGTTTGCCCTCTCACAGTGGCTAGTGGGCTGCCACACTTTGGCTAGAAAGCCTCTCACTCCCTCTGTCCCTGACTGAGATCTATGCTTATTCCTTTGAGCTTTTCTTCAAGGTTGTCCTTTCCTCTCCTTCTGCTTTCCAAGAAAAAACAAACTGGGAAAAGAGGAACCTGTTTGCTAGAGCACACACCCTCCCCCTCTCTACCTAAGACCGCCAAAGGAAAGCCCTACACCTGTTCCATGTCTCTATCAACTGCAACTGTGTCTGTATGCTCAGTGCAGTTGCCTTGTTAATTCTAAATTATCTTTGTAAGATTCAATAATCCTTATTTCTGTGGACAAGAAGGTGACCAGAAAAGAAAACACAGCCTGTCCAATGTCAAAAGAGAGGAGGTGCTACAGCCTGAACTTGCTTGCCTGGAAAGTTGTTACTTTCCATTATGTCACGTGACTCCATTGTCCACAAATGGCACCCACCAAGAAGCCCTTCAGAGACATTTGGGGGGAAGTGCTAGCTGAGTAAATTTTAAGTTTTCTTCTGTTTATTTAGGAAAGCATGAAATTATTCAAGCTTTTTATAAAATCAGGACATTTTTTACTATGTCAGATTGGAAACTCATGAAGAAGACTTGCAAATTAAATCTTCATCTGATGGAACACAGAAAACAGTGCTTAAAATTATGGCATTGTTATAATGCTAAAATAGATCCAGGCCTATTCTCCATACTCAACTCAATATAAATATAAATAGCTTTCCATTTTTTTTTTCCTCCAAACTGCTCTTAATTCTGCTGTTGACCAGTAAGTGGTTTTGGAAGAGCTGTTTGGAGTAATGACACAACTGCAAGTGGACTGACTCACTGTGGATGGCTCACGTTGTTACCCCAGTATCTATCCTGTTATAAATATGCTAATGAACATGTTGGCAGGAGGTGGAATTTTTAACATGGAGCATACTGATGCATAATTAGTTTATCCCATATAGCTATTTCACAGAATCCAGCATGCCCTTCTGATTTTGGCAGACTCAAATGTGATTTCTAAATCCCTCTCTGCCATCTAGGAGGCCTGTGATTGACTTTACGGTGCATGCCAACATGGTGGGTCAGAGTTTGGACTGTTCACTGCCAGAAAGACAGAAGTTCACAGAGAGGCCTGAGGAAAGTGCTAAGTGCCTGTGTGCCTCTGGCCTGTGTAATATCTCATTAGAGCTGTCAGAGGCAAAGCTGCTGGGAGCCCTAGCTGGTAAGTTTACCCTTTAGTGTTGAAAGGGTAGGACTGCCTGAGGAAAACCACCTTTGCTTCCTCCATTCTGGGTTTATCTATGGATCTCTTTGATCAGGGAACACACTTGCTGTAATTGGCTCCTAAGAGCTTCTTCCTGTATTTGTAACTAATCTGATTAACTGTTTCTGTTGCTAATTAACTGAAGGTAGCAGAGTGGAGGGACTGTCCTTGAAGAAGCCCAGGGTTTAGGACATGCTCACTCCTATAAAGCATGCACAATTTCCACATCTTTATGGCATTTTGACCTTGTTTTCACTAAGATGCACAGGAAAACATTTGGTTAGATTTAAAAGAGACTGACCAAGATTTTCTGTGTATTCTTCTCAAAGTTGCTTAAAATAACAGCTGTTTGGGAAAATCAAGGACACCTTGTTTTCCTCTTAGGTACAGGAGACTTTATGCTGTTTCAATTTAATTTGTTCCTTCTTGAGATTAAGTAAGCATGCTAGTTAATTCTTTCTGCTTCAAAGCAGAAAAAATGTAGCCAGTAGGACTTTGTTTACTCAAGCCAGGGCATAGAAACTCAACCTTCAGCAGTTAGCAAGTTCTGAGTTTCACACACCCAGTGACTTCTTCTCACTGCTACAGATCAAGGACACCTAAGGAGGTCCTTAGCACCTGTCTGTGTCACCTCGACCCTGAGCCTGGTGCTGGCTCAAAGTTTTGATTATCACTGGTTTTGCTCAATTTAGAATAAAATAAATTAAATATTATTTTATTTATTTTAAATGAAATAACATACTGTGGGTTTTCTTTTGCCTTTTTTTCTTGGGACTGCTAGGTGATTAAAACTCCTTTCAGGCCACCCTCTACAAACAGCCACACAAACTGCCCTTTTACAGAACTGTTTTTACACTGGCTTTGGAGGAAGGGAGACTTGAGAAATTAAGATAAGATTCCCCAAGCCTCGAATGCCCCACTTTTATCCAAACAAAATTTAAAACCCCAATAAAGATGTCCATTATCCTTAAGCAAATCAAAGGCTTCGATAAACTTTGTTACTTAAAAGCTGTAATAGTTAAGAGGCTGAGTGTTGAGTCCACATGTAAACAAACATCAAGGAAAAAATTTTCTTTACAGCAATTTTTGTAAGAAACATAAGGAATAATTCTGAAAGAGGAAAGCATTTGGGAGTTGCCACCTGTCTTATGTTCTTATTTTTATTCTCTCTAGTAAATACTTCCATCACCACACTCGCCATTACAGGCAAAAGGGTGGAATATTCTTAAGTTGCAACAACAATATCCACCAACCAGAGCTCCCACCGTCTAAAACACTAATCAAGGAGTACACATGGAGGAATTCATGGCTCCAGCTGTCCAGATGTCCTTGCTAGGCATCAATGGGAGGAGAGGCTGTTGGTCCTGTGAAGGCTTGATGCCCCAGTGTAGGGGAATTCGAGGGCAGGGAGACTGGAATGGGTGGGTAGGGGCACACCCTTTTAGAAGCAGGGCAAGGGGGGATGGGATGGGGGCTTTGGAGGGATTAGGAAAGGAGATGTAAATAAATAAAATATCCAATAAAAATGTTTAAGCA
>NW_022196903.1:60510777-60519876 GCF_008632895.1 Mastomys coucha | reverse complement strand
AAAAAGATTGCTTGCTTTAAGTTTTTGCTTATTCAGTTAACTAAATTGCTCCCCTACCAAGGGTCCAAATGTGATCTCAGCAGTGTGTCTGCACAGGAAGAGTTGGCAGATATTATTAAATTCATTTGAAAATTATACATGATACCAAAGACACAATTTTATATATGTATATGTATATACCTATATATGTATATGTATATATGTATATGTACATATATATACACATATATGTATGTGTGTATATATATATGTCACATATATATGTCATATATATATATATATATATATATATATATATGAGGTTTTCTTCTTAGTCATGCAAAGGTGATGTTTGATGCTACAAAAGAAGCAAAAATGTTCTGTATAAGTCCCTAAAAATGTCTATAGGCTGCTTAAAATCATAAACACAACACTGTTATACTTTAATTTATCAAATTAGTAAAATAGTTTTGATACAATCTAGGGGCCTTGATCTGTTTTTTTTTATTTTTTATTTTTTTTATTTTTATTTTTCCTCTGCCAGCTAAAGAATTAAAAGGCAGGAAAAATCTGTAGAGCAGAGAAACCTCATGTGCTACAGACAGTGGCAGACAGTAGCATCAGTTGAAGAAAGGTGCTTATTGGGGATGAAAAAAAAAACAAATTCAATAGACTCATAGAGAAAAAAGACCCTCAGCAAAGCAGAGTAGCGACTTGGAAACCAGAAAAACAAAAACAAAAACAAAAACAAAATCAACAAAAAACCCCACAACCAAACAAAAAAAACCACACTTCTTTCCAGGGATGAAGGCTTTAAGACATGTGAAAGGTTCTTCTCCCCTGATTTAAGGTTGGTAAGAAAGGTGAAATGGTCGATGGTAGCTGCTGGGGTAGTAAATATGTCCTGATGCAGCCTAGAAGTTGTTGAGCTAGTCCAGCAGCAGAGGCCTGCTAATAGGAAATAAAAGCCTGCGAAGCAGCTGCCAGGCTTTTTGTCTCAAGTCAAGAGGCTGAAGAAGCCAGCCATTTTGGAAATTTGCTACCTTTATTTCCTAGCCAGGGCTGTTCGTCCTGTCTGCCTATAGTAGAGTACATGTAACTCACAGTCTCTGTTTTATACATTGAAACTTCTGAATTTTCAATGCCTATACTTGGTTCTGTAGCTTCTGTTTGTGCATGTTGGATTCTATTAAATGTTTTTAGAACTGAAAGGTAAGAACATGGCTTTAGCATGTAGAACTCACATATGTGAGCTACTATGGGTTTTTATTTATTAGTAAAGTCTGGACAACTAGGACTACATATGGATACTCTGTCTTAAAACAAAACAAAACAAACAAACAAAAACAAAAAGAAAGGAATGACAAACAAATCACAAGACTTTGAAAAACATTTACATGAAAATTAAACATTTTTTTCATGTCATGTATTTCATACTTATGAAATTATAGCCTATGGAAAGGAAAAGAGGAAAATTTAGTCCATTACTGTTCAAAGAAATCTTCATCATTTTAGTACTTTAGTACATTTAGAACAGTTGATTAAACAAAAATGGTAGAAAAGTCTACAAAGATCAAAGGAATTCTACATAACTCAATCAGTATACCAACAGGGTAGGTGTCTATTGTAGCTTCACATTGTTTGAAAAAAATGATAGATTTATATTCAAGATTCAATTCCCTGGAATGGTAAATTGTTTCCCTTATTTTATTGATGAGCAAACTAAGGAGGCTCAAAGGGGTTGAATGGCTCAAGACCATAACACTCATGCACTGCCTGTGTAGGATCTTAGTGGCTAGTACAGGCTTTTTTTTTTCCTGTCAGATTGAAGCTTTAAGTAGTCAGGTACCTATAATATTCATCTCTTAGTAATTGTTTTTACTTAAATCAAATGTAAATTACATTCAACTTCAAGATTTTGAGAAAATGAAATGAGAATATTATTACAAATATTAGCAAGAGGTTGGGGGGTTTTCAGGATGTAGCAGTTGGTACAGTGCTTGCTAGCATGCACAGAGCCTCAGTCTCCAGCACATCATAAAATTCAGTGCATTCACCCAGGGCTGTAATTCCAGTTGGGAGTGGAGTATGTGTAGGTGGGATGGGGCATAGAATGAAGTGTAGAGGCAGGAGGATCAAAAATTCAAGATCATCATCCACTACTCTGCTTGTTGGCTTTTGTCAACCTGATACCAAACAGGAATCATTGAGTAAGAGAGAACGAGAAAGTCAACTGAGAAAATGCCTCCATCAGATTATTCTGTAGGCAAGTCTGTAGAGGCATCTTCTTGATTAATGATTTGGGGGGTGCGGGGGAGCCATTATTTTTAGTGCCACTCCTGGACAGGTGGTCTTTGGTTGTATAAATAAAGCAAGCTGAGTAAGCCATGGTGGAGGCAGGGGTGGGGTGGGGTGAGGGGATAGGGACAAGCCAGTAAAATGTTTTTCTGTGGCATTTGCTTCAGTTTCTGCCTCCAGGATCCCACCTGGCTTGAGTTCTTGCCTGGCTTCCCTCACAAATGGAATGTGTAAGACAAATAAACCCTTTCTTCCCCCAAATTGTTTGGTCATGATTTTCACTAAACATTAGAAAGCAAGCTAGGACAGTATTGTAGTCAATGTTCTACTGCTGTGAAGGGACACCATGACCACAGCAGCTCTTATAAGGGAAGCATTTAAATGAGAGCTTGCTCACAGTTTCAGAGATTTAGTTCTTTAACACATGGTAACATGGATGTAGGCCAGGAGACATGGTGCTGAAGAAGTAGCTGAGTGTTTTATGTCTGAATCCACATGCAACAGCAACAGCAACAGTGGCAGCAGGAGAAGAGAGAGAGAGAGAGAGAGAGAGAGAGAGAGAGAGAGAGAGACAGAGACAGAGACAGAGACAGAGACAGAGAGACAGAGGGAGAGACAGAGTCAGACAGAGAGACAGACAGAGATAGAGACAGAGACACAGAGAGACTGAGAGAGATTGAGTGTGTGTGTGTGTGTGTGTGTGTGTGTGTGTGTGTGTGTGAGAGAGAGAGAGAGAGAGAGAGAGAGAGAGAGAATATCACTGGGTCTGGCTTGAGCTTTTGAAAACCTCAAAGCCCACACCTGCGACACACTTCCTCCAACAAGGCCACACCTCCTAATCCTTCAGAGTAGTACTACTTCCCAATGATTAAGCACTTAAATATATGAGCTTATAGAGATTGTTCTTATTCAAACCACCATAGACAATTGCATAGCAAGTTAGAGGCCAGTTTACCCTACCTGAGATCCTGTCCAAAATTCAAAAGTAAAAATAAGCTCTCTATGAGAATTTAAGACAGACTTAATCAGCAGACCTTCAGAGCAGCTCTGAGATTATTCACTCTTGTGTTCATCTTTCTTTACCACAGCTTTGCTCTCCAGCATATGTCTAGTCCATCCTGACATCTCTGTACCCTGCTACCCCTTGGTGTCATGCAAGTTTCCCTAGAATGCAGGGCTATGGGCCTGCCATATTGTTGCCTGCAAGAAAGTCTCGCAGAATTCCTGTTCTGGCACCAGGACACCCAAGCACACAGTCACAGAGCTCTGGAACAGAACACATGGGAACTGTAGAAGGAATTGAAAGTGACTGTATTCTGAGTAGAACTTAGAAGTCCACATTAATCTGCTCACACAGGGATGTGAATGTATCTGGTATAACATGGAGATTCCATTCTAGAGGCCTCAAGACTTTAATTTATACCATTTAATCTTTTAATTATGAAGAACAATGAATTTATTAAATATTAAATGTTATGGAAGACATTGTGGAGCTAGTGGCTATAGATACTTGACATCTATTAGTTGTAAATTGAATCATCAAATTACAAACAAACATATAATTTTTTTAAGAATGAAAAAAACTTATGTTTTTCTCTACAGGGGAGAAAACAGCATTTTTAATCTCTGTTGCTAGTCACTGAAACAGTCACGCTCTAGAAAGAAAATAAAAAGACATCAGGACAATTTTCCTTTGCAGGGAAAAAATGCTAATCACATTCATTCAGAGATCAACTTTATAAATTGCTTTGGTCTTCATTAACTTTAGGCATTAGCAATCATTTTATTTTATTTTTTTCAGTTTGTTAAAAAAAAGACCTCCTTTTGAAGTCACAAAAGGAGCTTTTTTAATTTCTTAAGTCCATGGGGAGATCCTTGCATAAGGAAGAGACAGTTCAGAAGAGTCTTTGCTGTAGTCATATTTCTAACGAAGTTTGAAGCATTACAAAATCTACTAAGTTTCATCAGTATACTGTTGCCATGTGATTGACTCCCAGGCTGGCAATGACTGCTCTCAGTTTTGAAGGACAAAGAAACTTCCATCATTTGGCCCATAGAAAGCATAGGTTTGCATCATCATGGTCAGCGAAGACTCTGCCTTGACTTCAAGAATGACCGTATTAACCAAGAGAATAGTTAGCTGCAGTTAGAGGGTGTTTTGATATTTAAAGTCTTTAAGCCATCCATTAATCTTATTGATTAGTTTGATTTAAATTGTTATAATAGTTGCTAAAGCTATATAACTTGGTTATATAACTACAATAACAAATTTCTATAGGGACCTCATTAAAATTAAAATAATCTACAATAATTTGGTTTTTCTATTTGGCCATTTTCAGTGTCACATCACTTAGAAAAGTAATGTCATATATTTTCCCAGGAACAGAAATAATAGAGAAAAACATTTTTATTTTGGTTTTGGTTTTTGGAACTTTATAGAAAAAACACGCCCAGACACCTTTTTCTAGACAAATAAAACTGTTATTCAGGAAATTGAGACTTCATTTTCTGGGTTCTAGATGTTGTACTTTATAAAAAGAAAAAAGAAGTGAGGAATATGTTTGGTAGAGGCACAATATGGTGCTGGGGGAAGGGTGTGCCTCTGCAGGTCCAGGCTGAGGCACCCTTCTCCCTCAGGTACCAGCCAAAGGTTGCTATAGTATAGAGTAGAGTTTATTTAGGGCATGGAGAGGGGAGATAAGGGAGTAGGAGACGGGGGGGGGAGGGAGAGGGAGAGGGAAAGAGAGAGAAAGAGAGAGAGGGGGGGGGACAGAGGGAGAGAGGGAGAAGAGGGCAGCCATGAACACATGGAGAGGTAGGGAGGGGAACGGGAAGAGAAGGGACAGAGTGGGGAGAGAGGAAGGTAATAAGAAAAGTGAGAGCAAGAGAAAAAGAAGGAAGCAAGCAGCCCTTTTATAGTGAGTCAGGCATACCTGGCATTGCCAGGTAACTATGGGGTGGAACCTACAACAAATGCTAACACTGGGTCTTATTAATAAAAGAATTCAATATACAGAAATCTGCTCAGTTTCAGAAGGAAACCTAAGAACAATTTCACCAGAGTTTGGGAGACAATCATCAGAGCAGACAAGCTATAAATCTTCGTAGCTGTTAACAGGAGATGTGGAAGAGTACAAGAGATAGCCATGCTTTTTGAGTTAGGGTCCAAGAAAATCAGCATGTTTAGCAATAGAGTTCTCCAAGCCACTCCATGGAAAAGAAGAGGGAAGTCTTCAGAGAATGAGTAAGAAAGTCCAGAGATCCCAGAAAAGCATGCTAAGGCTTTTGGGAAAAGACAGTAGAAAGAAAGGTGATGGAAAATTATCCTTTTTGGTTTAGTGCTCAAAAAGCAGGCAGGCTTAATTTTAAAAGCTACCAGGTAGGGGTGGGACTTCTGGAAGGATAAGTGTGTTTTCTCTTTATGGTAATAAGTTATTCCTCCTATCTTCATGGCATGTCTACCTTTTCTGGTGGTGGAGAGGTGATTGAAAAGCTTGGTTGGATTATCTCTTAAGTAAGAGACAATAGAGTGCAATATTCTAAGATTTGGAGTTGAGCTGATTTCTGCCCATTTATCTAACATGGTATGAGCATATGTTTCCTGTAAAGATCATGTGGCAAATATTTCAGGATTTGTGGATTGTGGAGAGCGGTAGAGCTGGAGAGGCATTCGCCTTGACAAGATGGCGTTTACATCCGCTGTCGACTCCTGGTAAACAACACTTTGCGCATGTGCGTAGAGTGAAAAGACGCCAAGTCACGGCCCATTCCAGCAGCCAATCATGGGCGGACACGCTGCGCTGTGGGCGGACACACCGCGCTGTGGTGTATATAAGCAGTGCCGATTATTGGCTCGGCTCTTTTCTCCTCTTCATGATGCAATAAATGCTTGCTGCAGAAGGATCCTAGTGTCCGCGTGTCTTCTTGCTGGCGAGACGACTGCACAGGCAACAGTAGATCACATGGTTTCTTTCATAGCTACACATTAGGCCATTGAAGCTTGAAATTACTACTGCCATTTTCTAAGTAAATGATCAAATCTATATAAAACCCAATTATGTTTATAAGAGGGTGGTGTCATATAGTTTGACAACCCAATTCTAAGTGACATTCTGGTCCTGGATGTGGTGTCATTTGCCCCACACTAAAGCCAGACTTATTTTTAGCTTATTTAATTTTTTTTTTTTTGGTCCGTTTTATGGGAATGGAACCTGGTTCACAGCATATTTCTTCCAAGGCCTCAAACAATTGATCAGTCTGTTACATAGTAATTGCTTAATGGGGTCATAAGCTAGTGTGAGAGGAGTGAGGAAGACTCCTCCAAGGAGGAATTTTCTAGGAGTTCTGAAGCCAGAATAAAAAGTATAGAAGGATGGGGAGGAGGAGGAGGAGGAGGAGGAGGAGGAGGAGGAGGCAGAGGAGGAGGAGAACAATAACAACAACAAAACAACTAAGGCACAGCACAATACATATGTATATGAAATGTCTATCCTGTCAAGGGGTATATTGACTGGTCTTTGCACTTTCAAAGTGGGGAAGTATAAAAAAGTTAATACTCTGTTAACAAATTCTCTACAAGACTTATCCTGAACCCCAGAAACTGTTAGGTCTTACCTCCTTTTTCTGTTATTGGTGCCTAACATACAAAAAAAAGAGAGAGAGATATCTTATTATTGAAGAAATTCCTTTTAAAAAATATCATTAGGTCACAACTAGATTGTGAGTTATTAGGGGGTAGGGCCAGTTTTGCCTTCTTAACCTTTGTATTTCAGACTTGTCTATCATGATTACTTAGTGTCTGGCTCTTTTAGCCTGTGCTAAAATCAAAGTTGAACAGAGTGGACAGAATTAAATCTTTTTAAAATGCAATCTTTTACAGATGAAAAATGTTCCTTAGATTTCTGGTCTACGTCTGCATTGTCTTCTATCAGGGAAGACAATCCCTTTTATAGGATTTTGCTAGTATATATACATACATATATACATACATATATACATATATATATGCAGAGAGAAGATACCATTAAAAATTATATTTGACCTTGATCTCCACATGGGTTCAAGCTTAATCGTCGTCATTTACTACATAGCTATACTATCTTGCAGTGGTACAAGGCACATACATCCATTTCCATCGTTCTTCTATTGTTTATCATGTTCTATAGACCTCAGTATATCAGGATATCTAACAACATGAAGTGACAGCTGCTCACAGAACAAATCTTGTACTTTGAAAATGGGTAAAGATATGTCATATACTTCATATGTTCTCATGCTATGATCACATAAGCCATACTGGGATTCATTCATACGCATGAGTCAGTAAGCAAGAATGTCGTTTAGCTGTTTAGTAATGCTCTGGGCTATGCCTTATGGGAATGTACACATACAATTATCCAGATAATTTGAGGGTCATATGCTTGGACCCTCAAATGATGTGTTTGTTCTTCTAGTTTAGGAATGCACAACATGGCTTTGGGGGGCAGGGAATGAATTGGATGCCAAAGTAACAGGAAATCAATTTTAATCTTTACAGTTTTTGATTGTATATAATTTATTTTAATTGTAGAGAAACACAGATTTCAAATTTAACTTTGGTATGGCTTTCATCACACCATAATAGAGAGAAATCACAGTGTAACTAGTCTTTATTGCCATATTTTGGCCTATGACAGGACAATGGATCATTAGCAATCTGTGTTATTAGGAGGTTGGAAAGAGATGAAACATTATGATAGCTCATGTTAGACTTTAATCTCTCTGTTCCTAAAGGGACATATATAAATTGTAGAAACTACTTGTGAAACAACAGGTAAATTATGAATTCATCCACATTTACAGTATATACAGATAAGCACACTTTATGTTTTGAAGTTCATGCTTCCAACCATATATTAAAAATCTGTTCCAGAAAAGATGATGCACACCATTAATGCACTCGGGAGGTGGAGGTAGGCAGATCTTTATCATTTTCAGGCCAGCCTGGTTTATATACTGAGATTCGGGCCAGTAAAGGCTGTATGGTGAAACCTTGTCTCCAAATAAGTAAGTAAGTAAATAAATAAATAAATAAAGTAAAACAAAAACAAAACACAAACAAAACAATAAACATCAATGATGAAAATTGAGGCCAAACTAATCACATTTTATTTATTAAGATCATTTTTCCTCTGTTAGATTAGACATATTAATGTGAATAGAAACAGTCATTTACATCTGTGCTATTCTCTGTTCTATCAGAATGTATGTAATTTTCATAGAGAGATGAGATTGTTAACTGTTTATTCTGTTACCTGTGACAGTGATTTCTTAGTTCTTTCACCTGTTAGTGTGATAAAATTCTCTGAAAAAACAAACTTCAGGAAGAAAGACTTTAAGTCTTCATTCAAGGTACAGATTTTTAATATATGGTTGGAAGCAGGAACATCAAGACAGGGAAGCCAAACATCAGGAGATTGGTCACACGACATCCATTACCAGACATAGGGAGGCATGAGTTTATGAATGCATACCTAAGCATGGTATATGCAGGTCATGTAATTGTCCTAAATTTTTTATTTTATTTAAATTTAAAATTTTTATTTTATGTGTATAGGTGTTTTGCCCTCATGGGTATCTGTGTACCACTTGCATGCACTGCCTATGAAAGACAAAAGTAGGTGGCTGGTACCCTGAAACTGGAGTTACAGATGTTTGTGAGATGCCTTGCAGGTGTTGGGAACTGAACTTGAGTTCCCGGGAAGAAAAGCCACAATTGCACAAGGAGAAAGGAATGGATCGATTTGCATTTTTCTACATGTTAACCTCCAGTTGAGCCAGCAC